>NC_064602.1:14102500-14429166 GCF_943734735.2 Anopheles gambiae | reverse complement strand
CAAGCACTCGGCATGTCTTGACGCACTTTCATTGAGCATCAGCAATGGACATCAAGCTACCACGGGTATGTTCATTGTTTTCATTGATGAACATCTCGTGATGCTCATGACATTTTGCAGCACTGGTGTTAACTGTGATTTTCAGTATTACAAGAACGAATGGCGTTTATGAATACCAAATAAGCATGGTAATATCAAGCCATTGATATTTAAAAATGTGAACCTTAAAATATTCAAAAAAAATAATTATCGCCACAAAACCATCATCACTTTCGTGACAACCCAAACAGCACGATGAGCGAGCGAAATGGGCGAAAATGATTCTTTTTTTTTTTCTTCCATGGGCGAAACCCAGCTGTCAAAACAAAGGTCGGCATTTGGTTCCACCTTTTTCTCTCTGCACGCCGCGATAAGGGTGAAAAGGTGTAGTTTCTGGAACGTTTTTATTCTGCATAATTTATTGCCCTTCTGTGCAGCAGCAGCCAACCAAAGTCCGTTGGGTCAAAGTGTTTCCCCCGTCAAAACTATTGTGCCTTTGGTTTGACCGGTAAGTTTCGTGTACGGGGTTATGCGTTTCTCTAGCTTTCTTGCCTGCGACATTACATGGCCGGACACTTGAATTGGTGTACTTTTGACGCTATTTTTTGCGCTTTTCCACATTTCGGCAATGCTGGGGTGGTTGTTTTGTGCAAGTAAACGATTGTTGACCTTTATCCCTTCGCTGGATGGCTGATAAGTGCCGGGCACGATTAAAAAAGGGATGAACTGTTGTAGTGTGTGTGCGTGTGGTTGTATGTTTTCTCCCCTCATTTGGGGTGGCATGCGGTGACATACTGGTTCATCATCTCCCTCTAGGGGGTAGTTAAGTTGTGCGTGTGTTGTTTACCGGAGCAGGAGAAATCGATAAAGCAATCATTGAGATTAGGCGGGGTTACGTTCCAGGTTCGTCGCTTGCTAACGCTTGCTTGGATGTCGATAAGCAAAGTCGAACCATATCACCCTACTGCGACCACTAACCGCTGAAGTGATGTAGCATTTATTTAAAGTGGTGACTTTTGACCAGTGGGCAGGGGTAGCAGGGGAGGGCGCCCTCGTTGGGGCGAGTGAAAAGTGCAAACACCCCTTAAAGCCCGACGATTATCATGCACACGAAGGAGGTGTGCGATAAGCCGGGCAAAGCAATGTTCGTTCGATATCATAGCACCGCGCAACGCGCACACTCAGCTTGCCACGTTCGTGAGGACAGGAACGGAACCCACTCGCTCTAATCGCCGCTTTCGCCTACAGGTGCGTACGTAGACTTCAAGCAGATCGTCATCAAGCCGAACATGACTGCCGCCGTTGACCTGCAGAGCGATGCCGTGTTCGCCGGCATCAAGGACCGCGTGGCCGAGAACGAGGCCAAGGCGAAGGCCATCAATGCGGTCTTCCTGTACAAAATCACCAGCGGCGGCAAGGTGGCCAAGGAGTGGGGTAAGTGATTGGAGTGACGCACAGACACAGTCACTTTCATTCGTTCTTCTCTTTCCCATACTAACGACGTCTTTCTCTGGTGTTTGTGTTCTCCCCCCCCAGTGCTCGACCTGAAGAACGCGAAGGTGTACGAAGGCCCGGTACAGGGTGGCGGTAAGGCCGACACCACCATGACGATAGCCGACGGGGACATGATCGAGCTGGCGCTCGGCAAACTGCAGCCCCAGACCGCGTTCATGAAGGGCAAGCTGAAGATTGCCGGCAACATTATGCTGGCCCAGAAGCTGGCCCCGCTGCTCAAGACGGAAGCGAAGCTGTAAAGGCGCGGGGGGACGAGAAACGGGACGGAGAAGAACACACGAACATTCTTATACAAAGTGCAAAGTGCATGCCAGCCAGAGTTCGTACGTACATTTCCAAAGTTAAGCAGAATTCAGTTTTCGGGTAGTACTCATCACCACCACACTAAAAGCCACACCGAACAACGCAACGCGGGGTCTATAAAGTCAATCAGCACTACCATCACCGGCAGAGAAGCTCTAGGTTCGTTTGTTTTAGCGGATGGGCGCGCGGGAGCATGACTGGACAAGATTTTACTGTATGTTCGTTCCCTTTGTTTTTCTTCCTTTTTAATCTGCCCTCTGATAAGCCGTTCGAACCGGTGCTGAAAGCGCTAGGAGGAGAGCGAGAGGCATTTGCATTTCTTTTACGCCGCGAAAGTGGAAGATTGTTATTATGTTTCGTGTTTCCGTTTTATGTTGTTTCTAGTTTTAAATCCGTTGCTCCCTTACTCCGTGTGCTTAATTGCGGTATGGCGGTACCTTTACGCTGTTATTATTACGACCTACACTGGTAGAAGAGCTAGTATTGTGTATGTATGGTGTCGATTGCTTTGGCATGTTTAAATCAAAAATCTACAATACTGACGGGGTTATGGGCAATAAAATGGAAGAAAATGAAAAATTTGTACCAAAAAAAAAAAAAAAGAAACTTGGAAATTATAGTATCAATCGATCAACTGAACAGATGACAGTAGATATCGTGAATATGGTGTGATTGAAATAGTAATGGTTTGGTCGTATTTTGGAAACATAACTGCATTTTACAATTGAATTAATTAGTTCCCTTTTGTTTGTGCGTTCGGCTTCAACTACAGGAGAGAAGTCTTTCAATGCGATGTTTTGGTATCTTTAGACGGTTATTAATTTCGAACAGCGGAATGATTTGTTATGGAAAATCGTGCCAATCATTGTTTTTACGGAGTAACGAGATTTAAAAAATAACCTCTTTTGCACGGGAAGTGTTTATTTTAGCCCGTGGTGATAAAGTTTGTTGCGCCGGATAAGTAAGTAATGTGATAAAGTAGCCCCGTAACTATATCTTAACGGGAAATGGAAAATTCCAATTAGATTCCGAATTCGCCTGTCCAACACAGGATTTTATAAAGGATTATCATAATGGGCCTGATCGCGAACGAAAGTCGATCGATTTTATCCGTTTTCATGTGAGCAAATTTAGATGAAACAAAAAAAGTGCGAACTAGTGGTTTTAATCTTTTCTGAACTTGCCGCAGACCCTTAGTCCTGGAGTACCATGGGCGCCCATCCACTCCATCCACCGGGAACGTGGGATCCTCCAACGTCCGTTTTTTTTTTACATTCTCATACAAAAAGTTAAAGCAGCAACGCGTTACAATTGTTGGTAAGGAGTGACCGAAACTGCTCACAGTCTCGCGCTTTCGTCTGTCAATCCTTTATCCCGATCTTAACGGTGGACGCTTTCACATCATATTGTCATCTCAATTTGGGTCTACCATGCCCTCTGTCCTTAAGGATGGCCTAAAAGGACTATAAAGGCTGGATTGTCCCGTTCAGGCAGGACCAACCTATCAGAGAGCCACACCGGAGGTTTGTGATGTTTGAGTCGTTCGGGTTGAAACCATCCATAAGTGACCTGGAGTGTTTTTGGGACGTCCCGTAAGGTACAATTAGGCGGAACAGCTCCAATAGGTACCAGAAAACATAAACGATTCCGACCCAGACTCGCCGCTTGAACGGGTAGACATCGCTTATACTTATCCACGTCCGACGGGCCATCACCCGAGTTCCGGGTCGGGTCATGTCATGATATGAAGATGGTTCCTTTGGATGTTTCTCAAAAAACGGTCTCCTGGTTGTGTCAACAAAACATGCTCAACATAAGACTGCCCAATTAAAACCACCCACCGCTCGACTTTCTAACCACGTTGCTATGGCGGCAAACTCCATTCCACTCCACTGCCAACCCGATCGGATAGCGAAGATTACTATTGAGAAAATGCAATTGGATTAGAATTTTGCTAACCGGTTGACTAAATTATCCGCTCCGTTATCAACTTTCGTTCGCGATCAAAGCCCTTTATTCTTTATACTTTCTTATTCAAAATAAAAAAAAAACAACATCCCGACCTTTGGTTTTAAATATTTATAAATAATACATTAATATATTTATTGCAATATATTGCCTATCAAATACAGTAAAACCTTCTTATACCCCCCCAATCGTGCTCCCGCTCCCTTAGAGTAGTACGGTAGTAGTATTAGTTTTAGAGTGACTTTGTTGTTTTTTAAACTTCGCCAAGTAGAAGAACGTATGCTAAGAGCGGGCTTTAAAAGGCCCACCACCTACACGTTTGTTTTTGTATGCTTATATTACTCGCGATTGTATGATTACTCTCATTACTGTCTATGCCATTTTGTTAATGTTAATTGTACACTATTTTGCTATTATTGCTGTATAATCATCCTTTTTTCCTAGTCTCCCGTTATTCTCCCCGCGTACTTTCGCAGTTAAAATCTTTGCTGTTTCGTCGTTCGACAGATTATTGACTCTCAACTTTTGGCACATTTTGTATAATTTGAATTTGAATGCAGCACTGCATTCGGCGGTGTTGCTGCGATTTTATTTTTACCACCGTTTGCGATGCGCCTTTTTGGGGGTGGAGGGGGTGAGTGTAGTAGTGTAACACATACGTTAATGACTTACTGAATAATATCACAATACCGTCGCCGTCATATACCGGGGGCAAACGGCGGGGGGGGGGGGGGGGGGGTTGATTGTTAAAACGGATCTATTGGGGATGGTTGGTAGGAGGTGCCAGTGGTAGGAAACCAACACCTGCACACCATCCCTGGGCGCGTATGACGCATCTGTAAAGGATGGATAGTAACCATGGTGATGATGGAAAGGGAGAAGGCTTTTGTTTTGCTAAAAAAAACAACCATCAGGGGTTACTACGATCGTAACCCGTGTCATACAAAAATACGTAGCGCAAAATACTGTTTCTGTGGAATACGGACAGCGGAGAAGCTGCGTGTTGTCCGTCGGCCTAACGCTATCCCCCACGGGCACGG
Source organism: Anopheles gambiae (assembly GCF_943734735.2). Lineage (NCBI taxonomy): Eukaryota > Metazoa > Arthropoda > Insecta > Diptera > Culicidae > Anopheles > Anopheles gambiae. Next base: position 14,424,301 of record NC_064602.1, on the reverse strand, counting down.
TCAGGCGTGGATCACGTTGTTTAGGTTAATCTCCTCCTTGTGCAGCGGTGTGCCGAGGGTGGCGGCACCACCACCACCACCACCGCCACCGCCACTGTTAATCAGCTTGTGGTCGTGATCGGTGTACAGCGATGTCTTCCGTTTCCGTTTGCTTGCGTCGAAGTTTTGACAGCCGAACAGACACTGCAATGGAAAAGGGTGGAAAAGGAAAGATTAGAAAAGCTGCTACCATTTACCATTTACCATTTCCCTTCTTATGAGCCTTACCGTCATAAAGGCTGCGATTGAACCGGCTATAGTGCCGGCCAGTACGTCCCACCAGTGATGCCGGTTGTCGGTGATGCGCGAGAGCGAGCAGAACACGGCCCAACACATCAGGACCATCTGGAACAGCGGAATGGTAAAGAGGGTCCGCAGACGGGGCACTCGCTTCTCCAGGTACCAGATGAGAAAGATGGCCTCAAACACGGACATGGCGGCGTGTCCGGAGGGGAAGGATTTGCTAGCGTCTCGCACAAAGTACAGACTTTCCTCGCTGTTGGTGCAGGTGTACGAGCTGACGAATCTGGCGGTGGGCAATTAGAGGGAAGGAAAGAAGCAAAGACAGTTAGTACGATTATCTTTTGTGTAGATTATTATTCCGAGTATTAACATCATTTTTTGTATTTTTACTCTTTTTTGTGATTCTGTGAAACAGAAGACTTCAATGCTTCTTTAAGCTGCAGAGATGAAATGCAAATAAAGATGCTGGTTGCCAACAGGTAACAGTGTACAGTGTAAAGAATTGGGAACAATTAGGGATTAGGGATACTATAATTGCTTCAAACGATTCACAATCTACTTTGTAAAATTGGGTTTTGGGTGCATTAACTCAGAGTTAATTTGTTAGAATGGAGAGTTACAGGGTTTTCCAAGAGTTCTCATATCTGGGGGACACTTTATTAACACTGTCGAACGTGAAATGAACTTAATGTAATGGTTATAGGATTCTATAGCAACCTTGTTTGACAAAACCAATAGGAATTTTCAAGGATCCTGTCCGAAAAGGGTGCAATTTAGTCCAATTTCCAAAATATGGAGTTCACTTCCAAAAGGAAAGAGTCAAGGATGTGTCCCACAACTATGAGAACCCCTGGAAAACCCTGTAAATCACTCTTCAAGTGTCGGACTCATCGACTCCTAATGTGGATGGGTTCGCATAAGTCCGGATCAGTCCACATCACTCCGGCTGAGTCCTCGTTCAGACTCGTGTCTACCCGGACCCATTCGGACCCATCTGGACTATGATCCGGACAAGAGATGTAAGATAAGATCCGGATTCATTGAAATGATCCGGAGCTGTGAAGTGAGCGAGTCAATCAACATGCATCAGTTTTGAAAGATCCGGATCATCGCTTCTCTTAGAGAAACAGATCGAATGCTCCAAATGATCAAGTGAGCAGCTTTCATTTTTAGTTTTTGAAACATCCGGATCATCGCTTCTCTGAGCTTCTCTATAAAATTTGAAACCCTGACTCTTCTGCGCTAATCGTGTGGATGCAGCTTTAGCGATTGTATTGTCCATTCGGCAATAATGATGAAAATATGGCTGGCCCATTCATTCGTTCGCTCGTTAACGCGTACTGCATCTCTTCGCCTCGTGCTTTGCCTCTGCCAGCCTTTGAACAGCAGTGGATACAGAAGTTCCTCCATGTATTAGTTGATTCCCGTAGTTTTTTGGGTTCGTCTCACGATTTATCCACCATTTCCTATATATTTTTGTATCCTTTTTCCTAATTTAGATATCGTCTTAGTGGATATCAATATAACTCAAAAAAAGAAGAGAAACCTTCCATAAATTGTGGCAATGGACCAAACAACTATGGGAATCAATCAAAAAATCTTGGAAAAGCTCTGTAAAAGATGTTCTCTTTCTCTTTTACAGCAGAATTTGCATTAACTGACAGGTTCAGCAGAGAATGAACGATTGAATGATTGATCCGAATCACCTGTATGAACCGGAACCTGAAATGAGCCGATCTTCAAAATGATTTTTAACACCGCTAATCCGGACTGATTCGGATTCGTTCAAAATTGCGGAGTCGAAGCCAATTATGGTTTGGGTCGGATTAATATTTTGAGTATCAGAATCGAAGTTGATCGACCGACTACTATCGACCGACGGACCCTCGGTTTACTTGCAAATCACACGCTACAAGAAAAAAATAGGCGCCGGGACTTAATCGAAAATTCGGTTCGAAAATTGGTAATTTTGTAAGATTGGTGCTACTGGTACAGTTACTGAGTAGAATCAAAACTCTTTGATTCAACTGATTCACTTAGAAGATTTAACTCATTGACTCATTCTGACCTATAATGCACATCACTAGTTTGGGTTATCCATGTAGAACGACTTTGACTATCTTCGTGACTCATGCATAAAACATTTTTTAGCAATTTTAAGCGATTTGGAGCTCAGTCCATTCATGCATTAAACCTTCTAACTCACATATGTGAGGTCCTACCGTCTGAACCTATCGGTTTTATCGATCATAACCGCCGTTATCCCTAAAATTTTGAAGATAAGGCTGCAAATATGCGCCACTACAAGGAACGCTTTGACCCGAAAACCCGAAAGATCTGCTGGACCTCCCGTTGCGTACTAGAGGCGGTCCTTTCTTTGAACGAAACACTGGCAACTAAGCTCAGTTTGGGCAAAATTTCACGCACTTTTAAGGTCAAAAGACATTATTCATCACTAGGCAGGCATTGCGTTACAACATCTGTGAGGCATATAATGAATGCTCTTCTCGTTCGCAAGTTAGTGAAATATGAGTGCCCACACAAACACTTGCCTCCCCGCTTTCGTGAGAAAGGAACATTCCCTCGCAATAGTGTGACAATGACCGATGGACGAATACGAGAAGCACTTGCGCACCCAAAAGTGACGCCCTCTGTCCGTTACGGTGTAAGTCCACACACACGCGTATTTCGCGCGTATGTAGGCCCGTTTCCGCAATGCGCTTTGTGAGTTGTGAGCGTTATTAAAAGATTACGATTAAATCGTGCAGTTGTGTCGTTTGGCTGTTGTTTCTACGATTTTTTATACAGCTAGGTACCATATATAAATCGTTATCGTCGGGGGAGGAAGGTTGAATTGAAATAAACTATTTCCGTGCACTTAACACTCAATGACAAGCTTTTGTAGCTGCAAGGGGGGATTGAGCGCTTCGTTGTCGTGTTGGCGGACGGATGGCTCTATTAAAGCTTATGACCGATTTAACCTATTCCCTCCTTTTTTTTACATATTATATCCAGAGGACCCCACACTTGTTCATGTTATCGTGTTAGGAGGGAACGGGAGCGCAAAGAATGATCATAAACAGACAGACAAATCAATGGAGGGATTGTTGGCCGGACCGGAAACAGTGCAGTACTACGTCGGATCCTCCCGAAAACCCGATGCATGCAGACGGTGAAGGCAAACCTACCATGAATGCATTTTAAGTTTATAGTTTTATATGTCGCTAGTATGCAATTCGATGGCGATCATAAATTAAACCCCCTTCTTTGGCAGTGTTAAAGTGGTGCGCGCAGCTTTGTGTTGAAGTCTGTAACTTCTGTAAGCCGCTTATAAAAGCCAGTCAGCCAGACAAGTCTGGGTATAAGCTTCCGAGGATATGGACCATAGACAAAAAGGAGAGACGATCGTAGTCATATCTATAAGGAATCATCTTTTAAGAGGCTTGTAGTGGGAATAATGGGCATTTTCTTTATAGAATTTTTCTACAGGCTTTATAATAATAGCACAAAAATGAATTTAAATTGCCATTTTGAAGCCTTTCCACCCATATTGGTGCCAGGTTTGCGAACTGCCAAAGCAGCTTAAGAATAATCGTCTGCCTCGCTTTGCAAACTGAATCGAATGATCGCACAACCCGCGATCATTGATACCTCTCTCCGTTCGGGTGGACAAGAATTAATTTTATCGCTGCTCTAAAATCCAGTGACAACATAAATTTTGATGCAAATTGCCAGATTCCGACACAGCACACGATGATAACATTCATTCCGCGACGAAAGCCATCAACCCATGTAATAATCATCAATTACACAGTGCGAAGAAAGGGAGTTTGTGCGACACCAGCGCAACACACTTCTCAAAGCTTCACCGTTTATTATCCTGTTACGCATGCCGTACCCCACACTTTTAACGCATCGTGGCTCGCCCAAGAAGAAGGCTTGTTGTGGAGAAGGCGCCAGCCGTATTAAACATTCCTTTGTAAATCATTCACTAAACCGGAACTGTTCGGTGGGTTTGCTGCTGCGCTGCTTCAACCACCCCGCGCAGATGGTGTCTAATCCTACGAGAAGCAAGGCTCCCGGGGTGCCGGGGACCGGTCATGTCTGATCGGGTTCAGACACAATCAAACAACGTCTGCACACACATCGGTTGAGGAATTTCGCGCACATCTTCACTTGAAGTGTACAAACACGATGCGAGCGAGACCAATTTTGCACACACAACACAGGACAGTGATAGATGGTGGTGGTTATTGTTGATTTTGGATTGATTGTTTTGTTGTTTGTTTTACCGGCAAGATGATGTTAAAACAAAGCCAAGAGATCCGTATTTACAAAAATCGAAAAAAAAAAATCTGTCTGTGGAATGTTAATCACTGAATAATTTAGCGTGTCAATATTTCATTTCATTTCATTTCATTTCATTTCATTTCATTTATTAATACAATATCCGCCATCAAGGCTAAATAAGGCAGACTTAAAACTAAATAAACCCTAACAAATAAACAAAATAATTCATGAAAAACTAAGCCTAACTAAACTAGTCTAGACCTAGCAAAAAAATTAAAGAAAAAAAACAAAGGTAGAGCGTAGAGACTATCAAAACTTAAAGAAACTTAGAAGAATAATTAAAGAGAATTAGAAGAAAAAATACGGTTACGGAAAGAGTTGAGAGAGGAGTCGAAATCAAAGAGATAGTAAAAGTGGTTAAACAACCTGAAACAGGATAGAATAGGATCATTGAAAGTATAGAGAGTATGACGTGTTTCAATTGACAGAGGATCACGAGGACGAAGGGAACGAGAGGGAACATACAACGAGATGGACGAGAGTAAATCAGGAGCATCAGTATCAGAAAGTAATAAGCCACCAATAAAACATGGACAATAAATATTGTCCAGAAAGGCATCGTTTGTGGCAACAATTGTGGTGAGCTCAGTGTTCAAATCTGTTCCGAAATTAGTTCTAAACCTATGTGACAACCTAAGCGAGCAAGTAGCAAAAGACGCACAAATTATGACACCTTTCGAGGCAAATGTATGTATAGTCTAATTTCAAACAATGACTATTTGCTGCAAACAATATCACCCCTTCGAAAATCGAACTCAAACGCTCATTTTTGGGTCGATTTTATTTGCTTTTCCTTGTGTTTCTAGAACACCAGTGTTTCAGTGTGTTAGATGCAAAGTTTACGAAATAGCTCTCTAATGTAATGTACCAATTAAATTGAGTGCTCTGTCTTTGTTCAATCAACCTTTGTTCAATGTACAACCAATATTCTCCTATTCATCATCTTAATCTTGCCGTAACCAGCGCATTGTGATCATGCCGATCTAATAAAATGCTATTAGACTTATTTATACTAAGTATGTAAGTAAGTAAATTGAGTAAATGTAGGCTTAAAGGAGTATTCCGTAGTTTATCAAATCCTTCCATCGGACCCGTCCAGCCCATCTTGTAATAATTTAACCTAAATTCGGGCCAGAAACCATCAAGGTTCGCATTAGTTGACATTCAATGACACTAATGCGGAAAAGTAGTGTAGTAGTTGCTCATAATTTAAACTCTGATATCTGCTTCACAAATATTCAACTCTTGCGCTAAGCCTTTTTGACTCATTTAACGGCAAAGAGTAACTGAAAACCCCATTTCCGTCGGTTTTATTTTTAACTTATTAGACCTATATTTTAAAAATGTTGTTACTTCCTAATGAAAGGAAATCTGTTATGTTTTTCAAACGATTTTTCGTAAATTTTTAAACGCCTCCTGCGACTACACAACTAAAAACTGTCGAAAAATGTAAATTTCTGTCGAATTTAAAAAGGAAGCTTAAAAAAAGCTAATAAACCCCTCCGAAAGCTCCTCTTAGTAAATTAATTCCTTGGATTCCCTCATTTTTGCTCTCTTTTAATAAGTTTGCCGACCCCTGCATTTTATCAACCGACTGTGCTTTCAGTGCAGAGATCAAGCATTAAATATTAGTACTCGAGATTAGTTCGCCCGAGATGCCTAATTCATCAGAATATGTCATCTATGTGATTGAGGTTGTACAAACATTTGCTCGAGAGCAACCGCAAATCAAGATCCACCGCAGGGCGGGCGTACCTCAGTCGAAGATGGAGATGGAGATCATAGCGTAACATGATCGGTGTTTGTAAAACAAACACACATTGTATGTTGTGCAAACAAAGCAAAGCGTAAGGAGACGTTACAGCTGTAGGTGGTTAGAGCCAAAAATTACAACGCTTGTAATTCATCTTGAAATGTGTAGCTCGCGGCAGCTTAAGCTTGTTGAGATAGTGCTGTTAGTGTAGTGTAGTGTAGAAAGAGGTATTACTTACTCAGTGCCCTTGCACTCCACGTCCGGCTGACAGGTGCTCAGGAAGTGGGGTCGCAGTTCGCCGAGGAAAATCTGTAAAATAGCCGAAATACACAGAAAAATACTTCCTTAATTCCAGCAAAATTCCTATGAAAGATAACGAACGGAACGAAAAGCAACCCACCTTAATGGTACCGATGATGACTAGCATGGTGATAAGTCCGCGGCCGTACTTCTTCGACCAGTACCAGGCCTCCCGCCAGGAACCGCCCGCCCGGGACTCGGTTTCGGTTTTGCTCATGCTGATCGAGGGCGTGTAGAGCAGCGCTTCCGTCAGCCATATCTGCAAAGGTAGGCAATAGCAAACGTGAGAAAATCCCTTTGAAAAATAGCTTACTGATAGGGTGATAACACAGAAAAAGAAAATAAACAAACACACTAATAGCAAGACCTCAATCAATGGGGTCTCGCGGTGCAAAAAAATAACATTCGCTCAAGAGATCCAAGATCCGGCTATTGGTAAATTATAGCTGATTAATAGCCGCACTCTGTAGATAGTGCAGAGTCAAGGTTTTTCCGGTGCAAAAGCTGCATTCGAGGTGCATTCGAGGTGCATTTATCAACTCTGAGTCTGAGTGTGTGTGTCTTTCGTACCCTACGGTAAATATTTCAGCGCGTGTGTGTGCCTCACTTGAAGAATTATTACAAGTGGCTGCTCTGGCTGCTCCAGAGAGTATATCTTCAGCCAAGACGCGCCCAAGATGAGGGGTTGAATGAAGTTTGCGCTGCTGTCTCACTGCTGTTGACATTGTTGAAGGGCATGGCACTACACTGATTGCTGCTTTTATCAATAGAAACTGGGTGTGCGTGTGGAGGTTTGATAAAGGCAATTGTGGCTAGGGGTGCTTTATCAGATCTTATCGGACGGTGGTCCGAATCTAGTTCTACTAAAGCCCCGTACCCGCATTAGATGGGCCCCAACAAGGGGAAGTCCAAATGGACAAGAAGATGTTTTGCGACGCTGTTTGCAATGGCGATATATATTGGAATTTAATGATCGAACAAGTGGCTCAAAGAGTTCAGGTTAATTAAAGGAATAAGACACTTGGAATTGCAAATTATGAATCGTATATCAAGTTCAGATAGTACCTTTATGCACTACATTTATATTAAACATTTTGCAAGTAGCATCGCAAAGTATTCAAGTCAGAGATGAATCAACAGATTAAAGATATCAAATGATGGTTGCGAGGTCCGCCTTTAATAACCAACAATTTCAGTATAAATTATCATTTTTATCTCCAGAAGAATCCAATAAAGGGTGCGTTCAAAATGCCAACCAAACAAACCTAAAAATGAATCTAGCTACAACAGGGAATAGTGCCCTACGAGCGGAGAAAAAAAGATAAAGCCATTTAGAGAAACAACGCACCATTAAGCTTGAATGATTAGAGTTGAATAATTTTGAAGCTCGATCGACGTGCCTCCATTACATCTCCGAGTTATAAATCTGATGTAATTTAATCCCTCATTCGCTCTATGCGTTTGTGTAAGCATTCGAATCCCAAAAAGCTTGCCCAAACTTACATCAAATCAAGACATCCAATCAATTTCACACCCAAACCCCCTAATGGTATGCAAGGGGGAACTAATGTCCTCCAGTCCTCCAGCAACAGGAGACAATGCAGAGAGCGAGAGAGAGAGAGGCACGAAGAGTACATCGATAGATTCGAACCAGTAACCAATAAACTATCGTCCGATAATGTGTGGCGTGTCTGGCTGGGTGTGCTGCACTTTGTCGTAGGGTTTATAGGGATAGAGCCGAGACTCATAAAACATTAAAGTTGATTCAATTTTACCACCCAACGTGTAATTGTGCTTGCTTGCTTGCTTGCTCGTGTCACACTGCTCATTCCATCACGCGTACGAGCGTACGATAAGCGAAGTGGGGAGGAAAAGCGAGAAATTTACGACCCATACTGTTTTAATTCGACGACAAAGTCGATAATCTATCCGACAGGTCCGTGTCATGATCGTCTGGCCGGTCGTGCGTTTCGTGGCTTTAATTAATTCATCTTCTTCGGTAATTTCTCACCTCTCCGCTATCGATCACGGGCACGCCGCACGCGGTGAAACGGGATTGGTGTCCCTTTGGACCCGTACCCGTTAAATGCGGTCTCCTCTAAATCGACCGCTTACGATCTTAATCTCGCCTTCCGGGGTGCTGCTTGAAGGGGAACCATCATCATCTTGCGAGGGGTTTAATTTAATGGCTGCACGAAATTCATTTTATTGCACACAACGTCCCATCATATAAACGCCCTTCGATTCGCGGGCAGATCGGACACGGTGGGAGGAAGTGGAAGCAAATTTGAAGTTAAATTCTTCGATCGCGATCGTGCTAAAGATCGCCCATCCCTTGGGGGACCGATGGGGATGGGAAGAGGTCAAAATATTTAAATTTCCACCTTCCACCGGGGTGGTTATGGAAGAAGCGCAAACACAACAGAACCTGGGCGTGCTTGATTTATGTGATCGTCACCGCCGTATCCAACGGCTACGACGACGACGACAACGACGGCCAGAACCGCCAGAACCGCTCGTGTTTATAGAAAACGTGTTTTAACGACGAGTTTGGCTTTCTTCTCCATTCCCTATAGCGGGGCTGTGAAGCTGCAGCCCACACATCCTTCCGAAGGTGTGTTTGATTAGTGGTGCGCGCGCGCGAAGGCCCTGGCACTGGTATGCTAATAGCTGCCGCAGATAAACGACAGCCCAATGATGATGATCGGTGATCGTGTACGGTGGTGATCGTATCGGGAAAGCGAAGGAAGCCTTCCGTGTACGCTGGGCACGCGATCGAACGAAAACGCTTACACAAATGCTCATGCCCGGTCGGTGTGTCCCCCCGGTGTGTCCAGTGGCGTTTGGTGGGCCTGGTACATCATGTTCTACCGGGCAGGTCCCTGAGGTCTGACGGCTGGTCCGGTCGCTTGTACGTTTCGAAAAGTTGTTCACATTTGCATCGTCTCGCGACGGGTGGTTTTGTTTTGGTGCCTACATTGTTTGGCAAGACTAGTACATAGAGAGAGAGAGAGAGAGAGAGAGAGAGAGGCAGAGAGAGGCAGAGAGACAGGAACCCGTGTCCAACTTTGATAACAATACGGCGGATTAGCGGAACGATGTGGTTTACCGACGCGGCTCGATGCGTTTTTAATTATGCTCAACGTGTTGAACACGAAATGTCAAGCCACAATGGATTGATATATACGTGTGTGGAAGGCAAGAAGAGCGAAAGAATGATTACATTAATAATTCATAATCCCAATCCCACATTAACAACGGGGAATGGAAGGAGGTGGCACCCAAATGGGGGCAATCTGGTCTGTGAAATAGGAACCGTGTGTGAGGAGATATGATTTTTTTTCGCTACAAGGTCACAATCTATTCAACCCTCCCGAAACCCACCAGTCTCGGGAGCAGGAAAACATGTGTCAATATGAAGTCGTTTGTCTGGAATCATAAATTTAATCTTTTGATTTGTGGCGCTGGGAACTGTTTGCCACCATGTGTGCTACACCACACGTCTGAAATTGGACGTAAAATAAATGAGTATGCGGATTTGTATTCCCCTTGCCTTGTAAGGAATAGAGAGTTCAGCCGCATCTACTGATTGGAGCTCAACAGGAGATCTTTGAATCATCGTGTTTCTAGTTCTTGTTTGGAGCTAGTTGAGTTAATTATTAGTAGAAGATTTGGAAGAACTCGTTTCTAGTATGGAATCAGGTTCCAGCAGTAAACTGCATGCTAATCCTCCAGAAAATAGGCTAACATTTGGCACATTAGATCCTGACAAATAACTACTTCTACTCAATAACTATTTCAAACAGCGGTGGATCTAACGGTAGGCGAACTAGGCGGACGCCTGGGGCCCCGTAGATCGGTAGCCTATAGTACGATTTACGGCGGGCTTCTGCACTTCTTACCGCCTAGGGCCCCCGGTACCCTAAGCGGGTTACTAATTTCAATAGAACCAAGGGCTTACTGAGCTTTTTGGAAGATCACATATCCTAAAGGAAGTCCTAAAGACCCGAAGTGAAACAGAGCGTTCGGTCCACCATGAGCACGTTCTCCAATCATCTGTTCAGTTTGAAGCACATAAAACGCTATCAAAAACATTAAAATAGGAAGAAAATGCTTTACAATATCTCTTGCAGGCATCTTCTCTTCACAAGCAAATTGATCTTACACGTCATGCAATAGTACTCTGTAGACATTGGAGATGTCAGCAATCAATTTCATCAGTTTTTTCAACGATTGGTTATGTGTTTACGTGATCCTTTTACTTTTTACTATCTTTCAAGCGATTGATAGATCCTATCAATTGGCACATTGCTGGTCGCTATCAAATCGTCGATGCAATTCACTTGTTTCATCCCATTTTTCGGAACACGACTCTCAAATGTTTAGTCTCTCAAGATCTTCTCGCAATGAATATTTTGGTGAGGTTTTGGAATGATCAAGTATATCTTCAAGTGTTTCTTGACAAGCCCCAGAAAAGGGCAAGGCATAGGTTATAACAACTAGTAAAGTTCCGATATTTGATTATACGTTTTATAGTTTCATTGTCTAACTCCCACCTTATCACACAATGAGCTGCACTGCGATTAGTGCGTATATTTTACGCACGCTATGTGACGTACTTTACGCCACATGTGAACCAGTAAGCTACGGTGGTATCGGGGCAAAAGCGTTTACCTAAAAGCAAATAATCAGCATTGTTCACACCCCTAGTAATCTGTACACCTTCTAAATCGAACGGAATGTTAAATCCAACTTATCGTGCTGGAGGGAAAGGGTAAAAAAGCAACTTACCAGCAGCATGGGCACAAGCCCGCTCAACAGTATGGTGACGGTCGTTATCGTATCGCCCTTATACTCGTGCTGGATCGATTGATCGTTGCAGTAGAAGCCACGTTTTACCACTTGCGGCAACAGGCCCAGCTCGGTCAGTATCAGAAAGCAGGCGACTACAAACACGGCGGGGGAAAAGAGAGCGAGAGAACGAAACGTTATGATTAGTTTAATAATAATTGGGGGTTTTTCCGTGCTTGTTCTTGTTATGTGTGCACATGGTGACTGTGTCATAAAATCATTTGGAAAACAGGGTGCCAGCGGTCTACATGATCTCATACTCTAAACAAAAAATCACCCCCAAAAACGACCGACTAGCACCGAAGGAAACATTCTTATGCTATAGGGTGGGCAGGCGAGATTGTTCGCTCGCTGCATTCTACGAGGCAATAAGTAATTGTTTAGTTAACATTACTATTGTGCAAGTGATCCGGCTAATGCAGGTCGGTCGCCACGCACCGTGTAGGGTGTAGAGAGAGAGGTTAAAACAGTGTGCCGCCACGCCACAGGGCGACCAGCAATAAATGTTCACTACACAAATGTTTGCAGGCTTTATGAATCGGGCAGCTTCCACACATAGCAAGGGGGTAGTTCCAACTGGTAGCTACTTCGAAGATGTACGACAACCATTTGCTTCCACACCCAGTGTAGTGGTGTGCCTCTTCTTTCGAAGACCGACGCATATATGCAAGAGTAGTGCTGGAGCAGCAGCTGCTACTGTGGCCTAGCATTGGCCGGTTAGTCGTCACAGTGCATTGAGCAAATGGCTCCACCGAGGAGGGGAGGAGGATGTTTGAAATCGATTTTTCATTGTATGATTTATTCGTCACACAAACGGAACGGATGTTACAAACGAACGTTTCCCAAGTGCAACCGAACGGGGTGCCCAAGCAAGCAAGCAGGCAACGAGATTCAATGCACAGCACGATCGTGCAGTAACCATGAATGTAGATTAGAGCCAAGAACTCTTTTGCTTGTGTGAATTTTATTAGCGTACATCAAAAACTCAATACCCCCGATAGGGCGCACCATACCATTTAAGGCGTCATCGAACGGGGAGGAAAACACAACAACTGTACTAGAAATGTCGCCGATTTCATCAAAAACCTCTCTCTACTTGTAATGCATCGGGCGAACCCATCTTTAAGGGCGATACAAATATGGCGCCTTTCGGAGTAACTTTGAGGAAATTCCACAGCAGGAAAGCATAAAAATCAACTACTAGTTGCGGGATGTGCTTGTGACGCCACCGTTCTTTTATGGCTTTTAGTTTTGGGATTTAAATTTCCCCCTTTTTACGATGAGATTAATAGCAAAGCCCCAAATTCAGCTGGATCGTTGAATTTTAAGCAGTATGGTGATTAGGATTAGCTCCCAAAATCAATTAAACGCAAGCAATGCAGCGATTGATTACTGCCGCCATATAAAGGTATTTTGGGGTATGATTCATTCCCGAGTATGACACTTTTTTCAGGGGTCACGATCACACGTACATTTTTTTTAACGGCGAGGCAATGACCTCGAACCTCCTCCAAGCAACTATAGCAATAGAACCATCCGTGAACGTCCTTATCAACAGCACAGCAACAGTTTTGACTGTGACGTCCTAATTGATAAAGCGTACCAAACCAAGCGATTCTTGAGGAGTCACGAAGAAATGGAAAGAAATATGCCCACCCAATCGAAGGGAATGGAAATAGGAGGTATTGAAGATCTTGTTCGAAACGAATTGAGTTGAAAGTATCTGATGCAAGTTTGCCTTGCCGGGAATACTTCACGGACGTCCTCCTGCTGCTAACCACGATAAGCCGATAATAAATGGTCAACTCTAAGTGAAGTTGTTGGCCGATAAAACTAGCCCAGAAACGAGCCCGTTCAAAGCACTCAAAGGTAATTATGCTTTTTTCAGATGATGAATGCATGCATACATGGTACCGAGAGATTAAAAATATTCATCCCATACGCTACAAGAGTGCTAATATTAAACCAGTATGACAACTCCACCCAGCAGCAGAGCACCCAGCAGCAGCAGAGGTAATTCACCCCAGCTGCGTCTGCTCAGAGGATGAGGCCAAGTGTGAATCCACAGCAATGCTTGGACACTGTTGCGTTCCTCCCCCCCCCCCCCCCCCCCCCCCATCGTAGCTGCCCCGTTACGCTTTGGTGCAATATGCAAAATGTGTAATTTTCTTCTCAATCGCCATGAACCCCGGCGGTGACCGGTTTTATAACTGGAACAGCACGCACACCTGGCCTTTGGCGCGCAAAACAGAACGAGGAACAACTGGGAAAAGTGGCATGGTAAATCCGTAACAGCCAGCGCACAAGAGGGCCTATAATAGATGCTTCCCTTTTTTTCCTCAATGTCCTCCATCCTGTCCCGTCAACCCAGCTGTGGTCTTTTCTGTCGCACTAGAAGTGACATTGAAAACGTGTTACGTTCGGCCAAGGTTGGCATTATCTATTGCAACACGTTTTCGTAACCAGGCCGGGTGAAGCCATCGCTGTTCCTGGTGTGCTTGATAGAACGAGTAGGAACGATTCTAGAACACTGCTAGATGGTTACGTTTTTGTGTCAGATTTTACACCTTTACGGCGAAACATCACAGAGAGAAAGGAAGAAAGGTGTGATGTGGTATTATTAAATAACTGTTATGTGATTTGCTTTAACGCTTCATAAGAATTATACCATATCGTTTAGCTTACATTACTGCACGTGTAATAATCGATGTACATTGTAGAAGATTGTATTCGAAATGCCTGTTGGACATTTACATTAAATGATTAAAAGATTGTTTTAATATTCATTGCCCGAAAGAGTACTCGTCACGTTCTTAGAAATTTTAGCACAACTAAATTCAATAATTGAAACATTATCTATAAATAAATTTAAAAGAAACCAAATGAATAAATGGAAGTTTTACCTAATGATCATACATTTTGCACAAAGAGGCAATCAATTTTGTCGTGTAATTTGAAACGAGCAGGGGTTTGTAACGAACAGCAGCTTCCCGAACAATAGGTCCCCACAAGGCATCCTAAGCGGGAAATATTCTGAACAGGATTTGGAAATTCCAATTATTCGTCTTGGTCAAGAAATGTCTCGTTCAAACAGATTTACTGCAATTGTCGGCTGTAAAACCACTTCTTCCATGCGTCTGATGGTGCCAGACAACTAACGTCTGATGGTTTTATTCAATAACTAACTCACATTATTTGCTTCCGAAGTAACTGAGCTGGCTCCTATACAGGGTTTTCCAAGTCAGTTTAGAATGTAAACAATGTTATTCACCGCATGTAAAATGTTATTCCAAATAGATCTGATGTTTCATATCCATCGTAATAATTTTTAATTGCTACAGCATGATTTTCAACACGTCTCAAGCTGGATTGAGTTTAACATTTCTTTGTTATGTGTTGAAAATCATGAGTTGACACTGAAATTTCATTTTGTAACAAATAAACCGTTTGAACTTCTTGGATGCGGTGAATAACACTGTTTACATTTGAAACTGACTTGGAAAACCCTGTAATCTTGAACAGTTACAGGGTTTTTCAAGTCACTTTCGAATGTGGGCATAATTATTCACGATCTCCAAGTTGTTTTTCAAAAGCTGTCAAAAGGTGTATTTGCTCCATAGTGAAATTTTAGTTTTTACACATGATTTTCAACCCATCACAAAGAACTGTCAAACTCAATCCAGCTTGATACGGTCAGGGTTAGTATCGAACCCGTCCTGTTTTGTTCTGTACAAATAAAAAATGTGATACAGGATTTTTTCCATATTTTTAGCTTCTTTAATACCTAATAAATATACACCAACACATTTGTTTTGGTCATATTTCGCTATGATGGACACTTCAGGAATACAATTTTAGTACTTTATATAAGAAATAATCTTAAAAAATAACCTATTAACTATCAAAAGCAATGATATCATTCCATCCCCTCAAAAATATGTAAATGGAAGTGTAAATTGCATTGTAAATCATAAACCAACACACCGATACATTCCATTACGATAGTAAAGTGAAGAAATACACGGCAAACACCATCACGACCCAAGGCCCAAGGTAGCAGAAAAAGGTTCAACATCGAGAACGTTTTATTATCTTAATTGATACATTCCGGAACACCTTCTCGCTTGACATCGCCGGCCAGTGTGGTTAAATTATGCACATCGTCAGCCACCTTAACATGAGTAGAAAGACAAAACAGAAACCGCCGACCGACCAAGTTGGTTAGCGATATCGTAATTAATTAACCGTCCGGTTTCGAGCGACGAAAAAGGGAAGCAATCAAGATGCAGCAATATTCAAAAGTGAAGTAAAAAAGAGAAGAAGAAAAAAACGATACACCACAAACACAAGTCGCTCGTCCAAAAGGACAAATTGGCGATTATCGTTTTGTCGCGAACGATGCGAACCGATGACTTCATTATCACACACACACACACACACACCACACATTTATGGATTGTTTGTCGGCCGGTTATCGGTCGGTGTATGTAGGAATTTATGATCATCGTGTGAAATATGTCGCTTCCCGAGGTGTGAGGAGCGGTAGCCAACGAACATTTTCATAAAATTAGCCAAAGCTTCCATTCGGCACAGGGAGTATTAGCAAGAAGAGAGAGAGAATTGATGATTCTAATTATTAGCGTTTTTTTGCACTAAGATTGCAAGAATTCGCTGATGATAATTAACGAGTGTTACTGAATATACTGGAATCAATCGTAGACATCTCTTCCGGAATGAGAACGCAATGAAGTAGAACCAGTCAACATGTGAGACGAAAAGTATTCAATCGTAAAAAAGGATTTATCACCCAAATAAAATCACACTGTCGACAGTTGGAAACAAGAATCATCTTAAATTTCCTAGTTTCCGCGAAACTGGTTGCAGGATGACCTCAGGAGAGTATTATGTTCGCGTTGCCTCACACAGGGAAGCAGTCGAAATGACGCCCGCACCCCGAGTGATACAATACGTAAACATTCCTTTTCTCCCCCTATACCGTTCCGTAGTACTATTTCATTGAGAAGAATTTTTATGCTGTCTTTAAGAATGTTAATGCTGCAGGCGGTGAAAAATGTGTTACACAAACCATAGTGCGTTTTCGTGCCTCACACAGCAGGCCGCAAACTCTGGCTAATACTACCCCGGGAAGCGACTGATGGATAGAGTGTCGGAGTAGAGAATCGTCGTTTTTTTACGCTTTTGTGTGGTCGGCGGCTACCGTTTCGTAACACCATCCCAATTTAAACCCGGAATCTATATGGCTATCAAACTATCCGTTGGCAGTTATAGTGAATCGTGTTCAAAATCGTTCGAAAAAAACGACCAATTTAAATAAAAAAACACCCCTTCTCTCTACTCGTAAGTAAGTGTCACATAAATTCACCCTCCTCGAAAGAAGGGAGCGAAACACAACTTCCCATTGTATGCGCGCGCTTCGATGTTAGCAAGTGCGATCGCACAAGCACCCCACCGACTGCTTCTCTACTAATCCGGCTTGACTTTTTCATCCTTTCCCCCCCTGCATCATGAATGACTCGTTTATCACGTCCCAAAAGCAGCTCATCATTTATTTGGCGTGTCTTTAGGTCTTCTCTCCCAGTTTCTTCCACTGCTTGCCGGCCCGGTGGTGGTGGTTTGTTGACCTGGTGCGCTGAATGTTGCGAACTGCATACGAATGTTCGGAATTAGAAGCAGATGACGGCGGATGGCGGCAAAGGCTGGCGATTATGGTGTTTTTTTTTTGTTGAATTCGAAAAGAACGGCCGTAAAGGCAGTATTGCTTAGATTATGGTACTTAATGATGACTGATTTATGCGCCGCTGTTCCGACGCACGATCACATCGTGCACGGGCGCACATATTACGGATGTTGCAAAACTGTCAATGATGTGTGTGTGTGTGATTTTTTACGCTCAAAATGTTTTGACAGGACCGGATTGAATTGAAATGTTATGAGATAAGGTTTTTTGAACTTTAACCATGGGTAACCAGAGAGAGAGAAAGAGCAATATTTGAATTTTAAGTATAGTTAAGTGTGAGGAAAATTTTGTACGATATAGGTTAATAATTATTGGCTATAAGGTAATTTACATTATTGTGGGTCGATAAGGTGAAAAAGCTTTAACAGTTCTTGTCATAAGTAAATAATTTATAAAAAAAGCAAAATAATTGAATTTCTCTGATACAAGATGTCTCACTTGATTGCATCTGCATTATCTGATAAATTCTATAAAACAATTATATTCGTATTACGGGCAACTAAAGTTGTTTTAAGACATTTTCAATCATATCATATTATGGTGAAGACACGATGTATTTGATGTAATTCTCTTAGATCTATCAAGTCGGCTTAAAATAGATAAAACAAATAAAATATAGTCACATGCTTTACCATGTTAATAATGAACAAAAAGCATTCAAAAATAGAGTGAAAACCCCCAAACATAAATTGTACAATCTAGCATAGGTTAAGGCAACATAATCCTACCAGGCAATAAAGCGTACACATTAGCAGAAAATAACAAAGTGCTACTGAAGCATGCAAATATACATGTATGCAGACAGATGTCATAAATTGGAATAAATCGCTCAAACAACCAAAGTTCAGGGCGCTCTCTTTAAATACGACTCGCAGACAAGAACAAGCTGCCAAACAGTCCATTAAACCGTTCAACATTTAGTGGAATGTCTGGCAATATTCATCTAGGATCACTTTAGAACAAGAACCAAAAAAACACCCTCCTCAAATACCCAGAATTCCTCATGGAACATCAAAACGATGAATCTATGGAGCACTCTGACCAAATGGCCTGCGGTAAATGCTACCCCAGACAGACAAGACAAGGTTGCCGCGAGTCAATTTTCACTTTTTGGCAGCTATCTATGACGCCACCAAAACATTGTTATGGCATTTCGCTTTGCTTTCCATAAATAAGAACCACGGAACGACGGCCAAGCGCTCCCTCTTGCCGGACTAGGATTGATTTATGCAGCGATTTTGATGTTTTCCCTTTCCGTTTTGTTTGGTGTGCGAGGTTTTTTTTGCGCACTCTCAATAATCGTTTTTTTAAAACGCATAATGCACGTCTGCGCCTTGATTGCTTTCTTCGCCTTAAATGATATTGTCAACATGGCTCTTTCACACAGACACTGGCTGTCAGGAAAGAACACACACGGCGCGGGAAACACGCCTTTCTGCACAAACGGGCGTACTGTTTTATCTTTGAGTCGCACAGTTTTTTTTTGTTTTCTCGCTACTGCTTACCATTTGACGGAGGACACACATCGCAAGTTGTGGGGGCAGGTTCTGGTTTGTGTATTTGCGGAAATAATTTACGATTATCGTTCATCGGTTCATAAACAGCTTCGCAGCATCCGTCCACCCGAGAGTGGATCGGTACGAAAACGAGAATGAACGAGGGTAAGTGAAGTCTTCTGTATCCGCCCCGTAAATTGCCCCCGTTTGCGGGCCCGTTTTGTACGGAAGGAGCATCAGGTTTTGCTAGTGTGATCAAGCGTAAAGGTTGATTCACCCGAAGGAGCGCCTCTGACGAAGGTGCCATTTGATTTGAGAGCATTAAGCAATGCCTTGGGGAATTCACACTCAAGGTGATTTTGTCAGCTGGGCAAGATATGTGGGGAAATCTTTCTTTTGAATCATCTGAAATTCAAACCACAGGAGTCATTAGGATTCCGATGGTTTGTACGTTCCATTATGCACCCAGAAGTGACTCATGCATGAGTTATTTGTTTATGGGAAATTATTGAGCCTGAGTCACGTTGAAGACATGGGTTTGTTATCTGAATTAATTCCGAAAATATAGCCAAACAAGGAATACTCTGTTATCCAGAGTGATTCTCTCGAAATTCCCTCGAATTCTGTCCATTTCGTGTTTAACTGCGAACTTTAGAACTCTAGAATAGAGACAGAACTAAAACTAATATAAATGTTATACGTATTCGTAAGTGAACCGCAGACAGAACCGAAAAATGCATTTGCCTGTGGAATTGCAATTTCAATTAAACCAAACGGATAACCGATTAAACTCGAAGCTCATGGGGTACGGTCACGTCGTAAATTATTTCACCGTATGCAACACATACACCACCCATCAAATAAATCATAATTGTTAATGGACGTGCAGAACGTGTTCGCAAAGCAATCCTTTACCCGGCTTAATACTAATGAGAGTGCGAATGATCTCAACAAAACAACAAAAAAGGAAGAGAAATTCGCAACTCGATCTTGGAACGCATTTCATTTTGTTTATTTTTGTGAGTTTTGAAAAATCGAAGCCATTAATCGATTAATTAGCTTCACTTGTGTGTTGTCGCACAACTTATTGCAGTCGCTGGCCGGTTTGATCAAGACAGAAACGGCTACGGCGAGAGGCTGACTAGTTTGTTAACAAGAGCTGGGCGTTGCTGCAAGCAAGCGCAAGATACCATTTCCCGGTTAATGGACTACCTGTTGAGTTGGAGCGACATGCCGAGCCGGATGACGGTAGTGTAGTGGCGTGTAACCTTGATATTGCCCCGCAGGTGGACGGGATTTTATTTTTAGGGAAATTGAGTCGAACCGTACAAGCGCAGCACACCCTTGGAGGCCAATGTCGGGAAATGTCCCAGGGCGTCATTTGCTCGACGGTGGGTCCCCGGCGTCATCTAGCCGCCCTAGGAGGTGAGTTCGTATGATGGTCGTTCGTGAGAAGGTGATATTTTGCTTGCTGTAATCGATCGTGTTATTGAAGAAAATGAGTTTTTTTAATTAAAATATCAACAATATAGCAAGTATTTTAGGGTTGGGATATCCAAACACAAGTCCTTTTCGTTCATTAGTTCAGTTGCTAATATTTTGTTTACAAATAGATTTGTTTACAGGCGACGAATCGACTCTAGAATAATCGACTCTAGTTCGAGTTTTGCAGAAAAAAAACAAGAATAATATTTTATAATTAACTACATATGCAAATGTGTATCTAAAATAAATAAAAAAGGCAGAAAGTTAAATCCACGCCTTACGCAGGTCAGAAATTCTTATTTAAGGCAAAACATCTCTATAAAATGGTTTAGCGAACAGCGTTTTGTCCCAATCTGCATGTCAGATCCATTTCAACAAATTTGCAAATTAGTCATAACTTTTCGTCAATGGTTAATTTATTCATAATTCCCAAACACTCATTTTATGGATATTCGATTTTTGCTTCATTTTTTTATGTTCCTTTTTTATCCTTTGCTTTTGGCGGCTTAACAGTTTGGTGAGCAAAAAAAAAATCCCGAACAAGGAGATAGGACGGATTTGCGTTGCAGTTTTCTAAACGTTTGCCATCATCCGTGCCTCTTATGCAGACAACCAAACTTGAATGGGAATTATTAATTGGTTTGTTAGGTTGCCCCAAACTTATAATCCGGCGATAAAATTAAGATCTTTAAAATGCGCCACTCGATTATGGTATGTTCAAACCAGAATATCTCGCTAGTGATCGTATTCGTACTCTTGGTTGTGTTAGGCGAATGAATGTTTATCCTCTTTCCCGGACATACTTTAAATATGAAACGAATTTTTCATTTACAATTGCTACGAATTGCCTTCTTCTGATCGTTGCCGCGCACAATTAAAGGAACCCTTACGCGGAAGCAAACATTTATCGGACCAATGTCGGCGAATCAGTGTAATCAACAGTTTCCAATCACCATCGGAGCTCAAAATAACGCGTCATCTCGCGCTGAGCGTACAATTTATGAGTGCCATAAAAATATGTCACTCATTTGCGAATATCCACATACGCACCCGCAGAGTTAAACGCGTCCGCCGAAAGGAACACGAACATCGCATCGACCCAAAGGAACTTTCGCAACGACAAGAAAAAAAAACGGCTATTTCATGGCTATTAGGTACCAGAGCAGTTTGCCAGTCTAGCCTATAATTTTGCGCTGGCCTACCGGCACCTTTGTTCGATCGTTTCTTTGATCGTGTACTGGTTGTGTGTGATCCTTTCCGATGGCGCAGGAAAGCAAAATACCGTAGGAGGGCATCAGAAGGAAATAATATCGGCACACAAACTTATTATTGTCGCCCCGTCTTAGGTCGTGAGAAATTTTGATTGCATACATTTTTAATACCCCGCGGGCAGGGCTAGGCGGACGACTGGCAGCACGGTGCGGTTTTTTTGCTATGGTTTGGTGGTGGTAAAAGAAAACTTTGTATAATAGCTTAGGCTGTGGGCAGGAAATTGATCCATTGTAAAACGAAGGTGCCGGTTGATTGGTGCACCCATTGGGGTGTGTGTGAACGTGCGCGCGCGCGCATTTATTGGGCGGAAAAGGTGTAATCTTGGCAGATTATCATGTTGATCGTGATTTATAGCGATAGCGATCATTAAACTTTTCCCCCACGGCATCTTGAGACAGGATGTTAAATGGTACGGATATGACGTCCCGCGAAGAGAGGATGTTGTATTTTATGAGATGTTTTTTTCTGTTGAAAACATCTTCTTCGGGGAGAGGACCGACGTCCATAAGATGTAGTTCAATGTAGATTTTCACAGCGAACAAACATTGTTCCAATTGTAAAGGAATTTGAGCAGCGATCAATTAGCACCAGAACCAACTGAGAGAAGTGGTGTTCTGAAGTGCTGGCTGACCTATGTTAATTGAAAATCAACATGATTTTTTTTTAGAAAGAACCAACCGTCGTGTTTGAAGTACTCCGCTAACACAACATAAACAACTCATTATATCGTGTGGTTGGTTTTTAGCTTAGCAAGCTTACATTAATCAGTAAACAGAAAGCGAATAGGCAATACGGACCCGGCATGGGAAAAGAAGCGATGAAAAAACAAACAAGAGAACAAATCCTTATCTCAAATACTGAAAGCTGTTTGCACACCTTTCTGTTGCTAGTCAAAGTTTATCCCAATTCTTCAGCGCACGGTGAATGTGAGACGCATAATTCAAGCGACTTACATCACATGCTTATCATATTACTACCGTTTATGAAAAAAGAAAAAGATAATCAGTTCCCTGAAGCATTTTTCTCATACGCGTCGTGAATGAAAAGACGCGGCGCCGTTCTAGAATTACTGGCATTGGATGCTTCAACCCGCAAGGCTTAGCGACGACGACGACCTAAAGGCGCTCGAGATTTGTTCCGCTTAAGATCAAGTTTCGCACCGAGTACTTGTGTTCGTGAACCCCGTCAGAGCTAACCCTTTGATTCAAAGAGTCATGGCGTTAGTCGAAAAAACGGAAGAACCCTCTTTTCACAGACAAAATTACAGGTAACAAAGAATAAAAGGAATTATTACGCATCTCATAAAAACCCATTTGTCTGACTGTTTTGCTGATCATAAATACGAACCGTTTTGAGTGTGTTCTAGGGATGCATGTGTAGAAGGGTGAAAAGAAAGCCTAGAATGATATACAAAGAACGGGATCTTTATGACCCTCGAAGAAAGTCCTTGTATGGAGGGTGAATTTGTTCAAGGCTCTTCTTGAATCGTAATTTATCAACAGATGAAGTGAAATTATTGGGCATCAAGAACAGATCGATTTTCAAGATTGAAACTATCAGGAAGTTGTTCCCAGTGTATCTGTCACACTACATCTTCGTCTTGTTTAATGATCATCCACTGACATCTATCAATAAACCCTCAATCGTCACTTGATTCACCCTACGTTCAAACCGCTCTAACGTAGTTATCAATTTCCCACCAGAAAAGATCAATCATAATTTAAGGAAACGATTTCAAAGATGAACATATTGATTTCAACCGTAGCAGAGGTCGCTATCAGTCAGATTTGTGTACACGGCTTTACCAAAACATAACCGGTTTATCCTGATCCGCCAGATTCAACCGTATGTTGATTTCCAACGAACAAATCTTTATACTCTGATCTACCACATCTCTGCCCTGTCATCGGTGCCGCCGACACGCGCGTGTGGCAACTCGACATAGCCTCAACTCGGCGATTGTAATTTTAGCTGCTGCAGCAACCGACACAGCTGTGGTCGGAATGCCGCAAGGAAAGTATCATCAGACCATACGTGATTCATTCGTGAGCTCGATAAAGATGAAGAGAGAAGACAAAAAAAAACATCTCAGAATCAGGCCCGCTTAACCCCGTTGAAACACGATCTCCTCGCGGTCATGCATAACAGGTAGTAAGGATTTGCAGCGGGAGGAAAAATCCCAACAGCAGAGGAAGTAGTGTTACGAGGTCAGAAATCGTCGCATTACTCACGATCTACTCACGATCGACGTGTTGTAAAGGAGATATCTACATCGGATCATCATCATAGACGGTAGCATAATGGAGGATGTATTCCACCGGGACCAGTTGTCGCTACGTCAAGGCGCGTGAATCACCATTCAGCAGCAGGCAGCGGACAGCAGCAGCAGACATCCATCCCCTTAGTTAGCGACATTACATATGCCGATATGATGGTCATTACATCCCGTGTGCATCGAAGCAGCCGTGAAGTAGCAGCTCAAACAACGCAATCCATTATTCTTACAACTGCAGCTCAAAAAGGAAAGGCCAGAAGGAGTGTGTCTCTTCGTCCAATGTTCCATTCTCACTCACGTTGAGGTGCATAAGAACGTGGATAAAGCAAGGGTTAGGAAGAAGCAAAATAAATCAAACATTTCTATTTGTTTGTACATTCAGAACGCAGCGGTACGCGGTGTGTTGCTGCACCGGAACCATTCCCGGTGGTGGTTTCTTGCACCATTTGCACTGGGGGTTTCCGCTAGCACCCTTCCCTTCCTGCGATGCAAATGTGAAGAAGAACAAAAATCTCTCGCTTCTTTGCACGATCTTCGACAAGACAGCCAGCGATGCATGTCACCGGGTGCGCTCGTACGCGTGTTCCAAGATAGCTTCCCTTTGTTGCACCACACAGAGTACGTATAGAGCTAGAGGCCCTCGTCGTGGCTTGACGCATGCTTTCGGAGATGCTTAAACATATCGCGCGCCTAGCGAGCAGTGGATGTTAACCCTTTTCTTAAGTGCATCATCTGCCCATCGGGATGGGAGAGATTGATGTTTATTGTTGTAATATATTAACGAAATGATTTTTGAGATATTAATCTTTCAGCGTAGCGCTGCACTATGTTTGAGATGCTAAGAGGTGTCAGACATAATTTCAATAACCATTGCCGGAGAGGCAAATTTCAATTAAAATGTTGTTTGTTTTCTTGGCTATCCTAGAGCAAAAAACACTCTTAAAACTGATTATGTAAGAACTCTTTTCAGTGAATCATCGACAAGACGTTCAATTAGGTTCTGAGGCAATATTCAACAGCAATACGTCAAGTCAACTTCAATTATCTAAGCAGTTGAAAGCACAGCTACTACATACTTAAACTAATGAGTCAAACCCAAAGCACTTGCCTGATTGGCGCCAGTACTAGTCGTCTATCTTGAGCACACATTACAGCACCAACGCTCTCTGATATAGTGTTATCAGCAGGCATACTTAAACGCTTTATGTTTAAAGAAATTCAAGCAAATTTCTATGATACATAGCCTAGAGCAAAACAACAATTTTAAAAAAACAAGGTTTACTTAAACATTTTAATAAGTTTTTAATTGAAAAACAACTGAATTTAATAGCTTGTGCATTTGCAGCTTTAATTAGAATGCATCTAGTAAACAAATCTATTAAATTGGAATCTTTTTAAATAAATTTTACCTAAAATATAAAAGTACCCAGCATTAGTATATACGCAATTGACTCTTCGACAATATCGTTAAGAACCACTGACATTGATCCTAATCAGAACAATGACATTTGTTCCATTTAGGACCTATGCCTTAACAAGCTAATTAGACCCGCTCGGAATGTCGTTGACAACAATCGATCGAACGAACTGCCTAGGTTCGCTCTGTAATAGGAAAGATACACAAACGCACATTCCAACCCCAGATAGTCCCACCAGATGGCCTCCGCATGTTCACCCGGTTCCTGTGGGGAAGATGTACTTATGTGGATTGTTGCTCCTGTCTTGAAAATGCCACGGCATGCGACTACAAACTCTACTTTGTTCCAGGAATTCCTGCTGCTTGTTAGTCGGTAGGCCCAGTCGTTGTCTCCCAGGGATCGTTGTGTGATCGCGCGCACGTGGAATGCGTTTCACCTCCAGTGCATGGTGCATCATCAGCCACACACACTACCCCCGACTGGCGCGGTAATTACGTGGCAATGTGCATTTTCCTTTCCACTGTACGTCACACACCCAACACACGCTAAACCACCATCCGCGCAATGTGCCTTGATTGATGAATTGCTGACACGTCTGTCATTTGTTTTGGGGTCTGCCTCTTTGCTTTCTTCTATTTTCAGCAACAGTACGGTTGAAGGCTTCTCCCTCCGGATCGGAACTGCACCGGGAACCCGGGCCATTGCCTTGGTCGGTGTATGTTTGAATGAAGCCCGCAAAGTAAAACCCATGTTTATGACCTTGCAGCGGCGGCGTAACCCTTTCGCTTCGGGGGTGAGTGCCGGCGCACCGCCGCCGTCGCCGTTCCAGCCGTTTTCACTTAATGACCGTGTCCCGTGCAGCAAGAAGGCGGGGCCGTGTCTGTGGCGCAATACCATTAGCCGAGACGGAGGCCCAACAGCCGGGCTGAAGCCAAATCCGACAGTAAAATCTCCATATCCCCCGCCGCATCGGGATCGGTACAGGAAAAGTGCATTGGTGCTATTTGGCGGCAGGCTGCATTGCCGTCTAGGGAGTTGGTTGGTACTGTCCCTCGAAAAACGGGGAACTATTGTTTGGCAGTTCCGGTATGGCAATACATGGAAAAGCTTGTCTCGGCTAATCACTATTTAATGCGTCTCAGAATGGTTGGGGGTTCTATTCTCGACCCAATTGAATTCCATTCCACTTAAATGATGGATCATCTGGCAGGCTCAAACATGGGAACATTGTTATAAAACCGTCTTATCAAGTGCGGTTTGATATGAGCACAAGCATCGATTAGAAAGCGGGGTAAAAGGGGTTTTTTTACGATTAACCATTGGAACAGGGAAAGGCAATCTACGCTTGCGGTTGAAAGCATTCACATGTGGTAATCTGTTCAATGTGATGTCTATACGGATCCGCGTAAGGGGAAAGGGTTTTATGGCTTACAAGTTGGTGGAGGGCCTTTAAATTGTTCATAAAATTTTCCATGAGCATAAAAGTTAAATTTCGAAAAATAATTATTTTCTGTTTTGGGAACATTGGAAGCTAGCCATTTACATTCTAATTGATTTGCTGAAATTGTGATTCTTTTCTCCTTCTTCTCGTTGCTGTAACATTCCAGCATTTTGCAGACTTACGGGACTTATTTATACCATCCAATGACCAGTCCTTTCATATGTTGTGTCGTAAGACTCCAAAACTAAGAATTGTGTAATGTCAAAATTCAAAATACTCTTTCATATGCCTTTCAATAATTTCTGCAATGTCTGCAACAACAAAATCTACACAACTTCATTATATGTCCCTCGATCACTAACTAAAAACAAAAAATATATAACAAAACATGAAAATCATAAAAATGAAAACGAAAAAATGCATTCAAATAGCAAGAAACAAAGCAAGCTAAAATAAACTCTCTACCAGCGACCAAGAATTAGTCATCACCCTTACGGTCACACACACACACACACACACACACACACACACACACACACACACGCACACACACACACACACACACACACACACACACACACACACACACACACACACACACACACACACACACACACACAATACAGTCAGTCATCCAAGCTTTCTAACCAATAGCGTACGATGGTGCATATAAAACTGCACAGTAATGCAGCCAGACTTGCAGCGAGAGCTGCAAATAAAAGGGCACCAGACAATTTTGCTATACCTTTTCTCCGTTTTACACGCATACCAAATCGGTGAAACGAATGATTTCCTCCTTGGTAACATTTCTGTCTCTAAAAAGGAAAACCCCGTACCATAACTCATCTGGCGGCAAAAGGGTCTCGCGCACTCGCACCGCGTTAGGCTATTTTTCTTCCGAAAACAGAAACGGAAAGTATGAAAAATTATCCCTCCATGCAGTTCCCTGATAGTGGCGTTTTGCGAAAGAAGTCACAGGTCCCTCGTCGCGATTAACTCTGCACCGTCGTGACTTGCGCTGGGTGCATAAATTACATTTTCTTGCAGTCCCGCCGAAACGAAACGTCGCGAAGGGTGCACACACACCGCACCGAGATGCTTGTGTGTAGGAATCGGATCTAGGATTCCTCTTCGCTGGTTCATGAAGCAACACAAATCGTGATTACCACCGATTGGTGCAAAACCAGCGCAATACACTCCTCTCTTTGTAAGGGGACTGGCAGGGCTCAGTGAACCGAACAGATAAGCAAAAACACCCATTTGTATCCTCTCTCGCCGTCCGGCCTGGCTGGCTGGCTAACTAACTCTGGACAGGCAATTGCACACAAAACGCCAATGACAAACGCATTTGAGACGCATCATTAACGTTCTGAGTGGATCGCGATGGAGGGGAAAGACGACGAGTAAACAGCGTGCTGCAAGATGCTGTGGGCCGAGATTGAGTTTCTTCACCTCGTGACACACAGTCGTAGCTCCGGTCCGGTTAGAA
This sequence comes from Anopheles gambiae, assembly GCF_943734735.2. Lineage (NCBI taxonomy): Eukaryota > Metazoa > Arthropoda > Insecta > Diptera > Culicidae > Anopheles > Anopheles gambiae. Next base: position 14,396,131 of record NC_064602.1, on the reverse strand, counting down.
AAGATGAAAGCGGAAGCGGCACGGAATTGCCAACCGTGCAAAACTTGGTGAGCTTTCCCTTTGCGCGAGATTAATGGCGGTTTGTTTTGCTCACAGTTTTTGTCGTCGGTTTTTGCACCCTTTAGAGAGTGGTCAGGAGAGGCTCGATGTGGGATGAGAGTTTTCCCTTGGCCGAGCGCGATCGGGTGACACGATCCGAGGGAGGTTGTTTAACTTCGCATCGCCAATCCGCGAAACTGCCACTCTCAGGTTACACAGTTGCATCAAAACACACTGCACCACCGCCCCGAACCTTGAGACTCTGTTGTGTTGTTGATATAGCCGCATCCGACTGTCACCCACGGCGATACAGTAACACACAGCTACCGCCCGCGGGACAAGAACATTCGTTTGGCGAGTTCTGAGGAGGGTCGTTTTTGCATTTCGTACGTTCCTTGCCCGGTTCTGTTTGGGCCGTAAAAAAAATGTAAGCTACGTTTGCGTAAGAACTGCAGGGAGGGTCCCCTACCGTAGCAGTGTAAACAAAAGCGATGTAAATGGGTGCGAAAAAAAAAACAGCACACAGTGTTCACGCTTTGTTTCATTCAGCTGTAAACCCTTCAATGGTTTGTCTGTGTAGAGCAGTAGTAGAAGAAAAGCCGTTGCCGACGGAAAGTTGCAGATCATTGGCTAAATTTATGCCATCTTTGGGAGATTTGATTGAAAGATGGCAAGTCATCAAAATATCCATATCTTCAATAAAGGATTTTTAATTTAAAAACAAATTGCGCTTTGTCATCGTAAAGACAATAAGTGAAGTTGACTGTCATGGACTGGTATAGGTTTTGTTAGTCAGGTTTGAACCACCAACGGTTTTGTGCCGTTGTCTTGAGTTGAGTTAGCGATCTACAATGCTGGCTAAAATTCAACTCAATTCAACTTCAAACCTTTGTGACTTCCGTTGTTGCTTCATGATCCTTGCAAATCTAATACAACGTATACTGACGATCTCGTCAGGGAAGAAGCTTTTTCTTTGTGGTTCCACACTTACAAGCATAAATCAATCAAGGACAATACGTAACACGGTGTTATCGGGAGAAAGATGATGGATTTATTTGTGATACTTATGCGAGTAGGGGAACTCCATGGCTCGATCATCATTATTGTCCATTGCTCGATCATTTTTTCGATGATCATTCAATTACCAGAAGGTTTTAACAGCTCTCTTTTAATAATTATAATAAAAACTGGGTAAGTTGTGTAACAGAAAGCCTGTAAGACGAATGGCTTTGCAATAGCAAATCGACGATCGATCAATTGTCATTAATCTGCAATCCAGTGTGTTTTGAGTGCTGATCTATCATTTTAAAGCCTTATATTGCCTTGAAGAAACTCACTCCAATAATGCCATTTTAAAAGACTTCTATACCAAAAGATGCGTATCGATACATGCAACCCAAAGACAAGGATAAACAATTTTATAACCATGTAGAATAAAAGGAAGTCGATCGCATGCTGTTGGAATAATGATCTTGTCTTCATTTTGATCTTCAGAATTGTCCTGATATCTTTACGAGTCTGGAAGTCTTTAAGTCTGGAAGTCGTATTAATTCCAAATATGACCTAAATGACCTGATCATGTCATGCTCTTTTGTGAGTAGGACAACTAGAGAGAGACAAAGAAATGACTTAAATGTTCATAAAAAATCTAAACTAACTTGAATAAGTAACAAACAAGAACAAGTAAATAAAAAGGACAGCACTAATATCTCTTTTTTACACTCAAGGGTTTGCCAAAAAACACCAATACGATCCCTTATCCTAACCACATGCCCCTCACGCGCCTACGATAAGACCAAGGTTTGCCATTCATTTCCAAAGCGCTGCGCACCGGCAACGTGTGTGCACGTATGTGTTTGCTAAAAACAAAACTAACAAAAAGCGTTATACAATTGCGTGCCCGCTGTACAGAGAGAGCTTGCATAGAGAATGAATACACTCCACTGTGTTGTAGCACGATGTCACGGGCCATGGACAATTAGCTAAGCCCAATTGCGCTACTTCCACGCACTTTCCGAAAACAAAATAAAAAGCAAAAAAAACCTCCAGGTGGCCTAGGAACTTGAATAATCCACCGAAGGTTCACCAAATATGTGGGCAGCAGTCGAAGCCAAACCGCCCCGTGTTTCGATGGTATCGGCATCGCGGCTTTGAAGTAAACCCGACGACCCGAGCGTGGATGCGCGCTGTGTTTTGTAGCGCGTTTTACTATTACGCGGCTTCGGGCGCCGCGCAAAATGCGCAAAAGATAAATGGATAAGCATTAGGGACGACCGCGTGGTGTGGGTTCGTTGGGACCGTTGTTGCAAAATGTTCTTCAAGCGGCGGAGAACCTAAGCTGCTGCATGGCGCGATATTTTATAATATTTTTACTTCCCGCTTTTGTGCGGTTCAAGAGCACGGGGGGGGGGGAAGAAGAAGCCATACAGATACGCACGTACGCGGCGTAAATTTTGTGTTTTTGTTTTGTGTTTTTGAAATAGTGAGAAAATATAAATGACCGATTAACAGTCGGTGGGCGTATCGCTCAACCGTTTGCGAGTGTTGTTACGTCTTCAGCGAGAAAAGGAGCGACACGGAAAGATTAGCATAGATAGCGATCGACAACATGCAGGCACATGCTGTTTCTAACACTTCTGAAGCGAGCAACGATGACTTGCTAACACGTCTTGACCATCCCAATTTTTATCTTGTTTTTTCGGTGATGTGGTCAGTTACTGCACCGAGTGCAAGCGCGGGGAGAGCGTGGGTAAGATTGATATTAGTCGAAAAGATGCCACAAAGTCGGAAGCGGAGACCGTTGAGTTTACCAGCCCCATGAAATCATCTGCTTTGAGAGGAGAAAACAAACTGTTCGGGAAGAGACAGCCAAAAGTCGATCGTTCGCGATCGCCCCAGTTTCCCATGGCAAAAGCGGGAAAAAGAAAACATCAAGTTCAACTTCCACCGGACGCAGCATACCGTAAGGTAGCTGTTCTGTGTGAAAAGAAGCATTTTACACAAAAGAAAAACAACACACCAGGAATAAAATATGATCGCCTATGTCGATCGGTGAGTTTGAGACCACACCAAACACACCAACTCGACACGGGCAGACGACCGATGATTTACACACGCTTGTGAGGGTTGGTAGTATGTAACATTATACATATATATTTCAAGCTCATAAAGTCATAAAAGTTGCAAAACGGAATCTGACCGCGGGATGTTTGAAATAAAATAAAAATAGTCAAATCTAAACACATACAGGACAGGCAGGATAGGCAGACTCAAAACACCAGAGGCAGTTAAAATGTGAAGTAAAATATGTACCCTACCGCGCCACACACATACACACACATACAAATACCTTAAAAATCCCGCCCAACCTCCGAAAAGGGAAAACGGATCTTCTTTTCGCGGCGATGCCGCGATAGTTCAGTTCTATGAAACGGAAAGAATATAAACCCTCCGGATCATGATGGAACAACGGGTGTGCATGTGTGTCATAAACAAAACACAACTGCCTGCGATTCAATAATACAAAATGAAACAAAAACCGCTCCGCTGACGGCTGTTGGATGCAGGAAGGAAGGAAGGAATGGCTAGCATAGAATAACAACAACAAAAACTCCAAAACATGACTTTTTCCCAATCGGGTTCGATTTTTGTTCACCCTCCCTATGTGCAGCGTCGATCGAAAAAGGGTGTCTGCAACTACTAAATCATTTAGCAATAAAATAAAGAAGCACACACACGGGCCAAAAAACACGTATCCCTTCTTCCAGGTGATTTTTATGCACGCGGTGTCCATACAAAGCGGTGCCTAACACCGAAAGCCTTGGGGATATAAAATGTCATAAAAAAACAGCCAAACAATAGCAACCTCCCGAGGGCCCTGAGGCTTCCGAGGATCGCGAAGATGTGCCTAAATGCGACTGATTGCCCGACATCTTTAACGGGAGAGAGAGAAAGCACGAATTAGCAAGGATGTCCCTCTGTCCAACGATACAATAAAACGGCGCAATACGTCAAACGGAGCGACACGTTCGGCGTTTTCCAACAAAAAAAGCCGTTTTTTGGCTTCCGGCACACCACACACCGAACCAGAATTTTGGCAAAATATGTTACCCCCCAAAAAAAACGGTACCTTGTAGGGATCTTGAACGAGCGATGATGCTGCTCGCGCGCTCCTGCGGAGGAATTTTACGATGTACCACAATGGTACCAGCAAAGCGACGTGAAAACTTCGCTTGTTCGATCGGTATCGTAAAAATTGTACAGATTGGTTTCACGATACACACTGGGTATACGAACGAGAGAGAGAGAGAGAAACAATCTCGATCACAGCACGAATGTACTGCGCAGGCAAGATCGTTTAACGACGATTCAAATGTCATAAAAATTAGCAACTACATGGCCAAACTGCCAAAGCAACAGCGAGAGTGGCCGATTTTTTGGTGGTTGTGTCCAATGGTCTTAATTCTTGACGCCGACAACAACAACAACACGGATCAGATCCACTGCAGAGTTTAATAATAAAGAGTTACTGTAGATTTGCAATGCGGTTTTTGCTAGCAGCACACCCTGGAAACACTGGAACATCGAAAACACAACGAGCGGCGGGTATCATCATCCATCAAAAAACAAGGAATGACTCCGCTGCTGCTGCTGACGGTCAAAAGCAGGGCAGTATCTGATAATGGTGATGGTGGAGAAGAAGACCTCGCGAGAATGTCCACGGACGACAAAACGTTCCATGATGATAAGCAGTGCCCGTACCAGGAGACACACACACGGCCCCCGGCCAGTAGAAAGAAGATCCCTGCAGTAAGTAAGCGAACGAACGGCGACAACAACACTGTGCGTCAACGTAATAGGCATTATGTGTGCGCGTGCGTGCGATAGTAGTTGTCTTGAGTCGGGGGTTGTTGTGTTCTTGTTGTTTGGAAGCACGCAAAAAAAGTACAACGCCCAACTATTACGAAACCGGTGTCCAGTGTCCCTGGTGGATATGGCTGGATGCGATACTAAAAGCATGACGATTTTTGTCTCCAAAAAAGTTGCTTTTCCCCTGCTTAAAACAATGTCTCCATCGTCACGTTTCACATATCAATCGAAAGCTTCGAGTCGTCGCGATTTGAAGTAACCACAACAAATTGTCCATACCATCCATTCGGGCCACTTTTGGAAGTGTACTGGCTCCATCATATCGGATCGGAGGGCGAGAGATGGATGTAATCGCTTTACAAATGAGTCTGCTGACAGCAAGCTGTCAGCTGGCACCGATCGGCGCTGTTTTGGGATGTTACAATTTATTGATCTCCTCTTGGGTGCATGAACCGCAAGACGTTGTTGGAGTTGGAAATAATCGCTCCGGGAATTCGGGAACCGAAAACACTGGGCAGAGGGACGATCCAAAAACAGCCCCTTCGATGATCCCGAGCATGTGATTCACGTTGTCACGTATGATGGTCTTTATTTTTGGAAAAGCCAGAGTCAGAAGACGTCCGAGAAAAAAAGTGTCATTGATAAGATTATACATTTACACGCACACATGTGTGCGTTCCTTTCTGAGACTCTTGAACGTTCGGAGCGATCCGGGCGGTCCGAGCTTAAGAGAATAGTTACTACGGAGTGAAGGTTTGTCAGCACAAGAAATCATGTCTGGAGAAGATGGTTCTAATGCAAATGTAATTAATAAAACTGACAAAAAATGTTCATTGAAATACCTCTTTCAGTACTGTTCAGTATTAAAACTAAGGTCCTTGTATTCTTACTCTCCTCCTTTTACAAACATAGAAAAACCATCAAGAATGTTCTAAAAAACGAATTCCAATTCAATTTTGATCCCACAAATTGGCCACTATCTGCACTATACGCACCAGCAACATTGCTTTCCTGTTTGGTCACTAACCATGACAACTTTATCATTTTAATGGACGTCTTTTTTCCACTGCTTGCACTGAACCCTGGTACATGCGGAATATATTTAAAACGCACGGTTAACACTTCACTGGAACAGATGAGATTAGATCGCGACTTGATGTACACGACCGGTCTGGCGGAAGCGAACGAATTTTCACGCACTTTTTCTTCACGCCCCATTCAATGAGCTTAACATCGGATCGGAAGGTCCACTCGAAACCTTTTCGACAGCTAGCAATCGGAAATTAATGCCGTCAACATTTCCGACCAATGTCTGGTAAAGGTAAATGATTCCTTATCAGATCGAGTAATCGATGACAGACCTCACCGTAATAGACCCCGGCAGAACCGGGAGTCGGGAGAGTAAACAGAACCAGAGCGACCCGCTGATGTAGATAACCCCGTTCGGGAATGAAAAAATAGGTGTATTGCAGAGAGTGATCCAAATAAAGATGAAACCAATTTACCTAGCACCAGTATCAATCCGTCAACAGCTACGGGCACCGTGATCCTGGATTTGGCTTTGCCGCATATCTTCTGCGACTCGACGTCCGCCATCTTCGGCGTTCCAGGAGCACACTTGATCCAAACGATTGTGTTGAGGGGTGTTGTGTCTTTTGGCAGTAAGCGCGCTTGTTCTACTTGCTTTAATTCAAGAACTGATCACTGTTTTGCTGAAGATCCGTTTAACAGACCATTGCTTCCGAATAGCTGTGGATGACGTCACGGGAGTTGGACAGTTTCGACAGAGCTGTGACTTCAGCATCTGTGCGCTCTTTTCCAATTTGCTCACGCTGTAGTCTACTACGCAGATCGCACTTTTAAACTCCCTAGGACACACTGCACACCAATCTTCCTTATCACGGGACCACAGCGGGAACACGAAAAGGGTACGACGCACTAAGCCACAAACACCTCACCTAAATGTGGAACATCAGTGCACCGCTCGGTGGCAACAATCTGCACAATCAAACACACTTCCCTTTTGGCAGCGGCTGGAGACACTTTTTTTCTCTAAATTGCAAACTAACAAAAACACCACGCACAGCACACTTTAATGCGGGCGATCTCTTTCCCTCCCTAGATCCCCACACTACTGTGTTGGACTCAAATTGACAGTTGACAACTTTCCAACGCGTTTGGACGAGCAGGCCGCGGCGGCGGCTATGAAACTTTGCACCGCAGGGGCCACTGTTGTGATTGTGCCAATAAACTGATCATACCACAAGGGGCGGGTGGTGGAGGTTGCTATGTTTTGATTGCTCACCGGGACATCACTGAAGGGGGATGATACTTGGCTAGCGAACGGAGCAGACAATAATCACACTCACTCGCGGCTCCACTTGCACAGAGACTGGAATCGCAACTCGCAACCACTACTAAGGCCACTCGTCTGCTGTCACAATTGTCAAAAGTGATTCTACAATTCCACACCAACCGGAACAAGCAATTGGTCCGCGCGGTCCGGGTTCGGCTAAGTATATTAGCTGCAGCGGCAGCCGCAGCAATTGCAAGATTAACGGAAATTAGGTATTAAATACAATCCCCAGCGCTACTTTCGCGACCGTGCGAGGGAACACTGGCAGCATTCAAATCAATTTAAATCGTTACAGCAAGATTTCGTTTGTTTCTCACTGCGTGCTGTAATTGTGCAGCGCTGGACAGAGCTGTTGGCCGCTTTCGGGGAGCGTTTTTCCCCTCGGAACTCGGAACACTCGGCACAAACCACTCCAATTGCCGATTAGGACACAGCGGCGACGACTGCGGCGGAGCGAATGGTATTAATTAATTAACAAAATGTTTCCCGGGGTCCAATTTAAGGCGCCGAAATAACTTATCTCGACCGCGGCAGTGCGCTCGGGCATCGGCAAACCGTTGCCTTGACTGTAGCTGGTGATCTGGTTTGTTTTTACGCGATCGTACACCACACGATCGGTACACTCCACTTATTAGTTGGTGGCTTCACTTATTCGCTTCACTTCTTGCTGCCATCCACCACACAGACCGCTGGAAACTATCGGCACAACATTCGGGGTACGGGGGTTGGTTTTGGTTCTTTTTTCCCCCCGGTTAATTCCTTTCCGGTTTCGGTTCGAGATTGCGCAGTTTCTACACACTCCTAGGACATACGTGTATGATGACCATAAAATGAGTTGAAATTAAGTTAATCACTGCTCCGTAATCTAGTGCTGCTCTACTCGCGCCTTCCGCTGCTCCCCGAACGGTGTAGGCCTCACGATTGCGCGCCGCTCTTGGCAGCTTCGAAATTTGAACTAAAATCACACAAACACACGCTCGCGCTCTCTCGCTCGTTGATAGATTGTGAACGCAATCAAAATAAAAACACACCGTTGCTCACCGATCCCGATTACCGCAACACGAAGGCCTAAACCGGCGATGGGTCGCGGATCGATCTATCTTTCCAATCACTCCACTAACTGGTAGGCATCAGTGCCATAGTCCGGATGGTGCTAGAGCGAATCAATCGAAACAAATACACAACAAAATACACCGCAGGTCCTCACGCGGCAGCCCCCAGAAGGATCGCCGTTGTCTCTGGCCCGGCTGTTTATAAAAACGATGTACGAGCGCATGCACACGCGTGTTCACCGCTAGACTTCACGCACGAGAATGAACGAGCGAATGAATCGGCGGCAGCTTGCGTTGCATTTTCTAGCCAGCGCTGATGGGTGGCAAAGGCCAGGGCTGTCAAACTTTCGAAACGGTTCGCAGCAATGGTTTGTAATTTAAAGATGGATCAAATAACGAATAATCGAATTTTTACAATAAATTAAGAAAATTGGGTTAAATAAAAAGAGTATTGTATTAAGCTTACAAACACAAATGGAACCTTAATTTTCTAGGTGTAAAGATACATGATTTCAAACTTAAAGCGCATGTTTTGTATATAAATTACAATTTCGTTTAAAAGCCTTCAATAATTGATATGCGTAAGAAAATTGAGTTATTGAAAATGAGAAGCAATTATTTTTAACTCTTGTTGACAGTATGTTTTTATTTAGAGGGATCGGCTTCAGCAGTTTTTCTTGCACAGTACAATAAAAAAACTTTCAACCGTGATGGCCAAAACAGGGAACCAACTTCCACGACGAAAGCGGACATCGTGTGGCAGTTTGTGGATGTCGGAGAAGTCCGTTCCGGCATCTACAACATCTTGACACTATTAAACAACAATCAATGCATCTATAGAAATCCTGTATTCAAATGGCCTACGACCCTGAGCGACTTGAAGTTTCAAAGGAAGCTGAAGACCGAGGGAAAAGTGGCTACATCAGTGCAGTCAAAAAGCCAAACAGTGAAAAAATAAATGTGAAACATGAACAGCGGGAAGCGGGAATTGCGCCCACTGGTTTTAGAGCTGCAAACAATTACGCCACAACTCAAAACGATTATTTTAAGAGATGAAGCGGTTATATCTCGATGTGAAGTCAGCGAACCGGTCCAACATTGCCCAGCTGCGTCCCATCCAGAATTTCTGCCATGGTTGGTGCATGTAAAAGATCTACTCATACAATTTTGTCGCAAATACTAAGGAGGAATTGATAAAAATCGAAGGTAGAACATAAAAAAACATGCCTACACGAATGTCTACATCCAACATAGCGAAAATTCCGGACAAATAACGGAAGGCAGCTCGCAAGGTCGTAGATTCATTTTTGGCAGGTAAGTTTAAATCATTACTTTTCAAGGAAAGTTTATGAAAAGCAATTATCTGTCTTAGCTATGGTCATATAAATTTTTTTTTAATTCAAATGCTGATAATAATAATTTCAAGAATATCTAAAAATAATCAAGCGGCATGAGTTTTGACATGCCTGCTCTTTCTGTTTGTAATCAGTTGTTTTTATTTATCGCTGAGTTCCTGCACCTTGTGAGTACCATTCATAAAATAAGCACACAAATAAGTACAATGCACAAGATTCGTAGGATTGAATGCACTTTTATTTTTTTAGAACCTAATAAACTTATGATTTTAATGCTTGAGGAATTGTTTTTAAACGATGTAGCTATGTATTCGCAGTTCAATATTATTTTTTTCCTGTGGGTATTTTCCAGCCTATAATATCCCACTTAACAATTTATTTATTTTGTTGTGTCATCTGTGCCAAACAAGACATCGTTCAAATTTATAATCTACTCCGAACCTTCGCACTGCGTGCGCATGATAGAAACTATGATCCTCCTACACTGAATGTGTCAAGTCACTTGTACCATCATATAAATTAGTTCGTCTAATCTAGGTGTGTAACGGTTGAAATGTTTACCATGGTCAAATATTGTCCCTTGTCTGCAGCGTGATCGTCCGGATTCCGGTGTCATATGCCAGATAAAAAAATATGCCCTTCCGTATCCACACTATCACTGACATCTCAGGTACGAAGAGAGTCACTCTCTTGTGTGGCTCGACCGTGTCACCAACGTCCTATTCCGCTTCTTCTTGCCAAAACAAACCGTTTGATGTTGGCGCATTGCCTACCGTTGAGGGTTAGGGCACGCAAGGTGTGTGTGCGAGCTTCCTTTCGCATGGGGTTTAACTACCTGAACGCATCTCACCTTTGACCCATGATTATCGCAAGGCGTAAAGCTGCTGGAAATAGATACACATACAAAAAAGGAAGAAGAAAAAAAAGATCTTCACAAATCGGGATCATTTATACTCGCCCTATTATTGCGCGTAACGTTTCACTGACTTTCCCATGAGGAGGTCGTCATATCGACGAGACTGTACTTTGGTGGATGATGTACACACACATCGTTCTTTTCAAAATATGAAAAGAAAATGATTAAATCACAAAGAATGTCATTACATTCTGGAGGATGAAAGGAGGAGGTCTTGAGACTCATCATCATTCCCCAACGGCTTCCACAATCACCTTTAGGAAGGCGTGGAACGCCTTAAGAACGGCCAAAAATCATCAAAAACCTTCGGGAACCGGTAGAAAAGGAACAGAAAAGGTCGAACAACACACCACCATCTCGTCTCGTTGAAGGTTGATTTACGGACCTCAACAACCCGGACCGGGATAATAACAACTTTGAACCGAATCGGGCAAGCCGACATATGATCGAACGCGATGGATCGAACGAATGGATTTGGTATCGGGTGAATTGAAATGGACAGTTTAATACACGCTATAAAAACAAGAAAGCATACAAATCTTCCCATCCCCTCGGCAGACATTTACAAGGGGTTTGGTACGGCTGTACGCTCCAATGTTTTTGAATAATAAGATCCATTCGTATTACAATAACTATCTGATGCAAGAACAACACAGCGCCACATTTTTACAGATGCATGCATTGCAGATGCACTTACACCAACAGGGAGGGGAGGCACGTGGATATCGTAATGAAAATAAAATAAGATTGGCCCATGCTGAGCTGTAGCTATGTAGCAGCACGAATGATCATCATTGTAGACATGATCTACAATCGACTCGTTTTGCACATTTCCAGCGCCTATATCGCCCTCACCATATGTGCCAATTTTCCAATCGCTTCCAGCTGTGTGAATAATCGCGTGATGGGCGGAAAATGTCCTCCCGATTCACACACGAGCCCTCTAGTAGCCCATTAACTGTTACGACATTTCCGGACCGATCGCAGCACAACCCGTTGACACTTGAATGCAACTGCAAACGTACACCGTACTTGCCATAAGGTGACGATACGCCCATAACACCCATTTCGGACACGGGTGGAAAAGTGTACGTTCGCTACCGGTTTAATAGAAACTGACAAGACCGACCAGACCATCTATTACTGCGTCCTCAACACCTTCGATTAAGCCGGACCCCGCTGGCTGGCTGATGATCGTGAATTCAAACTCGTAAACTCGTGGCACTCCCTGGTCAAGCGAAGGGAAAATCGCATCGACCGAAAGGATGCAGCACGCGGCTGGTGTCGTAAAACGGTGTCGCAATTAGTCTTGTAAGCGTAAGGACAGTACCGGGTGAAGGTGGTGCCGTAATGTGATACGCCCACGGGATGGAGCGGCAAATGCGGGAGGAATGGTAGTAAAAAATGCACCTCGAAGAGTGTAATAAATTCGTACCAGTATTCTATTATTCCAAACATTAAAATTTAATTAAATCAAGCTGTAATAGGCCAATATAATGGAATGATTTAATATTTGCCATAAAGTATATAAGCAAACAAAACAATCATAAATTATGAATAATAGATCAAATAAATTACTTACTAAAGATGCCACAAGAAACACATCAAACGAATGTAAACCCAACAAGATCGTTAAACACAAAAAATGAAGAAAATAAATTCTTTCTAATTAACCCTGGAATAGTTATTACAATATAGGAAATAAGTAGATAAATTAATAAGTTCATAACTGTGGACTTCATCATATCTAAAATAAAATTCTAGTAAAGGATGATAAGGGTAACTTTCCAGCGATTGAGTTTACATCCATAGAATGGCAACTACATCGGTTATGGAAAATGCAACGGTGTTTAGTTTTGAGTGTTTTGAATGGTATGGAGACGAATGATACAAGTTACTGTCAGAATTCAATAGTTAGAATAGAACGCTATTTAGTTGGCATGATTTTTAGTTAAACGCTCGATAAGAACAGTTACTACAACAAATAATCTTATTTTAGGGGTAGATTTGAATGGGACCAGGATCAGTTCCAGGACCAATATGGGTTGAGTGTTCTGGTATGGGTTCAGAATCAATTCCAAGGCCGGTGCAGCTTTGGGTTCAGTGCCAGGACCGGTATAGGGTGAAGATCAATTCCTGGCGCGGTATATTAGATCGGGAGCAATTCTATGACCGGTATGGTGTCAGGATCAATTCCAGGGCCAGAGTAGGTTTTAGAATCGACATGGGTTTGGAATCTGTTCCAGGATCGCTATCTGTTCTGATTCAGTTTCTCCTAATGTGTCCCACGGAGTTAAAAATCGCATGGAATTTAAAAATCCGTTGTCTTTAAAAATCGCATATAACCTAAGCTTATTAAATACCTCAGAAATTATCTTGCATTGCCCTGTAACCGGGCCAAATTAACTAGTGAGAATGAATTGATTTCAGTTAAAAACGAAAAAAATTAAAATAATACAAAAACCATTCATAGGAGAGTTAAGATGATAAAGAAACATGATCAAAACTTAAAAGAATAGTTTAATGTTTTTACATTGTGCGTTTGATACAGCGTTCCTCGTAGCCAAGCATTCCCGAAAAACTCCAATAAAGTGCACAGGAAAACGATCACCAAGATGGTCTAATTTAATAATTCATTATTCAATTAATACCTTCATTAGAAGGAACTTTTAGTTAGTTTAGTTAATTTTCACGTTGGTTATGTACTTTATTAATTCTACAACCGTAAAAACCCCCTGTTTTTTAAATTAAGTTTAAAAAATGGAAATGAAATACAATAGAACTCGCCGAGCAAAACAAGAACTGGAAAACAAGTAACATTTCCCTTGTAACAGCAAACCATGCTGTGTTTGTGTTGCACATTAACAGACAGTTGTTTTCGGTCATGTTTTTTGTTTTATTTTCTATTTCTTCCTCTTCCTTGTTTTCTTCCTCAACAAAAAAAATGTACAAACAAAACCTACCGACAGGCATCATAAAACTCACTCCATGTTCAGCGAATTTGTCTTGTAACTCATCAACGGGAGCAATAAATTGAAGGCGAAATGAAATAATCAAAACCATCATCTCGACTGAGACCCCATCGTGCCCATCGAAGAACGCTATTCGGGGCGGACACGGTTAGACCCCGAACCCGAAAAGCCTAAAAACTAATGACCCTTCAGATGGGTACACACAAACACAAGGAAATGTGGTAAGAACAACTAAAAATGACGTCGTCTTCATGAGGCCAATACCGCGCGCCACAATGTGTCCACACGGTTTGGTTGATGCTTATCGCATTGCATGGAAGAAATGGTTCACTCGTTGTTTTTTTGTTACTGGAGAGGTTGACACGCTTCTTTTTTGTCGCCTGTCGACAACAGCACGCCAAACAAATTGGCTACCGCCCCACTTTGGCCCAACGCTCGATGTCCACTGGCGTAGATCTACCGTACCGGGGACGACCGCACTCTCTTTCTCTCGGTGTCAGAAGATCTCGGTTACGATCTCGAGATCGTCTGGGGTTGAGTTCTTTGGGGATCGAGAGAGCGGAAAGCATGACCCCCGAGGTCGGATGGTGTTTGTGGCTGCCAACGGTCCAATTAAAACCCCACGCCATAATGGAATAATAAGGGTCTAGCCAGTCGAGTGGCTTGACTTCTAACCTCGGACTTCCATTCCATGCCAGCCACAGCCAATGTCCTGCCTGCCTTGCAGCGAGTCTCAAGCAGGAGATGGAGGAGGAGTAGGAAATGCGTAAGCCTGGTAAGCGGATCGTGACCATGTCATTTTTCATGTGATTAAAATAAACTCATCCCTAGCATGACCTTCCCTTTTCCTGCGCGGGGGGACGGACGTACCCCTCGGTGGTAAGGAAATTAAGAAAAGGGAAGAAAATAAATAGACAATGACTTGCTGCTGACAGCTGGAGTGTGTGTGTGTGTGGATGAAAACACGGTACATGTTATGAGGCATGAGTGGCGTCGAAGATCATGTCGATCACTATTTGTACATGAGTTACACGTACAAGAAGTGTTAGCATCAAGATAACTCCATAATAAGCCGGCAACCTGAGAAGAGGGGGAGCATGAAAGCTCGAGAGCTATTAATAAATTCCACATGGAAGTTTAAATGCCCAATATAGCACGTGTCCTTTTAAGTGAAGCCGTAGAAATACTATTGATATTGATTTATAATTGTACATTTATTGAATAGACAAATAACCTCAGTATTAGTTCAATAAAATAGAATATCAGTAACATTTTTCCATCTTAAATAAGGCTAATCAAGACAATTGAATATAAATGTATAAGAATAACTAAGTATGGAAGAATAAGTTAACAAATATCAAACAAAAAAATAAATAAATGAAATATAAAAGAAACAACAATAAACTAACTAAACAAATAAGAGAACAAAATTCTAATAAAAAAGAAGAAAAAGAAGAAACTGAAGAGTCAGACATTTAATAAAGAACTGTATAATATGAAACAAATAAATGAATAAATATCAAATTACTATGCAAAAATATAAAAGAAAGATTAATAAACCAACATCAATAGGAACGCATAAAAGGAAATAATTATGAATAAAGGATAACACATTGAAGCAACAGTTAAAATTGCGACAATTGCCCTTCTTGATCGACTCAATAACGCCCCTCATCGATCAGAAGCAGAACCCATGGAAGTGAATTGAAATTTGTTTAATTTGCTTCTGAAAAACAAACAGGGCAACCGTAATGGAACCTCCGCGCGCGGTTAAGTACCCCCGCCCATAATGAATCATGCTCCCCGCACACTACCCCACACTCGGAAGCGATTTGTTAACCGTTGGTTGGCTCTTGCTAGCAAAAAGGCAAATCGTGTGAGCGGTTCAATTTCATTTAGCCACCAGTTGTTCTGCTTTTACTGCGTAAGTAGTTCGTTGCGTAACGCACGAGGCAGACGAGGTTATTGATTACGCGCCAGGCAGGGCAGGCAGGCAGCAAAAACAGTGGCGCACAAGAACGGAACCTCATATTGTCAATCAATACGTGTGGGGAGGGTTATGTTGCTGTACGAGTCGATGAGGTTGTATGGTGGTGGTGCGTCTTCGCTCGATGTGTTGCAAGAAAACTCGGTGAAGCTCGAATTTAGCTCGCAACCGCAACAACCGCGCCTTTACAAGGACACTAAAACCAAAACGAAAGCTTACGGCTAGAGTTACGCAGGCTGTACTAGAGTTGTTACAATCTATCAAACGCCTAGCATTCTATCAGGTGCAGTAATGATGAAGTTTAATGCAAAATGTATGTATAAATAATTGTTTCAAAATACTAACATCAATTGTATCAGGAGAGCCGACAAATTGAATGACTGAAGACGTAAATTCAGTAAATTTGCAATATAAAAATACATCTGATTGTAAGACTATCAAAAGATAAGATAAAAGAAAATATAATTGAACTTACTTGCTTACTTACTACACTTGAAAATTGGTTAAAATTAGAAATATTGTTAAATGTAACTGAACAAATTAAGTTTAACTCAAAACTCCGATATTTTAAATTTGCTAATATATGAGAATATGTGACTTAAGATGTCTCCACGTAACACGAGAACCAACTATGGGGCCTTTCAAGATACTAAGCAGTTTTTTTTTACATGGAGTTTGACAGTTCTCGGCTGAAATCATGTCAACACACCATACAAAACCACGCACAAAACTAGCCTACGATTTTCAGCCTAGATTATTTCAGCCTCAAAGCTAGAATTAGATTCGAGTACCTGCTCGAAATAATGTCAAAACAAGGTGGTGTTTTCATTTATCCCAAGGTGCATTAAAGAGATCAGGTGGTGGATTCTATAATCAAAGTATATGTAGATCAGGTGATCTCGTCCTATCTTCTTCTTCTTCTTCTTTGGCTCAACAACCGATGTCGGTCAAGGCCTGCCTGTACCCACTTGTGGGCTTGGCTTTCAGTGACTAATTGATTCCCCCCCCATATCAGGATAGTCAATCCTACGTATGGCGACGCGGTCTATTTGGGGATTGAACCCATGACGGGCATGTTGTTAAGTCGTACGAGTTGACGACTGTACTACGAGACCGGATCAAGATCTCGTCCTATATAGTTTGACAACTAATTTCTCAATAAAATTAATTTCCACAGATAACGGATCGTTTTTCATTGCACCACATCCGTAGCAGATATTGGGTCTTCTCAACGAAGATGTTGTATCGAAACAAAAATGGATTTTAGGTTAGGATTGACAGATATTTCCCATAATGTCACCCAGCAAAAGAGATAAAAATCAACCTTCTAAATGCATACACCTTGAGATAAGCACACCTGTATATTATACCCACTTTGATAGCTGCTCGAAAACTGCTATACAATGCAAACAGTTGACAGGTTGAAATCTCAGTTTACGGCCTTAAAAGGGAAAAGGGCCCTATATTGACGTTTATTATCCGTTGCTCTATTTCAAATTTTATCAATTGATAGCGGAATTTGGGGCAAGTGTGCCATACGGGGCAAGAGTGCCACCAAGCATTTTTCCTTAAAAACTTTAGTTTAATGATCAATTGTGTATACAGTTGGTTGCTTTCCAATGACTAAGTATTCTGAACCTAATTTCATGTAGACCAATCATTATTTCCCATTGTTTTGAACTTATTTATATTGAGTTTCAAAATAGAGCAGAATATTATAATTTTTTAATCCAACCAAATAAGCTCTCAAAAATCATCATCAATCGAACAATCAACCGAGAAAATATTTACACCACCGTATAGCTGAGAAAACGTGTAATTTTTTGTGGGGTTAGTTGAAAAAAAACCTTTTTTTTGTCACTGAAAAATTCAATTTCAAAAAAGTTACAACTTTTGTGGCAAGTGTGCCATCTCTGTTTGGGACAAGTGTGCCACCATCTTTCAGAGGCGCGAGCTGTCAAAAATGTAAACATTGTTGTAGCGTGCTGCGGAATGGTGCGCTATTGTGAGCGGATTCCACGCCAGAAAAACAGAACAGTAACAAACCATATTGTGGTACAATTGGTGGTCAAAAAGGGTTCATTGGTGACTAAACATGTAGGAATACATACACTAGTGGTACAAACGTAATAATTTCCAATTATCTAAGAAATACGGTTATTTTAACCAGGTGGCCGTCTTGCCCCATACGAGTGGCACTCTTGCCCCATAGCCCAAAAAAGAACGTCTTTTTGGATCATTTTTAAAACATTTCAAAAACTGTTTTGTTTGCACTTTTTACAAGTGAAACTCATTTATAAGTGAGGAAATAGATGTAAAATGGTTATGAGATTTAAATCGGCTTTTGAAAAACATGTTTTAATGAGTTATAACTTGAAATGCTTAAGGTGGCACACTTGCCCCAAGTTCCGCTAAGTACCATTCATTATTACTACTAAAATAATGAGAATAAAACCATTTGCAGCACAAAAGAAGTTTGCTTTGGACCTTAGCATGCTGAGCAGAGCTAAAAATAGTTCATTTTAATTTATTTTTATGATGCCATCATATTTATTTCGCACTTTATGTTGAAACGAATGAATAATATTGCCGTCTGCCGTTACATAAAATCTCAGCCAATCCATTATTCCGGATAAAACCCCACTACTCGAAAACAAAAACATCTACATAAACGGTTGCCAAGTGCATGGGATTTATGGCGTTGGGGCGGCTCCCTTAACCCCAAACACATTAAACCCATATGCACTTTATGCCTCGGCCCCAGCCCGCCCCAAACGGTAGCGAACACATGATTGAAGTGTGTGGATCGATTGCATCGTGTTTTATCTCGAGTGAGCAAAAACTGAGCGCTCCTCAGCTCCTCCCCAGCACCAGCACCTAAGATAATAAATTAATCAACGATGCAGGCCGTGAAGTGTGGGCGCTTTAATGCGTTCCCTGGGGGTGCTCTGGTACGGATTCAAGACTAATGCTTCCAAGCTGAACGGACGGATGAGTGGGGGGGGGGGGGGAGTTTGAGAGCATAATTGTTGCGCACTCCAAAAAGCAACGCACTCGAACAGGAAATGGATTAGATAATTGAATTGCTGCTCCGGCACCAACCCGAAGTGCCACAACTGTGGCCGGGCAATGCTTGTTAGACGGCATTTAGTTTATCTGGCAAACACTTCTGACCGCTTGCAGCTTCTGGTGCTGGTGCTTCATCTTGAGAAAACCAGACAACGACGGCTGGCTGATCCAATCGCAACTCTGTATCAAAAGCCCATTACCGATCGAACATGGATGGGGGATGGGCAAACGCGACAAGAGTCACGATCCCGCCCGGCTCTTGATGCATTGATTGAATGCATTAATGCACTCGTATGTAGGGTGGGTTCATTGATCGGATGTCGAACCCAGATCGAAATCGAGAACTAACGTTTCCTTTTTCCAAACCGCCCAAGGGCATGCTACTTCTTTCTTTGTTGAGCGTTGTATTTATTGTAAGAAAAGCGACACCATTTCCTATTTCTAGTTCCACAGCTTCACCGAGGAAGCTTTAGCAGCAGGGGAGCACGCAGCTAAGCTAGGTTGGGTTTAATATTTCCTTCCCCAGTGGGCTCCTGCTGAGGGCTACCAGCTTGGGGTCAGCCTTTCCACTCGATAGGCATCTCGCACGCCGATTTATGATGCTAATAGGTGAAGATGACAAACGTAAAATCACACAAACAACCCCCCCCCCCACCCCCCCTCACTCACCCTTACAGATAAAAGCACTTCAAAATGCACGCCAGCAGCGTTCGATAAAACACATCAATTTATAATCCTACGAATGACACCTGAATTCCGTACGTTTGCGGGCGGTCCAACACTGGCGGTGTTGGTTTACGAGTGGGAGGTTTTTTCAAACGCCCTTCCGTACCGATCATTTCCCGAAGTGATGTACGATCAGTTTCGGGTGTTTATTGTGGGTGTGTTTCCAGAATTTGCATAGAAATTGAATAGAAATATGAAATCAAACACTCAAACTAAGTAATGGCGAGCGATTCACGTTTCGGGTGTAGTAAAACGTTGAAATTAAAGGGCTAATTTGAATAAATTATGCGGGCTCACACGGTAAATAATAATTTTAACGAAATGACCAATAAACATTGCACATTATGTTTACGGGAAATTAATGTGGATATAAATGATGTTAGAACTTTTATGGTAATGATTATTTATTTCAAATTACTTTATTAACTTTACAATGAACATAAAAAGGGCTTTGTTAATATCAGCAATATTTTAGATCGAGCTCTTGTAGTTTCAAATATTTCATAGAATCATCATACTTTATACTGATGGGGTTACCAATTTGGCTCTTTATGTGGCCTCTTATATTCTACGGGTAGTTTTTTTTAAATAGATTTTAGCTCTTTAAATCACACAGTTAGCTGATCGCTGGTCTAGACCTCTATCCAACTATTTATCTACCTTTCTCGACCATTGAATTAAAATAACAAATACTATCATACTTCCTCCGGATTCTATCATATTCCTCAGTTATATGTTTTAAATACAGTCAAAGTAATGGCATTATCATCTTTTTTTTAACACTCAGTTCGACAAATTTAAGAACCCTTGTTATGCTAGTTAAAGTATTGAATAATGTACTTGCTTTCCGCATTTCTCTTATTTGATTCTCAATGCTTTCTTATGGTGGAAAAAATAAAACTTGGACCCACAGATAACAAAAATGAAATTAAATGTAATTGAATGAATGCATTTTTGCCAAACAATTCACTAAAAGATAAAACCGTTAAAACGATAATTTAAATAAATTAACTAACACATGTTGTTGTTTTGTTAGATACAAAACCCTAAAATAGCAAAGCAAAATAATTTTGCAATGAAATCAAAAACAGCAAAAAGCAAACATACAAAAAAGCAGAAAATGTTAATGAATCATTAAAAATCAGACAAAACAGTAAAAAATCAAGCCATAATATGCTGAAAGGACAGCAAATATAAAACTATAACCAAAAAATATATATATATATTAATTTTAACAATAATATAAATATAAAACCAAATATAAACAAAAAAATGGAGTATAAATGTAATTACAATCCACACAAAATATAAAAATATAGATTATGTTCCAAATTAAATATAGTTTTTGTTTTTCAATAAAACTGGAAACATAACCTAATATGCTTGGTATCACAAGAAGCCGTCATACTCCAAATTCAATAAATGAATAAATAAAACTGCAAAAATCTATAATTTATGTCTGTATGGCAAAGAAATTCAATCTTAAATTGAATTACATTTTAAATGGGATTGCACTACCTGTGTGACTAAATACAAAAACGATAGAGAAAGTCGGATACATTCCCCTTGTTAAAGATATTCCTTCTCTGTCCACTTGCACCATAAAAAAACACACACTAAACACCTGTTACACGTGACGAAAAGCAATACGATTCAACGACAATTACCCCATTCCAGCATGGATCATTAGATTTTACCATGAATGATCGTTGGATCGCCAATACAAGACAAAAAACATCATGCATCTCTGCTGCGGTTCATTTGTTTTCCAGCTCAATGCAATCCAACATAGCACACACAGGCCCAAGGGTGGTATGCATATAGTAAAAAGAAAAGAACCTGGCCTGCGTACACCGCAAATAGACGGCCACCGTCAATTGCCCAGCATACCACCACAGGCGCATCCGCACGAAACGATCTTAATGGATTTCTTCTCGCCTTGCGCTGCGCTGTTGGGTTAATGTTGGTGAACCAATGTTCTGTCCAACGAATTTTGTGTAGGGGTTATTGTTTTTTTTTGTTGCGGTTTGATGGTTTCTAATGGTTGCTTCTTTTTTCATTTTGCTTTCAGCGATCGTGTCGATCGGTCATCGGAAACACCGCTATCCTACCGCTATTGAGGTTAATAACATCATGTTTATGCTTTCGCCAAAATGGGGTGGGTTAGGTTTTGTTAGAAAACCGGTCAATCGAACCGCAAAAAAAAATCCCCAAAAATCCCACTCTCTCACACACACCAAGACGAATAGTACAATAGAAGCGGCATAGATCGGTTTTAATTGAAGCAAATAATCCAATCGTTGACCTGCTGCTGTACATTGCGCTTAAAACATGTGGCAACTAGATTTGAATTCACTTGCGCAACCTGTTGATAAGAAATTGTTGCTATTTTTCGTCTAAGGGGTAGATGCTTATCGGGAAGAAAACGAGATATAGCGAGCATGAATCGATATCGCGTTGCTGCAAGTCATTGCTTACAGCCGCCACACGATGGGGAAGCACTTTTTTAATCGATGAAATTTGATAACACTGGAAAGCCGCCGCATGCTTACCTGCATAGAACGATCGCCGTAGCACCTTCGTCTGTTGCATTTTGAACTGCATTCAAACCAACACACACCAGCACGTTGCCCTTATATTGCACCAGCACCCGGTTTAAATGGGTTCCCTTTTTGAGGCGAAATCGATCACTTCCAGATCAAACCACCGCCACAACGGGGAGTGCACGAATTGCGCTAAAAACACAGCCGGTCAAGGTAATAAATACATATTTCACCATCAACTTTGCGTAATCGCCACCACTAAACACTAATCGTTCTGGACTTGGGTCGCGAAATACGCGAAAACTTCAATTGCAAACACACACACACGCACACAGATCGCTGTTGACAGATCGCAGGGCAGGGTTTTTCGACGCTTGGAAAGAAATGCTAGTTTTGGCAAAGAAAGTGCATATTTTTGGCTGTATCGCTTGGTTTAATGGTGGTTCTACGATCAAGGTTTGGTTTTCAAACACAAAAGATAGCAAATAAACTGTTCTTCTGCATTTTAATCGTCTTTTGAATAAAATGCGCGGAAAATCAACAGGTTAGCAACAGAGCGAATGAAGTATTCAACCTGCATACCTAAACTTGCTGATGAAACGTCATGCAAGATTGAACGTGATTTGTTTACTTTTCAACTGGAAAAAGTTTGTTTACATTTATTTTATGCCGATGCCGGTATTTTTTCATTCGTTTCTCAAATTTTTAACGCATTACTAGCTTATTTAGACTTATGGCAATTTGTATTAGTAAGAAAACACTCGAAAGTCATGCCAAGAATGTGCAGTTGGGAAGAATTGAGTGAGCAAGCGTACCTTCTGAACCATGCCGGCAGTGTGGAAAATGTTTACAGCAATAGTTTTCTGGATAAAAACGTACAGAAAACATGTTTGAACAGAGTTCTTTTCGATATCAACGTACCTTACGATAAGAGAGACGACAAGGGAGAAAATGCCAAGAAAAGGAAACGGATTAAAACGACAGGACCGTTCGACGAGACCACTCAAAAGGTTTGGCATGCTAATTGGTTACCGCAAAGAAGGGATTATAACTAACATTTTCTACTGTTTATTTCTAGGTGTTTGAAAACCATTCTTCCATCCAACACAAACTACCAACCAGAGCGCACCAAAGCGCCACAAACAACAAAGAAGCGCTCGAATTTGTTGACCACTTTAACACCTCCTCGCAGTACGATGCCGATCGACGGTTTCGCGGACAAAACAGTACGAACCATACCATCGTCACGGAAATGGACGGTGAAAGTTTTCTCATTCCTCCACGGGTAGCGTTCATCAACTCTTCCATCGATCGGTTCGAAGAATATATCGGCCGGGATGAAAAGTTTGACCTGATCGTGCTCGATCCACCGTGGTGGAACAAATACATCAGGCGCGTGAAAGCCGTCAACGCCAAAGCGAGCTACCGGATGCTGACGAATGCGGACATAAAAGCGATTCCGCTCGAACGCCATCGGCACGAAAATACGCTCGTGGTTGTATGGTGCACGAACGCACAGTCTCACATCGATGCGGTGGTGAAGGATTTTTTCCCCAAGTGGGGTGTCGAGCTGGTCGGTTGCTGGTACTGGGTCAAGATTACGGCCAGCAGCGGTCAGCCGGTGTGCAAATTTAACGAACCGGCCCAAAAACAACCATACGAGCGGATCTTTATCGGCTTACCGCAGGGGTCGCCGATGGCCCGAACATTCCCACGCGAACGGTTCCTGTACTCGGTACCGTGTGCAATACATTCGCACAAACCACCACTGTACGGTATGTTTCTTTCAGAGAATTAAAAGGCTTCAACCCCTTATTGGATTACGATATAATTGGTCTCTCCACGGCTTTCGATTGCAGATTTATTCACATCGAAATTTGTACCGCCCGGAGCCACCTGTTTAGAACTATTCGCACGCAGCCTCTACCCAGGCTGCACCTCGTATGGAATGGAAGTGTTAAAACTGCAAAACAAACGCCTGTACGAACTGGCCATGGAAGAAGGCGGCGCGTTGCATTTGAATAAATACGATAAAACCTGTCAATAAGCAGCACCGGCCGGAACAGACCCGTCCCTAATGGTGCCCATTAGCTTGCTCCGTTTTGTAGCCGTTCGGGTTCATCGTTTGCCATCGCCAAAAGTCTTCACCTGAAATGGGGGGTGGAAGTAGTATGTGGGAAGGTTAATCAGTGGATAAGACAGGCACACAGCTCCAGTCGCCGCACACTTACACATCTCATCGACACTGTGAACGGCTTTCCAGCCAAGCTCCTTCTCGGCAAGCGTCGCATTGGCGTACATGGACGAAATATCCCCGGCACGCCGTTCCTGAATCACGTACGGAATCTTGACCTTGTTCACCCGCTCGAAGGTTTGTATAAGCTCCATGACGGATATTCCTTTGCCGGTGCCAAGATTGTACATCTAAATGAAAAATGCGCTCATTAACTATTAGCTCTTTTCTCTCTTTCTTCCCACAGCAACAGCTCACCTTCAACCCGAGATGCTCCTGGTCGAGCTTGTGCAGTGCCGCCACATGCCCACTGGCCAGATCCATCACGTGCACATAGTCCCGCACACCCGTCCCATCGGGCGTATCGTAATCATTGCCAAAGATCGTCAGCACATCCTTCTTCCCGATCGCGACCTGGCTAATGTACGGCATCAGATTGGTGAACTGCTTCGTCGGATCCTCCCCGATGCGGCCCGATTTGTGTGCCCCGACCGGGTTAAAGTAGCGCAGCGCTATAATGTTCCACTTCGGATCCGCCCGCACCGCATCCTTCAGCATCTCCTCGATGAAGTACTTGGTGCGGCCGTACACGTTCGTCACGTTGCCGGTGGGGTTTTCCTCCGTGATTGGCAACCGCTCCGGCTCGCCGTACACCGTGCACGAGCTCGAGAACACCATCTTGTAAATGCCGAGACTGTCCATCACCTCGAGCAGATTGATCATGCCGATCATGTTGTTCTTGTAGTACAGCAGCGGGTTCGTCATCGATTCGCCGACCGCTTTCAGCGCCGCGAAGTGTATTACCGAATCGATGCGGTGCGCCTTGAAGATGCGCTCGACCGCATCCTTGTCCAGCAGGTCGCAGCGATAGAAGTGTACCTTCCTGCCGGTAATTTCCTCGACGCGCTTCAGCGCGACCGACTCGTTCTTGGCCGAGTTGACGGAGTTGGTGAAGTTGTCCAGCGCCACCACACCGTAGCCGGCCTCGAGCAGCGAAACGACCGTGTGGGAACCGATGTAACCGGCACCGCCGGTCACCAGCACCGTGCCCTTCTGTTCACCCGTCATGTCGATAACAGTGGAGCTGCAGAAAGAGTGAGAGAAGGTAGGAAAGGCATTATTTTTTCATCTTGTGTTTATTACTATTAAAAAAAATAATAATATTTTTTTGGGAACGTGTTGTGTCAATTTAAAACTTAAAAATGATCCCGAAATTAGTATAGTATTCTTTAAAGTAATTCTAAAGTCGGCTGATTTAACATAAAAGCTTTGATTTATTCACACAAAGCTTTCGCTTCCATGACCTCCACGTGCTCACTAAACACGTGGTTTGAATTTGAAACACTCAACAGGTGGTGGTGGTGGTGGTCGTCTGTTCAATGGCAAGCAGTCTGTTGTGGAGAACAATGTAGACATCAATATCATTGTGTATTATACAGACCAAGGTAAAGATGTTAAATGTAACAATTATTGTTAAAGGGTATTGGGTTTGATCATATCGTCTTGCCGAGATGTTTCTTGACCTCACGCGTGAGCTTTCAGAATACTGTTTCCCGTAATACCAACAAGTAACAACGGAATCGGAATCAATTCGGAATCAATTCCGAAGCCGAATCCGATGCCGATTCCAGAACCAAATTCCGAGCCGATTCCGGAGTTGACTCCGGAGCCGATTTCGACTTCGGAATTTTGATTCTGATTCTGAGACGATTCTGATTCCGGAATAGATTTTGATTCCGGAGCCGATTCCGTTTCCGGAATCGATTCCAGATTCGGAGTCGAATCCGGAATCGTCTCCGAAATAGGAATCGACCTGGGAATCCCAGTTTGCTCCGGAAACGAAATCCGAATTAACTAAAGAGTTGTAATTAGCTGCGGTATGACTCATAAACATACCGTATGAGAATCAGTTCTTGAATTGAAATAAGAAGTTTCAGAAGCGATCAATCAATCCGAGAATCTCCATGAAAATGGATCGTTTAAAAGTAAATTTGGATTCTGTGCGACTATCAATACGCACCCAGACGCCTGTTCTTATAGAGATGCCGAAACTGTTGTCAATTCCGGGACCGATTTCGATTCCAGACCCGATTCCGAAACCGATTCTGGTTCCGGAGCCGATCCCGGAGCCAATTCTGGAGTCAATTCCGGAGCTAATTCTGAAGCCGCTTCCGATTCCGGAGCCGATTCTGGATCTACTATCCGGAGCCGATTCTGAATCTATTATCCTGAATCGATTCCAGAAAACTTCGGAGCTAGCCGGAATCGATTTAATTTTTCCGACGAAAATTTAATTTTTCCCATCACTAGTACCAATACATTTTGCCGGTCTGGTGGTACAGTCGTCAACTCGTACGACTTTAACAACATGTCTGTCATGGGTTCAAGCCCCGAATAGACCGTACCCCCATACGTAGGACTGACTATCCTGCTACGGTAACAAAAAGTCACTGAAAGCCAAGCTCACTTTACTAGTGGGTACAGGCAGGCCTTGACCGGCAGCGGTTGTTGTGCCACAAGAAGAAGAAGAAGTACTAATCATCTCCCCAAACATACCGTTCACATATCGATCCCACCCCCCAGAGCAGACCCCAACGGAGTGAAACATAATGCTCGAGAGAAGAAGAAGAAGAAGAAGTAAAAAACAGGTTTCAGAATTGGATTCACTCCGTCCAGTGAACCTGGTTGTCAATGAACTTGTTACTGATCGTGTTCCGTTGCGTGCGTGCTGCGTACGCTGCTTTTCCCATCCGCTCCAACCGGACGCGGAGAAGACGATTGCGTAAGAACACTGAACTTCATCCCCGCGCATGCACCAAGCGGATCTGTGTTTCGAATCGAACGAAATCGTTCTACTTCACCATCTACTTCAGCCAGTGTCTTCCCTTGCCCTGCAGTGGATATGCGCTTTGTTTCAAAGTCAAGGCTGAGGCACTTGCACCGTTCGTGAGTTCCAGCAAATGAGTACACACCGTAGACATTGCGGCCGGTAATGACCTCAGTGTGATTTACCCATTACCTCCCCAAACGCACGATCGATCGATCATGTGATGCACTCAGCTAAGGCATCGTCATCATCATCAACATGCCAGGGAAATGTATTCCGTTATTCTAGCTATTCCAACCACTGCTCTTTGTTGAAAGATCGCTAATTAACTGACTAACACGGGGCATCTCGAAGAAGAAGCAAGAGAAACGACTCGTTTATGCAAATGAAAGCACATTAACGTGTCCGAAGACTAAACAGAAAAAACCGGAATCGAACCGGGGCACTTGTTTTGGATGTG
Organism: Anopheles gambiae; assembly: GCF_943734735.2. Taxonomy (NCBI): domain Eukaryota; kingdom Metazoa; phylum Arthropoda; class Insecta; order Diptera; family Culicidae; genus Anopheles; species Anopheles gambiae. The sequence goes on along the minus strand of NC_064602.1, from coordinate 14,368,727 downwards.
ACATTTGAAATTTTTGGGTCAGAGTAGGCTGTGCGAATACGCAGACTGTCACCGACCGTGTTTTACGTAAGAAGTAGGTGAGGTGACGTCCGTTGTCACTAATTTGTGGAAAGGTTAGAGAGCACACAGCATGGCTCTATAGAAAATGATTAAAAACACAGCTTAAAAGGGTATGTAGAAGTTCTTCAAGGTCATCCACAAGTTCTGAGGTAGTAAACCAGAACGCCACGTTGTCAACCCCAGGCCAAACCACCGGTTGGGGTGTTTTTTTTTCATTACAGAATTCCACACGAACGTGTCGTGAATGCAAAATCCCGCCTCTCGCAGCACTATTTCACAATGAAAGCGGAACTCTTGCGGTTCATTCAAACAGATAAAGGGGCTAAGGTGTGTGCAAAAGGGGTTCGGGAATAACACGCTGCTCCCTGCCGCTTTAGAACAGGTTGCTGTTGCGCCGTGGAAGCTTCCCGGCTGCGTGTTGCGCCAGATATAACTCTTTCTTCTACGCTTCACAGCACCAAACACCGTTATCGGACCTCGTTTTTTTACATTATTATGGGGTGAATCTTCACCTCACATACAAACACACACACACACACACACACACACACACACACACACACACACACACACACAAACGGAAACACAGGTTTTGTATGGGTTATTCACTCGTAACAGTTCTTCTTCGGAGCATCTTGGGACAACCAACTCCAAACATTCCAATCATCATGCTCCTTCGCACCGCCGGGCACTATTTGAACGTGATTGGAGTGTGTTGTACATAATTTCGAACATGTTATTGGCTTGTAACATTTCAATTGATTTTTCCTGTTCACCGATAACACGTAGCGGTTGTTTTTGGTAGAGTTTGGTGAAGTTTTGAAATGCTTTGTCGTCGTACCCTTTGCTCACTTTTCCGCACGATCTAATGCTCTCCTTCCGCGGCCGACACACACTCGCACACACCCGACTGGCTGGCTAACCAACCAACCCCGGCCTCTGCACAACGAGAACTTCGACGACGACTGGTGACGCACACAACACGACCGACGTGGCCGTTGGCTGAGCGCTGAATGAAGAAGACCCAGGACAGGTTTTCCCAGACACGCGCGCTGGGAACTTGACGGTCGGCCGTACACTCACACGCGCAAACCCCATATCCGAGGCAACTTCAAACGCTTTTGTCCGAGCGCTTCTTCGGTCCCGCGCGGCTCATTTCCGGACGACTAGTGTAGTGCGGGTTGCGCGTGAGAGTCGTGCAGGGCGGTTGGATCGCATCGTTGGAAATGCGGGGTGCCCGCTTTCGCTATCGCACAAATCTTCCATTCTTTTGCCGTTTGATGTGTGCAAGCGGGTGTTTGAGTCCCGTGTGAGCGCGAGAGACGTCTGACGCCATCGCATACACATACACACAAACACACACAGAATCACATAGCGCGTGTTTAAGGGAGCCTTTGAGCGTTTGAAGATCGTTTGATCGTACGATTGAAAGAGCATAAGCGAGCGAAAGACGCTTGAAAACGAGACGAGAAATCGGTGTGTTTGTGTGTGCATGTGTGCCCACGTGGAGGACCTGAACCGGTAAGGAGGGGGGAGGGCCGCCACCAAAACGCAGTACAATAAGCAGTGAATCATATTGTTGAAAGTTGACGGGAAAAAAGGGTTGAAAATTACATGAAACAATTACTTCACGTTGACCTTCGTGCTGGCCATTTCATTGCCTCTTCAAATAGTTGATCAGTTAAACAGAATGATTTGGAAAATTATACTAAATGTCGAAAATTGCTTCCCATGCTTATACACCGTGAACAAACGAGGTTATTTTGGCTCGGCAACCCTTCTTCTTCACACACATGGCCACCAAAAAAAAGTCGCGCGTCACATTCCAGAGGAATCGCGAAATGCGCATCCAGATAAGATGCGGTCGTGGCCGATACACACACAAACACACGCACATGTTTTTAATGTTTGTGACCCCGTTCATTTCCTATCTTCCCGTCTGTTTCCCCTTGTTTTTTAATGATGTTTCCTTTTTTTCGGGTGGAATTTCATCTGCTGCCCATGTGCGTTTGCTGCTTCCCTTTGCTTCATCATCACACACGTTAATGTTTATGTTTATTGCTATAATCGTAGTTATCGTTTCATATGCACTTTCATCAACCAACTCACCTCTCGGCTGCCGGGGTCATCACCAGCTCATCCGGTATGGAGATGCAAACGTTAGCGCTCGACGAACGCTTCAGCCAACCGTGCTGCTTCCCATACGCGACACTATTTCCCCGCTCATAATTAACGCGAACACTGCTGCCAACCATAGCCACTGGGTGGTGGTGCGAGTAGCGATATTAGTCTGCGTCCGATCACTGCAAAATACTGCAAAAGAATAGCACTGGTCGAACAGATTGCAGCACCGATTTTGCCAAACCGATCGTCGAACGTTTCTCGAACATGCCCCCGAACGGTGGAAAGAGAATGGCTTTCACCTTTCACCAAACGATGCGCTGGAAATGGTTCTGATCGGTGTGGGGTTTCTTTCTTTTTTTTCACTTCACATGGCCTCACAACCCCGGGTGGAGTGAACTGGTTTCGAGAAAACTCCAAATCGTCGCGAAAAACCGTTATTGAATTACAATGAACCACACCGATCCAGAATACTTTCGGATTTTCGAGCCCCCGCGGGGGAGAGCGCCTAGAAAGGCTTTCCTCGTTTTTTGATGCAAATTTCAAAACCCGTTGTGTTCTTGCGTATAAAAGATCACTTCAGCTTCCTTTATTCTTTTTTTCTCTCCTTCTCCTCTCGGATCGGATCCCGATCACACTTCGCGTGAACCCCTTTGCCAGTTTCAATTCGCGCGCGTGTTCCTTTTTTCGTTCTCCGTTCTCCTCACGATCGAATCCGCCGCCGCTTGTATACATAATCAGAAGCGCGCCCCACCGCTTTCACCTTAATTGCTAAATCGTTGTATAATTATGTATAAAATAGAACAATAGTATAGTGTTTTGTTAGGTTAGGTGTGTATGTGTATGTAGATGCATAGAAGTGCCCACCACTGCCTAAAGGCGGCTCACCTCTGCTGCAAAACAGTAGTTTCCTATCCATGCCCTTAGCTCCTCTTTATCCTTAATCATAGCGCATTGTTTAAAGTGCATCGAGTGGCTTTCGTTGTTCCGATTTATTCTCTGCTGGCTTTCACATTTCACCTTTTTCGCTTCACTGTCACTGTTCTTAAGTCCTCCCAAAACGGGCTATCCGCTCTCTCTCTTCACCGTTCTCGTGCCTTGCTGTAGCTTCTTTCATTGCGTGCCTCTTGGTAAATTTTATTCCCTTTTTATCCGGTACATCGTCATACTACATTGAAGCTTTTGCTTTTACAGAAAATGTCTTTTGCTCTTTTCTCGGAGGTTTTTCTTCTTCTTCTTTTGTCTATTTCAAAAAATGGAAGCATATTAATTGCAACGCTCGCTTCGCTTCAACGGGCCTCATTAACATCTCAACAGTGACTAATAGTAGCTAAAATAGTACAGATCTCTCCTCCACCAAATATCATGCGTGAGCCTGACAGTAGGTTTTGCTACGCTTCTCCTGTTTCCTGTCCTGTGATTGGATTCGAATCCCTTCCCTACTTTAATGTTCCTTTCTTCACCCCCTTTTTCTGAATGGGGGGGCCACTCGCTGGACGAATATATGTGAATCTTCTGTGTACGCTCCTGCTCAGTTCTCACTCAGTATCACAATGGTATGCCACACCGCCGGTGCAGCAAATTCGGGGGGTGGTGGGTTTTGGGAAACGATTAACTCACCACCACACTATCTCTTCTTCGAGGGCGGGGACACACACACCCTATATAACATCTGTCCTATCAACGGTTTAACAAACGGGGGGTTCAACAATAAACAGAACCGGAAGCAAACGTTCGATCTTCGCGCACCTTCCTTTGCTGCTGCTGATCGGCTGGCTTTTCTTTGGAGTGCCAGTGTCAGATTACTTGTTTTACGGTTAATTGTGTTCAGACTTTATCGTTTGAATGCGTTGCTTCTGCCAAGGTACTTTGAATGTATTTTTTTTTTAGCTGCAACACAGGAAATGTGATTGGTTCTGATGAGGCTGCTCTTCCCCATACACAATGATCGGGTGTGCATGATTGTTAAGGTTTGTTTGTTCAGGTCCGTACGTTTGGGAAGTGCTTCCGTGTCGATCACCTTTGTTTTCCCATGTCCCCTGTGTGGTCGTCAGGAAATATTGCCACTTAATCTCTCTCTTCTTCTCTTTCTCTAAGTGTTATTAGTACACACACACACGCACGCGGAACGATATGCGGCTTGTTAAAGGGGAGGGGTAGGCTCGTCCTTAAATGTTAATGACACTGGTGCGCTGTTGAACTGTGCTTTGCCGGTTCGTCGGCCCGGGTGATGTTCGCGTCAGCACGATGGCCGTGTCCATGTCGAGCGGCGTCAGCAGGGAGGAGGAACCCCCACTGCTGCCACTGCTGCCCGCCATCGACGAGGACGCCGCCGGCACCACTGACGTGCCGTCCGCCATCGTGGTCGTCTGCAGATATGCGTGATGCTGATGGAGGAAAGGTGCATGCTGCGTGTGGTGATAGTGGCGCCCCGAGAAGGACCGATTGCTGGTAACGCTCTGCCCCAAACCACCACCACCGCCGCCACCACCACCGTTGGGCGTACTGAAGCTTAAAATTTCTTCATCGCCTGACAAAAGAGTATCAGATTCTGAGTCATTTGGTTTGGTTTTGTGTATCATTTTGTATTTTACCTGCAAAAAGATGATTGGGTTGTCAATGTCAGAGAGGCTCGGTTACTCGGGATTTGGTTGTTGTGATGGTTGAGCGAAAGCGGCAGCAAAAGGCTTTTGTTTTTATTTTACTGGCCGGGAGATGAGTGTTGTGGTGGAATGACTTGGGTGGAGTAGTGTGTGTGTGATTTGCGGTGGGAGGTTTGAACATAACAACAACAAAACAGGGAGACGAATACAACTACTCTACAACAAGGACACACGAGGGGGGAATGAATGTGAGTTAACGCTAAAGTTGGAAGGCTGCACGCACTGAACACATATCCCTAACCACCCTTCCAAATAATACAGCTTTTTTTCTCTCACTGCCTGTCTTTTATGGGATTATTATTAAATTCGTCAATTGAAAGATTAAATTCGATCACGAAAACGAAACAATTGAGCAATTAAACGGCTTACAAACTAGCTAAGGCACTAATACACTTCCCGGAAAGATTAATATCATTGCGCGTCGTTTAAGTGTGTGGAATAATGGGCCTCTATTCTAACCATTCCCGGGTTACACCCCCTGCTCGGAAGTTGTATATAAAAAAAAACGTATAATATAATACTAAGCACCAGAACAGGCATGAAAGACAACGAGGTTGCTTACGAAACTCCTAACAATAATTCTACTGGCGGGTAGGATGGGCACTGGCACCGATTGGAACCAACAAGTGGAAGAAAAACGAGAACAACCCCGCGGGCACATATACACACACAAACAATACCTAGCTATTCTACTTGTACGTTACGCGACAAAAAAAAAAACCGAACGTCAAGAGATGGCTTTTAGAGTTCGTTAGTTTTTGTCTGAAAATGGCCCCTTACTTTTTGCAGCAAGCTATGCTCCCGACCGTGCGCGTGGTGCGAGCTGCCGGCCGCCGTGTTGCGCTTCTTGCGCGTGTGCCTCATCAGGAAGTTATCCGTCACCCAGAAGATTAGGATCTGGAATTAGGAAAGGAAATACATTAAATACAATAAACAGGCGACGAATAATTTACTCACAAGAGAGACTTACATTGACGAAGAACGGAATGACCAGCATCACGACGGCCAGCTCTATCCGCGGATCCCGGAACGGCGACAGGACGAAGTTTTTCACGTTATCCCACACATCGAACTGAATGATTAGCGTCGTTATCAGCTTAACGACCACCATCAGGCACACGTAGATACACGTTTGGTAGAGCCAGGATTTCGGGGCACCTGAAACGAGGACGCAATGTTGCAGTGCAAATTAGCGAATTGCGTGATTCGTACTGTGATTTTTTAACGAAACCCTATTGCTAAGCGCCTACATGTATGCAATCTGCATCGCACCTTCTTGTTTCGTGCCAGTCGGGCGCTCTCTCAGCGAGGTTCCATGGTGTAATGGTTAGCACTTTGGACTCTGAATCCAACGATCCGAGTTCAAGTCTCGGTGGAACCTAACACTCACGGTCGCGTCCGATACCCTTTTTTTTAACTATTACAGCCACCCCATACTTTTGTTTTCATTGCGCATGCGCGTACGCACGTGCTGCAACAGTTTGTTTCGTTCCTATTCAAGTTCGCGTTATGATTCGGCTCTTTTCTGCCTGCCCGTTTCATTTCTTGTTCGTATCTTATGTTTTAATGAGCAAAAACAACGGGAGAAACCCACCAGGGCCCACTGATACGACAACGATAAACCTATGGACCAGCAGCCACTCAAAAGCAGCCGCTAATAGGTAGCCAATGTAAATAGTGTTCACGTCATCGTCATTTCCATCGCCCCGAATCCACCCCTACCCCACACGCAGGTAAATAAACATTCTATCGCATCGCAACGACGCCTTATCAACTAGCACCGGGCGCATATCACCGTCTTTTAAGTGTTACTGCCGCGGTGGACGTTGATAAGGTAGCTGCCGCAGGATACGAAATGTCCCGCCTTGATAATGGTCGTTCGATAGGGTACTATCGTCCGGTTCTCCGAGAATATTACCCTAAGACGGTGTTGCAATAGCCAAGTATTGGATTACGATTAAAATGGAGAGCTTGTTGTGTACCTAAAATGCGTTAACATCATTTGTACCGGACATTGTACAATCCTGTGCTGCACCTTACGGGCTCTATCTGCAAGCTATCTGCATAGCGTAATCGTCGCATCATCGATACCTATGCTAACGCTTCCCCCCGGGCCAGCAGACTGTCTGTAGGCCACCGGTGTAACATACATCGGTATTCCATTACGGTCGCTTGTGTGTACCTTTCAAGCCTTCTTCGTAAAATTCAACCACACAACGGACAGAAGAGGCCGACCACTTTCTATTTCATAATCAAACCACCGGCGATGCATCTTTCTCTTGCCACTCTGCTTCGCGCTTTTCACGCTCCCTCCTCTCGTGGGGGTATGGTGCGAGTATGACTTTGCACGCCACGCCACCCTCACGCTGCTAGGGGAGGCAGGGGGCTTCTCTTCTGTGTGTAATTAAGGCTCTTTTTTGCCACAACCGTACGCGTCACATGTGTTCATGAGCGATCGTTCGCGGGAGAGGTACGGTTTTAAAAAACGGCTTCTTTGCTCGGGCCCAATTTGGCCTATATTGGCGTGCCTTGGGACCCGCCAATGGGCATTTGCCCGACCAACCGCCGCTTACATGATTGAGCATCGTTTTTTTCTGTACGTTGTTGCTGCGCCGTAAGCCCCACGTGTTGCATAGAACTAGACTGTTATTATTTAAAGGTGTACACACTTGGCGTGTCTCAATTACACGTTGACCGCGACAACCAATCGGGGAAGGAGGGGGACTCCATTAATTTAACTAATTTTTCACACACACACACACACACACACACACACTCACCATATTCACCAAAGTTGATGGCATCCCATTTTTTCTTCCGCGCTAAATACTGACAGGTTTTGATGCCGATGTAAATAATGAACAGCCCGATGGTAGAATCTAGCAGGAAGTTGATAATGTACCTATTGGAAAATTGAAGCAAAAATTAGTAAACCGGAAACGCATCGCGGAGTCAAACGGAGTCGAGGGGAATAGGAACTGGGCTCCTACCAGGTACAGGGGTCGCCTTGGAAGAGTGGGGCCAAATAAACGTTGGCCATGTGGATCACCAGAGCACCGATGCCCTGCTTGGACGTATCGTACCACCAGGTTTCCCATGAGCGGCGATTGTACTGTGGTTCGCAGAAGCGTTTAGCTGCAAAGAGACGAAGACGAAGTAAAACGGTTACATGTTTAAGCTTTAAAAGGGATAATAGTTTAAGACGTTTCAAGCGTGTTCTTATTTTACTGTACTCTCTCTCTCTCTCTTTCTCATCCTTCACCTTTTTTGTCACTTTCATTTAACAATGAGAAATGAAACGATCAACAGTTTACTAGCAGTTAAGGAAGTACAGGGTTTTCCAACTTTCACTTTCGAACATAATTATTCACCGCATCTAAGATGTTTTCCAACAGCTGTCAAATGGTCTATTTGATCAAAAATGAAATTTCAGTTCTAGCACATGATTTTCAACACATACAGGGGTTTCCAAGTCAGTTTCGAATGTGAACGTTGTTATTCATCGCGTGCAAAATGTTATTGACATTTCATATTTCCATAATAATAATTTTTAATTTCATCAGCATGATTTCCAACACGTCTCAAGCTGGATTGAGTTTGACAGTTCTTTGTTATGTGTTGAAAATCATGCTGATGAAATTGAAAATTATGATGATGGATATTAGATATCAGATTGATGTGGATTAACATCTTGCACGTGGTGAATAACAACGTTTACATTCGAATATGACTTGGAAACCCCTGCAATCCAGTGCTATGTATGCAGTTTGGTTTGTTTGATTGAAAAGGCTTATTTCAAGTATATTTAAAGAGAAACATTTCATATGTTTTATAAAATCAAAAATAATGATTTTAACCATTAAAATGACAAACATCCATTTTTACAATCGCGTGATTCTCTATATGAAATTGTCAAACAGAAAACACACCAATCGTCTCTCGAAACCTTCTCCCTTCATTAGAAACAATAACCTGCCAACAACTCACTTGCTTGCTGCTGGCCAGCCGTAAAGTGTACACAATGAATTGCTTAATCGATCTTAGACGGGTAGAAAACTTTGCTTGCTTATCGTACATCTGATTACACCTGTGTGTATGTGTGTGTGTGTTCTTATACGTAACGAGAACAAAAAAACCGCTCGGCGGAACAATTATTCGTGCTTCTCACGCACCTGAAACGATATAATGCTTGGACGATTCCACACACGACGGTACCGCGGCAGGCGGTTGTTAATTCCCTTGTTTAGGTTAATTTTTGCTAATAGTGCTGCTTGTCATAAAGATGAGATAACAGCTTTTCGTTTGCATTTTAAGTTCTAAGACGAATACGTAACAGTCAGGACAAATGCATAACATGTTGTTGAGGGGTTTGAGATTGAGTAGGAATACTGTTTTCATTCGAAATAATTTAAAATTGCTGTACATTCCGATGGATTCCTTTGGAAATTCTATGTTTCTAACAATTTGAATTAGTGGTTTGAGCTCGGAATCGGACCTATCCGATTCCGATTCCGTGTTGGGAATCAATTCCGGGGCTGATTCCTATTCCGAAGTTGCCTCCGATTTGACTCCGCGGAGTTGACTCCGGAATCGAATCCGGGATCGGAATCAACACCCGAATCAGAATCGACCTGGAAATCGCAATTTGCTCCGGTAATGGAATCAGAATTGAATCCAGAATTGAAATTAGCTCCGGAATGAGAATAAGTTCTTGCATTGAAATAAGAAGCTTCAGAGGCGAAGTCAGCCCGGGAATCTCGATGAGAATTTATCGTTTACAAATAAATTTGGATTCTTTGCGGCTATCAATTTGTAACATCATTGGAGCCAAACGCCTATTCTTATAGGGATATGTCGAAACCGACTTCGTTTCAAGGCCGATTCTGATGTCGGAGCCAATTCCAAAGGTGGAGCCGATTTCGATTCCGGAATCAATTACGGTGCCGATTCCGATTCCAGAGTCGATTCCGGAAACTGATCCCGGAGCTACTATCCGGAATCGATTCCAGAAAACTTCAAAACTAACCGGAATCAATTCCGACGAAATCTTAATTTTTCCCATCACTAATTTGAACTTCGTTTTAAGCGCCCACGAGGTGATTTTCAACAGCACAGCTGTCACAAACGTATGACAGCTGTTGAAAAACATCTCGCGAGCGTTGAACAATGCTGTTCACATTGGAAACTGGCTCTGAAAACAGTAAATATCATTTTCATTTCCAAATCCAATGAAATGGTTGCTTGAATAAGAAGGATGCATCATCACAACCTATTGAAGCTTAGGTAATTTGTTCTTCAAATAGTGATAACCAGCAGCTAGGCGACGCTTGAACCGATATTTGAACAGCCGTTAAACGATAAAGACAGTCCAGGGCATCTTGTTCAGTTCCACTTCCAGGGGCCTGCTACGGTTGGCTACAACAGTTCATGACCTTTCCGCATCCTTTTCGTACATTTCTTGCACCCAAAATGCTCCTCCTTTCCACCACCTGCTGCGCTCACCCGTGTTGCTATTTCCTTGTTACACACACACACACGCGCGCGCCTCTTTCTCGACACCTTTCTCTCGGCAGCCCGTGTCATCACGACACGGGTACGCCGCAAAATAATCCAATTAGCCAAACGTTAAAGCTTTAATGAGGCGCCGTAACAGCCCCGCGTCACACACCACGCACCACACACACCATCCGGAGTACTACTACTCACCGATAAGGCAGGTAAAGGCGAGGGTGGCCAGTATGCCCTGCAGAAACCAGCCGAACAGATCCGTCAGCGCATCCTTGCTGCAGTGCAACGTTTGCCACTCGGTGTTGCCTTCCCCGGCCAGGACCGTGCCCGGATCGGCACCACCGACCATCTGGCCCAGCACCGCCGCGGAACCGTTCATCGCTACCCTGACGAATGCGCAAACACAGCGGCGGCACCACCTTGCGTTTGCCGCCGTCCTCCAAGCCCTGTTGCTAAGGCGTATTTATAATGTCGTATGACGACGACGCACACTGGTTCGGTGGTTGTTTGCTCTGCATAAACTTTTCTTTAGCACTGATTTCACTTTTTAGCTTATTTAGGAAACCCCTCAAAATCACTACACGCACGTTCGGCTAATATATGAACTCGCGATCACACTACTACATGAGGAAAGGTGCAGTAGCTTTGAAATAGCTCACGATCTAGGAAGAAGGTAAGGTGTAAAGAACTCGCGAGGCAAAAGGCACGGCAAAACTATGTTTTTCTTTATGATGAGGCAGGTTCGTTGCGCGTCTCCCTTCTCTCTCTCACACACCCTTCGATGCTATCTTCCTTTCGTAGCGATGCACTGCATACGATGGTGGGATGTTTGTTGGCGATGGCGCTGCTGCTGCCGTCGAGTGCCAACCATTTGGGAAGATGACGACACGACTTTCGTTGGCTTTGCAACAAAGCGCGGCTGGGATGGACGAAAAACCTCCCCCGAAACAGAAGCAGCTAAAAACTGCGTGGCCTTCGGGCACCAACCACACAACCGAAAATGCGTTGCGAAACTTCGACGTCAGCACCAGTAGCTTCACTGCTGCCCCGGGACGACGGAAGGGTGTGATGATTCTTGCCGTGCCTAACAATACGTGCCACGGGTGTACGGATGCACACGGAAGCTGCCGTGCCGTCGGCTGGGATGCATTTTTCACTCGCGGTGCGGACGGTGACGGTGGCGTAGTTACTTCGCGAAGGGTCAGATAAGGAACGTGTACGTTTCGGGATCTTCTGGGGGATGGCAAAGTTGTGGAATGAACAACACAAAATAAATTACTGACCCTAGCAGCAACCGAGCGTTTGACAGGTTGTGTGACAAATGGTTTCGAAAATGGTTGTAATTTTGACCAAGGAAGGGGCCCATCGAATCCCATAGTTCATTTTGACTGGTGAACTTTGAACGTGCGTTTGGGAGTTTGGAAGGCGGAAATGCGTGTAAATTAATGATGATTTTATTAATGTAAAACACAAGCAAGTAGCTAGCCAAAAAGCTGAGCTTTGTTCATCGTTTTAACAATGTTAATTCTGATCATTTAAAATTGTTGCAACAAAGCGTAACAGCTTTCGCTACGGAATTTGAAATTATTCAGCCATGACACTTGATGATTTCGAAAGCAAGGGTGTCGAACCACCGATTTGAACGTCGCGGAACATATTCAACGATCCTATGGATTGTTTATTTTTTAAATCATGGAAAGTTAATTTAATTTGGTGTGTTCGTAAGTGTCCAACAACTATTTAATTCCCGCTATTGTTACGCACAGAGACATCGTTCGTGTCCGGGGCAAATTCCTGCACAGCAAATAGAGTTCACGCCAATTCTGGCAACATGCGTGTTGCCCCTAGAAACGCGGGCTGCCCTCGGAAATCATAGCAACCACGTTAAACAGCTTTGAACTTGGGTGTATCGTGTCGTAAGGCAGTTCGTTTTTATACACCCGGGGGTTCCATTGGAATATCGGCTTTGCTCTCCGACCAAAAACATTGAATACCTTTTCCAGATCCATCTTGCACACCGCACCGCGCAAAATGCTGTTCTACCCGGAAATTAGTATTCAAAATGAGTTGAAGAAATTGGTAAGTGTTATACACCTTTAGCGGTCCTGTATATTGATTTCGGTGCTTCTTTTTTAGATGTCTTGCGCCGACCAGGAGTATGACCATCAGCTGGAAGAGAAGCGTAAAAGGTATGGAATGGGGTTAGAAAAGCACCAGCAACTACCCTTGTTTTTGTACATTTGTCTCGATCGTAGATTACATTCACTGCTGCAATCAGAACAGCAGCAACAGGAGCGGGAAATTATGAAAAAGTTCCAGGACGAGGAGGAAATGCGACTGAGGGAGAGGACCAATGCGCTGCTCAGTGCAAAGCAGGACCAGGAGCGGCAGCGGATGGAGTTTGTGAAAAACAAAATGATTCAAATGAAGCTGTAAGTGAGGGTTTTACTCCCGAAAATCTTTCCATCCACACTGTTTAAATGCTCGTAATTGTGTTTTCTCCAAATTTGTAGCAATAATTGCGACGAGATTCGTTCGTTTCTGCAGCAAAAGTATCACGAAGAATCGAAGAAATGCCAGCTAGCACAGATTGAGGATAAGATGAAACTGAAGCAAGCCAAAATGGACGAAGAACGAATGTGGACGGAAGTGCATGTGCGAAAGTATAAGATGGAGGTACAATTAGTTATGGATATATGGTTTTTAGATACAAGTAAAACGTTTTATCCCTTCTTTCAGTTGCAAAATGAGCAAAAAGAGAAACAGGAACGAAAAACAATGGAACAGAAAACGCTGCAAGACATCAAGCATCAAATCAAGGAACGATCTCTAAAAGCAGCTCAGGATAAGGTCGATCTGCAAAAGGTGGTTTGCGCGTCACTACCGTTTCCCGACCACGATCCAAAGCTAAAAGCGCTCGGCAAGGCGGAACTGGCCGAACACTTGAGCGAACAAATAGCGCTGCGCAAAGAGCTACAGCGGAAGCAAAGCGAGCAGGATGTGCAGCTAATTCGCACGCTAAACGAAACCACCGCCAAGCAGCTCGAACAGGAGCGGCAGACACGCAAGGCGGAAGACCTTTTGCTGAAGAAGCAAAAGGATCAGTTCTACCAATACTCCAAGCACGTGATCCGGCAGCGCCAGCTGGAGGATGGCAAGCTGGAAAAGCTTATCAACGATACGCGGGAACAGTTCGACCAGGACAGGCTGGAAGCTTGCCGGCGCGAGAAGCAGAAGCGGTTGCAGATGGCGTCCATCGCGTACGAGGGCCAGCGGATGCAGATCGCCGAAATGGAGGCGCGAAAGGCACGCGAGCGTGAGGAGCGCCAGCAGGAAGCGCTGCGCGAGCGGGAGCTGCAGGAAAGGAATCGCCGGGAGGCGGAACGGGCCGACTGCCGGATACAGACGGCAGTGCAGCAGTATCGGGATTCGCTGCGGGAGCAGATCAAATCCGCCTCGCTCGACCGGGAGCGCAGCAAGCGTGCTAATCAGCTGGAAACGAACCGGCTGATCGAGTGCAGCTTCAACGAGCTGAACTTTGTGCAGAGCTACGTCAAGGGTTCGTTCGAGGAGCACTTCAAAAAGCATCCCAACCTGTCGCTGTTGAAGCGAAAGTACTGATAAAGTGTGTTTTTTAGATCTTTTTTTGTTTGTTTGTTTAGCTACTTGACGTACTTTGCAAAGTGGAAATTGATTTTCAATTGGCTCACCATAAGACTAAATTGTAATGAAAGGAAATCGTGCCTAGTACGAATGATGCAAATTATAGAAATAAAAATCCGTACCGTGAATAAAACGAAAAAAAACCGTTATGCCGAAACAACACCACATTCAAATGCAGCCGTTTGACAGCTGTCAATGCGGCTCGGTGCGATTTGTTTACGTTTGTCGTTTGTTCTGTGCTGTGGCACGCTTCGCTACACTTTCGGCGCTTTCATCATTAAATTAAACGATTTTAATATGAGTGAAAAGGAAAAATCCCGCCGCAAGCGTGCATCCAGCGAGCCGGAAGGTGAAGACCGTGAGGACACACGCAAAGAGCCATCGGAACCGGTGGTGCCGGAAGAAAGCAACGAGCCCGAAGGCGATGAGGATGATGACGGTGGCTGGATAGGACCGATGCCATCGGCGGCGGCACAGCCGAAAAAGAGGAAAGGTAAGCAGTACACCGTTCCGGTGGTGCATTTGCTTTGGCTAACTACCCTGTCGTTTGTTTTCAGTGCTCGAGTTTGAGAAGCTATACATCGAGAACCTGCCCGATGCGGAGTGTTACGAGAAGTCGTTCATGCACCGGGACACCATCACGCATCTGGTCGTAACGAAGTCGGAATTCATCGTCACCGTCAGCGTGGACGGGCACGTAAAGTTTTGGAAAAAGATGGAACTGGGCATCGAGTTTGTGAAGCACTTCCGGAGCCACCTGGCACCGATCAACTGTTTGGCGGTGAACTGTAGCGGCACCTATCTCTGTACGGCCTCGGTGGACAAGAGCATCAAGGTGTTCGATGTGATTAACTTCGATATGATCAACATGCTTAAGCTGGAGTATGTGCCGTATCGGGTGGAGTGGATACATCGGATGGGGGATGTGATTAGCTACCTTGCTGTGTAAGAAAACGCATTTATTTAGACGAACTATGGAGCATTACTATTACTATTAGTTAACGTGTAAACTCTCCTTCGTCCTTTTTTGCAGTGCGGATCAAGATTCACCGGTAATTCGCATCTACGATGGAAAGGGAACAAACACACCGCTGCACACGCTGGAGAAGCTGCACACCAAACCCGTGGTGATGATACGCTACAATCCCACGTTCGAGGTGACGGTTTCGATCGATAAAGCCGGCATACTGGAGTACTGGTACGGGCCGCGGCATGATTTTAAGTTCCCCGCCAAGATTGTACACTTTGAGTCGAAGCTCGACAGCAGCCTGTACGAGTTTGCGAAGAACAAAACGATCGTCACCTCGCTGAGCTTTGCGCCGGATGGGAAGAAGTTTGCCACCATGTCCACCGATCGGCAGGTGCGCGTGTTCGGCTTTCTGAGCGGGAAGCTGCTGCGCGTGTACGACGAAAGCTTGGCGCGGTACAGCGAGAGCCAGCAGCTGTCGCAAACGCTGTCGAACATGGAGTTTGGCCGGCGGATGGCGAACGAGCGGGATCTGGAGAAATCGGACGCGTTCGCTAACATGAACGTAACGTTTGACTACAGTGGACACTTTATACTGTACCCGACGATGCTGGGCATTAAGCTGGTTAACATTGAGACGAACCGGTGTGCGAAGATTATTGGCAAGAATGATAACTTGCGGCCGCTCAATTTGTCTCTATTTCAGGTGAGTTTTACGGCGTCAATTCGGAAGAATCTAATGGAATGAAATAAACTTATTGGTTCGATTTTAGGGCAAGGTAAAGTTCTCCAAAGCGGCCACCACGCTCGAGCAGGAAGCGTCGGAAAATAAGGCAGCACAGGCAATACCGAACGACCCAACGCTTTTCTGCACTGCGTACAAGTAAGAAGAAATGATTAAACCTATACAACCAGTGCTGCAAAATGTCACTGTCAATGTCATGTCATGTCATGTCAGTGTCACGTACTCAATATTGATAATCAGAGGTGTGAACAATGCATGCTTCGTAAAATTTTTGCGACCATCGCTTGGTCAGTTACTATGTCATGATTTACTTTTTACTGTGATCAGTTCTGCAAAATGTCACATAGTCATGACAAATTCCGACTAAAAGAAAATCATGTCAGCGTCACGAACTCTACTGTGATGATCAGAGGTGAAAATCAAACAGTTTGTGCGACCATCACATGCTTGGTGGCATTTTGTGCAACCTACTCTTGATTAGTCACTTGATCGTGACATTTTCTGTCGGTGATCATCACGATGGTCATGGGTGATATGCGGGGTGCGTGCGAGTGGTTCCAAGAAACAAAATGAGCCTGTTTTCTCGTCCTGTTTGACCCAACAGACCCAACAGATTTTGCTGCTAGGGACCACACATCAAGTATATTCCAAGAATGTCGTGATTATCACCGACAGAAAATGTCGTGACCAAGTGAGTGACCAAGAGTAGGGTGCTAAACAAAATGTCACCAAGCACGTGATTAATTCACCAACTGTTTGAGTCTCTCCTCTGATCATCTCAGTTCGTTTCAGTCATGAGTGTTGCTGACTGAAACAGTGGCATTTGGCAGCACTGTTCACAGTCAGAAACAATCATGAATAGGCTTGTCAGTCAGAATTTCACGATTGACTCAAGCACTCTCCCGACGCGTTCGGCATGTTATGACGCACTTTCATTGATTATCAGCAATGAGCATCAAGCTACCACGACTATGTTCATTGTTTTCGTTGGTGAACATCTCGTGATGCTCATGACATTTTGCAGCACTGCCTACAACAATGCACGCGGGATGACTAATTTGTTGATTTATACGTTTCACAACAGGAAACAACGGTTCTACCTCTACACGAGACGGCTTCCGTCCGACCTGCAAGACATGGAGCGCGATGTGTTCAATGAGAAACCTTCGAAGGAAGACATCATTTCCGTTACGGAAGGGCAGGGTAAGTTATTTTTGTTGATAAACATCCTGTTTATAAAAGAGTTGTGAGCTTAAATGCAATCGTTTGTATAATCCCGCTCACCGTACTATCATTGCTAGGAGAAGGTAAATTTGCTAAATACTTCCTATTTCCTACCCTTTCATTACATGCATGTCTTGTTCGGTTTGCTGTTTAAGTTTACTTTCGAGATGCAATTAATTCCCAATTAACCTTTATTTATCATAACTTTACTACACCCAGGCGTACAAAAGATCTACGACAATGCGGTACTGCACACGACGATGGGTGACGTTCACTTGCGCCTGTTTGGCAAGGAGTGCCCGAAAACGGTGGAAAACTTCTGCGTGCACAGCAAGAACGGCTACTACAACGGGCATCTGTTCCATCGTGTGATCAAGGGCTTCATGATACAGACGGGCGATCCGACCGGCACCGGTACCGGTGGCCAGTCGATCTGGGGCGGTGAGTTTAAGGATGAGTTCTGTTCCACGCTCAAGCACGATCGTCCGTACACGGTTAGCATGGCCAATGCGGGCCCGAACACGAACGGAAGCCAGTTCTTCATTACCGTACTGCCGACGGTAGGTTTAGTGTTGTTTTTGTGCAAACGGTTGGAGATGGATTAATTAATTTATCCTTATTGTTTCTATTTTAGCCATGGTTGGACAACAAGCATACCGTGTTTGGGCGTGTGCATAAGGGTATGGAAATTGTGCAGAACATCTGTAATGCCAAGACGAACCCGAAAACCGATAAACCGTACGATGAAATTCGGATCATTTCCATCAATCTGTCGTAGAACTCAAATTTTAAGAAACAATAAACAATAAAAACGACGAAAGAGACAGCTTAAAACTGCCCGTGTGAATGCGTTGGTAAGTTGGAATTAAATTTAACTTTATTAACGATTAAGTGGAGTACGGATTGAACGCAGCTGCTTTACGCTTGAGCGGATGCCGTGTACGGTGGAGGTTTCTGGAATAGGTCCGGTGATTTTATCACATCGTCGTATTTCGGCGGAGGCGGTGGTTCTGGGTCTGAAACAAACACAAAAAAGGGGAACGGGTGAATGGTAAACACAACTTCTGAATGGCCATTTCTAATAAATTCACCCTTACATGCCGGAGGTTGACTGCGTTCTGGTGGGGCTTGTGCCGGTCGTACGTCATTCTGGTAGATGGTAAACACTGCAAAGCGTTGAGAGGTTTCTAAAGAAAAGAGAGATAGTGAAGGGTAAAAAAAAATGGAATCAGATGGATTGGTACCGACCGGAAATGGACGTTTGTGGAGTGCGGGACTTACGAGTGCGTGATTGCGCTGTCGCTGGTCGATGCACCTGCAGCCCGAAGTAGTATATCCGGCGCTGTAGAGTGGGAGTGAAGACAAATAAATAGATTGTAAGTATAGTTTTTTATTACATTTACTATTGTTTCTTGTTAAATTTATTTTTATTATTTATTCTTTTACTATATATGCTTTGTTTTTTTTTGTTTAAATTATTCAATTTTATGTATAACGTTTATGATTTTAGTAAAATAAATTGAATGTATAGATGGCTTTACGTAGCTTTTCAGTGTATTATCAAACTTTATAATTACTTTTTATAACTTTTTTGTAGTTTATTATGCACTTCAATTATGTATTTAATTTTATAATGCTCATGTATTTATTAATAACACTTATATGTTTTCATAAATTTATTCCAAAAAGCGCAGAAAACTACAAACTCAATACTATTGCTCTGTTTTCCAATATGATCATATCATATCTATTGTCATTTTACACTATGAATTGCTTTATTCAACGTGTATGAGATTTTTTCCACAGTTGTCGTTCTTTGAATAATGTTGTTCAAACTGGAATCTGAATGGGAAAATAATGGGTCCGTCTACTGTACCATCAAATTGAAGTTATAACATTATACATTCTCTTCACACTTAATGATACGAAACGGTTAAATCGCTTTAAAAATGCACGTACAAAACCATATTTCTTCGCAATAATCTATTCCAAGCAATCCAAAATGTGCTTCGTAAAACAAGGGTATGATTACATCAAATTAGCTAATCTAAGTATCGCTTACACGCTCAAACGAACAATAACCGTGGTGAGTCACCTATCTTTGGGAATGAAGTTAAAAAAAAGTTAATCCCCTTGTCACGTGTTGCTTCTAAACGCAACGCCTGATATGCTTCACTGGCAATGCCATTCATACCCCAATCTTTTGTTAGTTTATGTTTATGCCTGATTAAAAGCGTCCTCAAATCTTATCAAGTCAAAATATAAAAATTAAACTGGCTTTATTATCTATACTATCGCTAAACCATAGCACGAATGATCGATCGGTTGGCCGATGAATGAGAGAGACATTTTAAATCAGGGTGTAAGGGATTACCAAGTAAATGGAATGACGAAATAGTGCATTTTAATCGCTATTTCTGCAAAAAGGGGGGAACAATTACATGTTTTTAAAGGTAATTTTAGTTTTCTTACGAAGCAATATTGATTGAAATCATATATCAAAGGCTTTTTAATTCATCTCTATACTATTCAACATAATTTTTCATTTTAAAAAGACCCCTGGCCGCAATTGAACACATTTTCCTTGCTCCTTGCCCACTCAAATTTCATTTAATTAATATTTTTTTCAATTCAATTTCCCAACTATTCCAGCACGGCTTACCAGCACAATGAAAAACAGCATCAGCACCAGAAACATCCACAGCAGGTGAAACACCCAGGACATGTTGGCTGCTACTTTATTGGGGACCCAAATGCACCTGTACACACTTTTATCTCCTATGCACCACGAGAAAAAGAGGGAAAACAACCCACACACACAATTAACTACACAAAGAAACAAAAAAAACAAGAGCAAAAAACACACAGATTCAAACGAAACAACAGTCACAGTCAACAAATGCTGAACATTTCACCATTTTTTGCAATCGTCCACCGTTTTGTGCGTCCGAAATATGAGTGTCACGCAACCAAAAAAACAAAAACAAAACATTCTTATCCTTATAGCACTAATTGACTATTCAATGCGGGGTGCAAAAAGTGCAAAACGATTGGCTTATTGCAAAAACCAAAATTATTTTTTTGTTTGACGCCCAACCAACTAACGAATCTATCCCACGCACCGTTCCCGTAATCGTACGGCTGATTTAACGATGAAAGTGTTTGTAATTTTATTTTTATTATTTGTAGAATCACACTCATCACGCACTGAACTCAACACTGAACGCTGCTAGCATTAAGCGCTGATGCCTGCTGATCCTGCTGGTCAAACCAGGGGTTTGTGCATAAATTGCGCATTTTTTCCACGGCACTTCCTTTTCAATTGGCACACACACACACCCGTAGCACAATTAAGCAGATGTTTGTTGACGGTTCAAAAAAAATGGACACGAATGTGTGATAAAAATTATGATGCGCAGTTCTGTTCTGGCGGGGGGAGGAGAGTGGGTAGGCCCTCCCACTCCCGATAGCTATTTATGCCAATTTGTGTTGCCCATTCGGTTGGTCACGCGTCTGTTCATGCGTGCAGGACCATTTTTTTTTCTTCTTATTAACACCACTGTTTAACAGAGTAATTTTAACTGTAATTGTCACTTCAATTCACATTCCCCCCCTCGGTGCGTTCACAGTGTCGCCCACCGGAGGCAGTAATCAACCAACCAGCAGGAAGGCACTGGAATTATTTCCCCTATCGATTGATTATTTGCTACGTGATATGGGTTATTCGATGGATGTTTCAAGCATATTGCAAGATACAATTTAAATCCGTACTGCACAAAAAAACACACACGATTTAAGGACAATTGCGCAAGGCGTAAGAATGTAAATCCATACCGAATTAAACTAAAACCGAGTAAGATTGTTCGCGCGCGCGTTGAGATCGGGCGGGACCACGTTCTCGTCGTCGGCCCAGCAATGGTACTGGCGGCAGCATCGAGTCGAAATCGATCACTGGCAAATAGCTAAAAGTGCCACTTCTCTTATCATTCGCCCATTTAGATAGCTAGCCGGTGTGAAACAACAAATTTGCGGGTCGCTAGCTCCCCTCCGCCGGAAGACGAAAAAAAAGGTGACCACCAAAGGGAGGGTCGCGGGACATTGCAATGCGAAAGGGGTTGTTAATCGATTTTCGATCATTTTTGCCGTCACTTGGGAGACGCGTTTGAGATAAGCGCGGCTACTAGGGGTAGTGATACTCCGAGTATTTGCGAGCATTTGTTAGACGGCGGCATACCTGCTTACTACACCACGGTAACGGGGTGTCGTACAGAGAGAAAAGGGGACAGCCCGGACAGCGACAGGAGTTCAAGTACCGAAAGGGATTAACTTGCGTTCGGTGTTGATGCTCTCGATTGTTGGGCACTTGATATTATTATTTTCAAACGCTTGTACTGCACTTCAAAGTGGCTCGGTTGGGGTTTGAATGGGAAGGAAACAGGAAAAAAACAAAAAGCAGGCTAAGGTGATAATGGTTTGCAAACGTTCATTTGTTAGCGTGAGGTGCGTTGCTCAAGTGTCGTCTGACCGATTGGGAACGTGTGAATGCGTCCGATAAGGGTTTTTTAGAAGCATTGTAGAAATATTTGAGATAGTTTTCATATAAATATATTTAAAAAAAACTAAACACTTTTCATTCGAATGTGATCGCAATCACCGCTCACGTGATGCGAGAACATAACCTTAAATTGTGAATCGATTGGTAAAGAGCTTGTAAATCATCTCAATAATCATTAGTCATAAATCAATCACCATTCCTTACAGCAAGGTAAACGATTTCGCGGGAAAATCCAACGTTTCTATGTGTTTCGCGCGAAGATCACGATCACGAGCGATCACGTATGATGCTGTATGTGATGGTGCTCTGAGAGACGTAAGAGAAAACGCGAGAGCTAGTGAGAGAAAATGAGAGAAAGAGAGAATACACCAGAGAGATAAATCTAACTTGAATATCGAGAGATCGAGCGAAGCATGCTTCGGGGCAGGGTTGGCTGTACAATTTAAATTGCATAATATTGCACTGTGGCGTAGTAATTGGATAACACAGCTGGAAGAAATATGTTTGCACGAAGTTGTATTTTTGTGTATAGCACAAAATACACAAATTGTAAATATAATTGCACATTTGTATGTTTCAGTTTGAAAAAAAAATTTTTTTATAAAGCTAACGGTTCGAGGAGTAACTTTCTTCGGAGAAACGATCGGTAAATGAGCTGAGTAAGATGATTTTTTAAATTTTAATTTAATTTAATTTAATTTAATAAGGTACGTAAACCTTATCCCATTCTTTGAACAGTAAATATGTCAATATATTCATAAGCTGGTTCTGGACCGAGTCTTGCAGTGTTCAAGTTGGCACGGAAACTCTCAGCTAGTTTCCATAATACGAAATAAGAAAGACAACGTGTTAGTTTGAAGATGTTAAAGGTATATCAAGAGAAAAAAAAGTTGCATCCGATCATACAACAGACCGAACCAAACCAATATTTCAGATTCACTATTTTTTTGTGTAGAAAAAAAGCTTCTGAAAATGAAAGTGACTTTGACCTTAATGGATACAATTGGCCGCGTTCTCACACGGCATATTCTATTCTGGTAGAAAATGTCTGTCGAACACACTTTTTGGGGAAGTCTAGCAGCCTGTGGCGAATCTCGAATTCGGGCAATCCAAGCTATCCTTCGCTGGATAGATAACAACAATATTTGCTTCCAATCTTTTGACAGGCCGAGAGAAATTTCATGTTTTTTCGTATTTAAACATTAGCTTTCGATTGCTTTCAAGTTCTAAATGTTCTAATGGTTGTATATTGTGCATTTCTTACAACAAGAACCCGTGTTTTAAGAATTATTTTGTTGAATTAGGATAATTGTATGCAGGGAAGATCTGTGGTGTGTGAATTATTTGAATTATTTTGTTGAATTAGGCTAATTGTATGCAGCGAAGATTCGTGGTGTGTGATCGAAAAAATATTGGCAAATCTTTTTTTGACACTTGTTTCAGATGGAAAGAGAAAGATTCGCGAAGAAAGATATGGCTTGTGAGAACGTACCTATTGAGATAGAACTTTTAGTCGAAACGCACATGATGCGAGTGTGTGGCTGCCAGTGGCGGATCTAACGATAGGCGGACTAGGCAGTCGCCTGGGGCCCCGCCGAGTTAGGGGCCCCGTAGATCGCAATTCTATAGTATGCCGTATACATTTATACACTGGTGGCTGCTTTAAGTGATCCGAAAAGGGAGCTTATTTACTCGAGAGTTTCAAGACATAATTTAATATTGAAATACAATGTATCGTTAAAATATTCTTCTATTCTTGAACTGCTCACGAAAGAACAAGTTGAAATGACATGCCCCGATCAAGAGTTATTCTCGAAAGGGGGAAGTGCCTATCGGAATCGATTCCGACTCGTGGGCGCGTGCGCTAGGTCGGAGATTGAATCACCGACAAACCGACGTGACACTTCGAACAAAATGAGCTTCAAAAGTTGTCTCCTGATTTCAAATGAAAATACGTTAAACACTAGCGCCATCTCTATAATGATTCGCTTACTACACTGACACAGAGAAGAACTGCTAAATCTTTTTGTTTTTCTTCGCAAATTCCAATGCATATTGTTTTATGTACTTCTCACATCTTTTGCATTGATTTGGAAACTTATAAAATGATTTTCCTGGGTGTTTTGTCCAAAAATTCTCACAAAATCTTGCCTCACACTTCCTTCTCAATTTGTATTTAGAAAAGTTGTTTACATCGAAGCAGCAGTGAACAGAGCTTACTTTGACAGAAGTGATCGCCCCACTGGTAAATGACAGTACTTTCGTGTGGGACACTTTTGTAACGCCAGTTTCTCGTCGGTTTGTCGGTGATTGAATCATGCTCGACCCGTGGGTGCATAGAGTTCGGGTCACAAGACACGTCTCCGGCTCACTTATGCAGGTCTCTGCGGGACAATATGCACGTACTGGAAACGTTAACAAGTTCGTCCTAATACCTAGTGTGCTTGAAAAATTAACGCTTAATTTTTAAACTCTATGTTTCAACGAAAAAAAAATGCTGTTGAAAAAAAAATAGCATGAATTTAGTAATTCCTTAAGGCCGGGCTACATTGATCGTACTTCGTAGTGTAATTTCAATTTTCACTAGCGCATCTGACGGCGGCGACCGAAGCATTTTGCTAAACAGTTTGGAGCCGCTCCAGAAAATATGTTATTTTTCCATGTTTTTTACTTTAACTGGACTGAAAAAGCTTTGTAATTGATAGATAAACATATTGTGCAAGTATTTCAGCCATTTTCGCATCAAAAAACGATGAAAAAACTACTTAA
The DNA here is from genome assembly GCF_943734735.2 of Anopheles gambiae. Classification (NCBI taxonomy): domain Eukaryota; kingdom Metazoa; phylum Arthropoda; class Insecta; order Diptera; family Culicidae; genus Anopheles; species Anopheles gambiae. The sequence continues at coordinate 14,344,452 of NC_064602.1, read as the reverse complement.
TTTTGAGATCCGGCACGACCATTCCCTCGATGACCAAAAAAGCTTCCACCAGCCGCCGCCAGATGCGCTAGTGAAAATCAAAACTACTCTACGGAGTACGATCAATGTAGCCCGGCCTTTACACCCCAATGCGTACCAAACTATAAATTGGTCAACATTTTACAATGGCAACAAACCCTGTCGACGAACCCTGCAAACCACGACAAACCACGCTTGCTGTGAGCGTTTGGCGCCTCGCTCGCTCCACGGATACGGCCAACTCTACGCACTCTAGCAGGCTGTGATCACGCGGGAGAAGCCTCGCACGGCCGGGAGGGGGGGGGGGGGCTGACTCGCGCACGTATCTTCTCGCCCGGTACGGCGACGCGCGCACACTTCGCTCACACGCTCACCACTTTCTCAGTATTGTTGCGGTGCTCGCAAGGTTCGCAGGTTTGGTGCGGACTGCCTAACGCCCTTTTTTCTGCCCCACACCCCGCCCCCCTCCATCCGGTGCACCTTACCTCGTACAGCTCACGGTGCTTCCGGCGCCGAGTCGGAGGGCCAAATTTGTTGTAAGTTTGTGTGTTTGGTTTTTTTTTTTCGTAATACCACAACAGAACGAGTGTGATTTAGTTTTTGCACTAACGCAAAATACACCGCGTGACCGACCAGCCTCCCTCTCCGTGCGGTGATGATGTGACGCGTCACGATGAGAAAAAAAACAACAACGTTTGATAAGTGGGCATCGATACGGATTGATAAAGTTGAGGAAGCAAACACACGCACACAGAAGTGTTAGTTTGTCATCTTTTATTCGATTGAGTGTGTATGCGTGTGATGCGCGGTGTACCAATGTGCCCCGTTCGACTCGTGACAGGTTGAGTTATCAGTTATCAAAGCTCGTAGATAAATTAGGCCCTAGATAGCCACGGTGACGTGTGTACGTGTGAGCAAATGTGTGGGTACTGGTGCCTACGTGATCGATCTATTGCCGCTCCTCTACACCTGCTTGATTTCGGGGTTGATGTTCAAGCGTTGCGTGCGCGCGCGAATGAAGAATACGATCCAAGGTGGCGTTGATACCTTTTCCTCGCATCTTCTCATTCTTTCCCGTTGCTGGCTCCATTATATTATTGTTTCATCCCCCTTTCCTTTCTATCGCACTTTCTCGCCGTGTTGTCATTCGTGTGTCGTGTCCCGTGTCCTGTGCTGGTTTGCCGTGGTGTTTCGGTCAATCCCTCTCTCTCTCTTCGCGCATCGCTTTGCGCGTGGTGACGCGCTCGTGCTCACGTGTGTGTATGCGTTTCTTTGATAAACGACACTCCCCCCCCCCATTCCCCCTTTTCCGACCTTTTCAAACCTCTTTTCCACCCTTCATTCTTCCCACCTCAATACTCCTGTTCGGATACCATTGCAAACGAGGAGGAGCCCTCGAGTGTCTTCGACGAGCGAGTGTGTTTGCTTCAAAAGGCAACGTCTTGTGCGTGGCTGTGTGCGTTTTGTTTTTGGGTGTTGTTTTTGTTTGGCTGGAACCGATCGGGTTCCGAGACGACGAGGCATAAAATACAGCCTCCACCAAAAATGTTTGTGGCCATTCGGTTGCTCGCCGGCACTAAAGCGCGACAAGGTGACGTGACGTGGTGGTGGTACGCCGCCAAAAGTGCGAGTGTTGAATAGAGGTGGAATGCTGTGATGAAGGGAAGAAAACAAAAAAAAAAACACCGTTCGTATTGGGATGGATTTACCAACCGCAAAACGCGGAACTCTGTTGAGAATGTCTTTCGGAAGTGAGTTTGCCGAGCGTGTTCGGAATGGTGATGCGTAAAACGAGTTTCTGCCCCAAACTGAGGCGACAACGACGACCGAACGCAAATGAAAACGTGTGTAAATTGTCTGGAGTTTGTTTTTTTTTTCCACGATCGTGCGTGATCAATTGATCGTTGTTTGATATTGATATCGTAATATGTTGTGCTGACGAAAATAGGATCTAATTGTTCATTCGTTTGTTTTGGTTTGGTGAACATATAGCCCCGAACAGTGATGTATGTGTTTTTTCTTCTATCGTGAACACCAACGGCTGGGGTGATCGAGCGAGCAGTTTGACCAAGATCGTCCACCTGACACTGACCCTTACGCATCTGTGTACGGCGTGTTTGCCTTCGTGTCAGCGACGCACCTGTTCCGATACTACGCGCAGTTATTCCAAGGAGGACATCTAACAGCGGAATAAGGTAAGAAAAATGTGCAGCATTTTCTCCCTGTATGGTGAAACGAGTGCAACGTGCAACGAGAAATTGCCTTACACATGCGTGTATCGTACAACCCGTTTATAGCATTCTAAATATTTGGGCTGTTTTATGAGGCGATTTATAACGATTGTGCTGAACATAAATGCTCTAAACAAGGGTATGGACATTTAGAGATTTGCCAGTATTGGAAATGGATAAAAATGTAGTCCATCTTGTATAAGAAAATGATTTTTTTCTTCAAATTTGATTGTCAGTAAAAATCGTTAATTACTTTATGAGCCTATAAAGATGTAATTTAAGCCTATTAGCCTATAAATCAATTTTCCAGGGTTTTCCAGGGGTTCTCTCTTAGTTGTGGGACACTTCCTTGACTCTTTCCTATAGGAAGTGAGCTTCAATGGCTATTCTAATTGGACTCTATGGCACCCTTTTTGGACAAGCTTCTTGGACATTCCTATAGGATTTGTCCAACAAGGATGTTATAGAGTCCAATTCCCATTACATTAAGTTGATTTCACGTTAGAAAGAGTTCATTAAGTGTCCCACAGCTATGAGAATTTCTGGAAACCCCTGTAACAGACGTACATGTTTCTACCAGTTGAAGTACTATCGCGAAATAGTTATCAATAATCAATTTCTACGTATCTGAGGCAGTTGGGTGCAGAAAGTTAGTTAGCTAACTTAAGTAGATTCATAGATTTGAGTTGTTTTCTGTAAAAAAGAAAAAAAAGGTAATTTTTTAAAAAATAAGCACAAGAATATGTCTGCGGTGTTGTTGTAACGTAATTTATGGATAGTCCCGGATATCTCGTTCCGAATCAGAATAATAACTCATTTTGTTAAGGAAAGGAAACGAACTAAGAAACTAAGAAGAAAACAAAAGGTTTTGCATATGTTTTTAATAATGACAAAGCAGCTTATTTACAAAGAAACAAGAAAGTGTACCCTTTTTCTCATATTCTAAGACACCTTGCAATGCAATCCTACGCCTAAGTCAACAACCGTCCGTGGTAATACAGGGTTTCCCACGATTTATTGGTCAGTTCCCATGATTTTTTGGTGAATTCCCACGAATTTTTGGTCGTATCCCATGGATTTTTAGTTCGTTCCCATAATTTATTGGTATTTTCCGAATGGATATCAATACAATTGGACTAAAAAAATCTGGGAAACGGCCAAAAAATCGTGGGAACGCACTAAAAAAATATGGGAACCAACCAAAAATTGATGAGATCCAACCAATAAATGGTGGGAAACCCTGTAAGTCTGTCACACATTCGAGCATGATTATGTTTATCTCGCTGTCAGATAGTTGTTTTGTGTGTTTGTGTGTGTGTGTGTGTGTGTGTGTGTGTGTGTGTGTGTGTGTGTGTGTGTGTGTGTGTGTGTGTGTGTGTGTGTGTGTGTGTGTGCGCGCGCGCTTTGAACCGGTCCTTGTATTAGGTCGACTACTTGCCAGATTGTAGGACGCTATACGAGGACTGTCAACAAACGAAGCGAGTACGCTTTGTGTCGTGTATCTTGTTAACAGCGTTTTAATAATGTTCAGGAATTAGACGCAAAACAATGGATAGGCTTAGGTCGTAAAGCCTTCACTCTGCTATCTACGATCGTGCAGTTGGATCTGCTGGTAGAGATCATCTCCAGGAAGAACGAGAGACTAAAATAAACCAGCAGATAAGCCCCACGAGCGAATTAAAGGGATTGCGTGTGTGCAATTTATGCTCGCCTGCGATCGATCCTCACAGCTGATCGATTGCGTCAGCGTTCGGCAGCAATAAAAAAAACGGCATCGTGCAAAGCGAAGCAAAGGCGGCAAACATAACCCATCAACACCATCGGTAGGTCAATCGAAAAAGCTCACACTACCACCACCACTAACACCACGATGAGTTGCGATGAGTCGCGTCAAACACCACGTGATTGATAAAGACGGGCAGAAGAGGCGCACCTTGCCGTGTGGTTTGGTTGGTTTGGCATTTATTCCCCCGTTTTGGATGCATTTGCTGTTGCCGTAATGGAGGTTGCCCGCATAAGTGTGATTACGATTCGAGGGCAATCGATGCAAAAAAAAGGGAAATTACAAGATGTTTAGAAAAAAAACCCCGCTTGTAGTTGGAAGAATAACTGCTCACTTACCTTGTTTTTTTGCGAGGTGCAACTCGTTTCGTTGTTGCTCTCGTTTCTTCGTTTTTTTCACTCCCTCTTGCTGTTAATGCGTCTATCGTTCGGCGTGGGGGGCAGTACGGTTGCGTATTTAATCGGTTGAAGATTCACAACATGTTTCCGTACGCTCGCAATGTAACGCAATGATGCAACGTAAAAGGTGCATTACCTGCATTGCAACCTGTGTGTGGATGGTCGAGCTAGAGTGCCGTAGAGCGTGCAATTAATGTAAAGAATGACAAAGAACAATGCTATGCCTGCGGCAGCTCATTGCGCACAGCTGAATGGTGATAGTGAGAACAAATTATTTTTAGTGTCTAGAATGTGACGAAATGTATCGTCACAACGCGTGCAGCGATGGGTTGTGCTGCTGTGTAACAATAGTGTTGAAGAGGAGCAAAGAACAAAACACAACAACAGAAGGCACTAGATCGTGCCAAAGCTGACCGACTTGACTGGCTGAGTCATGTGGTCTGTTCATTCATCCGTAATGGTATAATATATTAGTCACCACGATCAGTTCCCGCTGTATGCAGGGCAGCACTGCACTGCTTAGAAGATGTGTGTTTGATTTGTAGCTTGAAATTGTTGTGTTTTTTTATTAGAAATTCCGACTGCACATTGTAATTATGAGTCTAATGTAGTCCAAACAACAATGAGCGATATATTCCAGTTACATTCCAGGATTTTGACATTTATTCAATGGATTTTTAATATTTACTTAAGGTATTGAGTTGGCTAGAAGCTTCCTGTTGGTAATATCAAAGGTATTTTGTTTATTTTTATTTTAAATTCAGTATAAAAACTGTTGATTTGTTCACAGATAACATACTTAACCATGATGTTCTATGAATTCCTAAACACTGAAACTGATAGCAAGTTTACAAATATTTATATTAAGGTGGCCCAGGACCAGTGTTGTTAACTGTTGACATTTTTCATGACAGTCACCGTAAACAGCCGGTCAAAATAATTTTTGGCTGATGACATTCAATGCTTCCACGACACGACTGTCATTAAACGAAATTCATTCGTGTCGCTACCGTCAGGGCTGATGCAATGACATGAAATGTAAACAATGTAGTCTGAATGTCATTTGACATTTTTTGAACAACACAAATCGATACGATCGGAGGATTATGAAGTGTATCGTCGCTGAATTCTAGTGAAATAGCAAAAACTAGTGAAATGAAAGCCTTTGCACCGCACGCTCTGTTGTAGTTTGACATGAATACGGCCGTTTGCAATACGACACAGTTCACGATTCATACAGGTTGGCGAATGTCAAATGAATGTATCTTGAAAATGTCTTCATGTCAAATGACATTTTTTGACGGGAATGTCAAATGACAGAGAGAGATGGGAATGGGAAGCTTCAAATCGAATGAATGTTTACAATTTTATGTCGATGAACGTCACCGTTCGCAACACTGCCCAGGACACATCAAAAGGGAGTTGTAAGACTTAAGGTATAGAATATAATTTCGCATTGGATTTACATTTATGTTATTTCTATCCCTTTTGCCAACAACCTTTTTCCAATAGAGGTCCTGTAAATACTGAGAGACGTTTAGAACTGAAAAGTCAATAACTTATCAACTTCTATGTGGTGTAATGTCCCTACTATTGATGGGCAAAACGGCTCCGACAGACCCCAGACCATTTCAGAGTAGGCTCAGGAGCTCCGGACTAATAGCTCAATAGAGACTGCATTGTATGATAGCGTATTAAAAAACAAATCTATCTTCTCGCAAGTGTGGAAGCTAACACGATGTGATTGCAGTATTGACCTGCATGACGTTGTGTAGCATTCATTTGTTTCGTCTCATTTATAAAATTTCGCCCTCATGAGATCATCCGTTCTCAAGACAATGCAACTGTATAGGTTGATAACAATATTGAAAACATATCGATTTGTGTATAATTTCCCTTAGACATGATTTACTCGTCTATTCACCGACCAATTTGGACGTCCGACTCCTCAAATGGAAGGTCGTTAGGCTGCCGATACATTAGAACGTCGATTATCCGGGCAGCTCGGGACCGGGCGGATGCCGGTTAATCAATTTCCACGGATAATGGTTCAAAAAATGTCAAATTTATATAAAATTTTGAAATTTACTGGTTTTACTAAAAAATCACCTTAAATCAATCAATTGATCACTTATAGAATAGTTTTTGAATCAATAACAATAGATTTAACAATTGTTTTTCATCAAAAATGAAATTAAAAAATATCACTAGACTCTAGATAGCTCCACAACACATGTTTTTAAAAAGCTGATCATCGCAGAAAACGTTCGCCACGATTGGCCAATTGTCAAATTCATGCGCACGGTTAAGCCGCCCGCCGGTTAATCCGTCCCCGGATAATCGACGTTCTACTGTAGTATATTTTAGTGCCCGTACGGTTTCGGACACTACAGGACATGCCGGCATGTACAAGCTTTTGCGACTTATTCAGTATCTCACAGCCTGAAAGTCAGTCCTAGTTAAGTTGACGACTGTACCGCGGGATCGCCCTAAGCCCCTAATAACATTTACAGGGGGACATCGTTTATACGGGTACCTTTTATCCGGCTTTTCGTATATCCGTGTTGTTGAGTAATGACAGCTCAATTCAAAATTCACATTTTAATACCGTTATCAGAGAACATTATTATAATAAAAATGTCTAAAATTCAAGTCAAATTTCGAATATTTTCATTGCACAAACAAGAAGTTCTTAACACTTTGACCGCCGGCCTGACGTCACAGTTTTTGAGTGAGCACGTAGCGCATGGCAAGAGAGCGATGAGAGCGAAAGTTTCTCGTGCGATTGTTATCACTCTTTTGTTTCATTGCGATAAGCGGAGTAGCACATGTCGTTCTCGTTCTCTCTTTCCTACCTCATTCGTTCTCAAGAGAATCACTGAGCGTCAGATGCAAACCTGAACGGTGAGCAAAACCGTCATGCGAATTTATATGACACGGCGCTTAAAGTGTTAAAAAAATGACTAGGTTTTACTGAAACTTAATTTAATTTAAAAAATAGTTAGTAATTTCTGATAAAATGGGCTCACAAATAGACTTGGGCTCATTATCCGTGTTATTCGAGTATAACGGCCGAGGCAGAGTCCCTATGAGCCTGGATAAAAGGCGCTCCGCTGTATGTTGAAATTTAAACAGATTGATCCTATATGAAGATGTGTTACAAACTATTTTAAGACAAATCCAAGGATTCTATAGAACTTCAAAACCATAGGGTTTAAGTTGGAATGTGTTTGCAGGGGTTGTTATTTTATTTCAAGACAGCCTTCAAGATATGAGAAATGGTGTTCAATGTCGCAAATATTCCACAAAATTATTACTGTTTTAAACAAAGGTCCTGCAAAGATGTAATGTTATGCTCATTATTGTTTACATTCACTGTTAGTACTCTAAAACGAAATACAAATGAACTAAACAATACATTCTAGTTACACAAATTGACATTTACAAGTTTACAACAAATGTGTCAACAAATTCCTCGCACAATACGACCACGCTTAATGATTTATTTTAAAACGAATTGCACACTAACGCATGCTGGTCCATTGGATACGTGTGCGGTTGCAAAAGTACAGCACCGCTCCAATAATGAGGATAGAGGGAAAGAGTGTTATTATCATTAGCCTACCATCAGTTGAACACTGAAAACTCCCGCTCGACAGGAATTTAATCCTCAAATTCCCTTTCTGCCACTATTTGCAAACCGCTAAGCTTTTCGTTTCTCCACCCTCCCGTCGGCCTCAGAAGCTCTAGCTAGATGAAAACGGGAGAAGTTTTGCCAAGGTGCACACACCCAGTGCTAAATACAGCCAGCATAATCAACCGTGTGGCCGCTTGTCATCGGTAACCGCACAACCGTCATCGTTACAATGGTAACCACTACCACCAGCATTGGGGTGAGCCATGCTTCGGCCCATTTAGCTGCAACCACCGGATTCAGGCTAGCCTGGAATTCCCAGTGCTCGTGTGTGCTTCTTGTCTGTGTGTGTGTTTGGGCTCAATTCGATGCGTTAATGTTGGTGGTTGGCGATGTGAAATCCAACCCAATGCCGCCCGCACACCCGCTAGAAACCCGTTCGAAATCACAAAATTTATAAATAATTACACAATTATTTCCAGCCGTGGTGGGGATAGTGCAGACAGCGGGTGGGATTGAGAGGTGTTTGGCGAACCGGACTGAACGCAGGGACAGTTGGTGTGATGATGAGCTAATGATGCATTGCAGGGGACTGTATGCTGCAGTCAGGGACACGGTGATGGGTTTGATAATGCACACTCGATTTAGGTGATTGCTGGACAGGGTGGTAGAAAAAACATGCAACGGAGAGCGAGTGTGTCTCTGTTAAATTAGAGAGGATGGTAGGGTCATTATATGTGAAAGAAGAAAAAAAAAAACGATGGAAAATGGTTGCGGTTTTTGCAGAATAAATTGTCCGCGATGCCGTTGTCATACTGAGGAAAATTTTCAATGTGACAGCAAAGGGCGACCATATTTTTATGATGTAGCTTTTTGCTCTCCACGTATAGAAAGACCATATCAAAATAATGCAAAAACAAGAAATACAAGGCTGAAGCATTGTCTGTATTAAAGTACGATGTTTTAATACAACAACAACAAAAAACATTGTCATTTAGCGTGACCTTTTTGTAGGATTTACTGACACTTTTGTTCATTTTTGTTGACACATATTTTAGATCCTCTTCCACACTTCGTCATTGTGAAACTCCTCATGGAGAGATTTCTGAGGATTCAATTTGTTATGTACAATGAGTCTTGAATCCATGTTCTTGTGTAGCATTATAGAGGTTTTGAACCTCATGGGTCTCTTTCGCCTCTTTTGAATCCATGTGTATACATGTGTTTCGACTAGTGTTTGGTTTCATGAATCTTTCGTTGAGATTCATTCATATGAATCTTCAGTGATGAGTGATTCGAATCGCGAGTCGATTCTTCAAAGATTCATGAATCTTCAAAGTTTCATGATTCTCTAAATATTAATGATTCTCTAAATACTCATGATTCTCTAAATATTCATGTATCTCCAAAGATTCACGAATCTCTTAATATTCATCAATCTATAATCCATTAAAATTCATATATCTCTTGGGATTCATGATGCTTTAGAGATGTATGATCTCCAAAATATTGAATTTCTCCAATCTCACCTACAACTTGCCCGTTGTCTATTCAACTGTGTGGTACTTTCCAAGAACTTTCAAAAGCATGTAAAGGCTGGCACGACCACGTAGGTTATTACGCCAAAAAGAAGAATAATAAATAGCTCAAGCTTCTTGAATTTTAGAGACTTATTAATCCTTAAAGTTTCATGAATCTCTAGAGATTCGTCAATCTTTCTAGATATAAGAAACTTTTGAGATTCATGAATATTTTGAGATTAATAAATCTTTCGTGATTCATGAAACTTTCGAGATTCATGAATCTTTGCAATCGGGACTCAGATTCATTGAATCATTCCAAAGATTCATCTGAATCTTAATTACCCAACACTAATTTATCTGAATCTTTATCTGAATCTTAATTACCCAAAACTAGTTTCGACAGGACAATTACTTAAACGAAGTGTAAAAACCTTTTTTTATTAAATATACGACCTCACAATTGTTTTCTCTACTTATCAATAAAACAAAATCAAAATGAAACAGCATTCACATTAAATGTACACATAATAGTACAATGTATTGCACACGTAAATAAATCTTGAACCTAATATACATAAAAACAGATAAGCAAATTAGCTGACAATTGTATTGAAAAGAGCTAAGACAAGGCAACCCATAAACCCTGCACCTTCACTATGACGCATCTAATATGTCCAAGAAACGGTAATGTATCCGAACCGAAACGGTACGTACGTCACAAACAAGAATTGTAATTGGTTTTCATTATAACCAATTCCATTTCCAACCATTTTGCATCCCGCACAGCAGAGTCTCGTGCCTCGGTATTCTAATCGGAAAACAGCTGAGAGAAATCTTAATTTATCTTAATTGAACCTTCGTGCTATGGAGCAAAACAGGCAAAAATCCACCCACCACCGTACTCACGCTCCAAGTATTCGGTTTTGCGGTAAAATAAAAAAAAGCTTCCAACTCCGATTGACATCAATCGGGGGTACCAACCGTGGAACGTGTCCGGCAACGTGCTGGCAGTGTCTCAGAAATACTCCCCAGATTCATTGACCGGAATTGGATTTGCATACGTTTGCCCGGTTACTTCTGTGCGCGGTTTTGCTGCCGCTGCTGCTGCTGCGTGAGGAAATTTAAACATTTCCACCCTTCTTCTCCCTCCTCAGTGTGTCAGTGGATTTGGTTTCGACGCTCCCCTCGCGTTCAGTTCAGAAGAACAATCTGATGGTGTAGTTGCAATATTGCATGCCTGAAGCAATTAGAGCACAAGTGGAACCGTACCGGCGACATGGATGGGGGGATGGGTTTAAATTTCAAACCACATGGGCTGTACACTGGTTGGTTGGGTTTACTGTTTGGGTGTGTAACGTAATCTGCGTTAGAGGTTAAGTTTTGCGCTTTTGGGAAGCTCCGTTTCGCAAGGAAGGTGTGACCTTGGTGCGTTTCGTACTGTGAAGTGTCTTGACAGGGAAGCCATGCTGTAGGTAGGTCACTCCAAGAGGGGTTTGTTTAGGAGGGGGAGATAAGATTGCACTTAACCAGGTGTTGATTCCTACTTACTCTATTGGCCTTACCATAGTTTTCAAAGCGCTACTTGTTGTTATTTGCTGATCGTTTGCACAACGATTGATGGGACGATGTTTAAGCTATTTAAAAGCTTAACTGTTTTTGTATTTGAGTTTAAGAATTTTTGGATTTTTATCTATATTATACGCTTAAAATTACCATTGTGATACAACACACAAAAAAATAGCTGAATTTTCCAGTAATTGTCTAATGAACAGGCTTAAGAAATCCTGAACAATTTGAAGCAATGATCCCTCATTTAACCAAAAAGGTGGAGATGTCTGACACCTATGAATGGAACCATTTTACTTTGAAAACACTTTGCACAAGATTTAAAACCATAACGTATATAATTGAATACGTATAAATGAAGTGTAATGTATGATCTAGTGTAAAATACCATTTTTTATAAAAATTTCAAAAAAATTCTATAGGAAATAGTGAAATTTCAATAAGAATTGTAATCAAGCAAATCGTGTTGGGATTGTTTTTTCTGATATTTTAGTATCTCATTATCCTGAATACACTACATAAGCTCTGCTCTGATGCCTTGATCATGAGTTTTGAAGGTTTAGATCCGATGGATATGGTTCAGAAAAAATAGGAAATTAGAATCACGTATTCACATCTTTAGGATGTAAAACTAGGACGGTCCCGTAGTACAGTTGTCAACTCTAACGACTCAATAACATGCCCGTCGTGGGTTCAAGCCCAGAATGGATCGTTCCCCCCCTCGTAGCAAGGATTGGCTATTTGGCTGTGTTGGTACTGTATAAAGTCTTGAAAGCCTGTATAGGCCGGCATGTCCACGTAGGACGTTTGCGCCAAATAGAAGAAGGATGAAAAACTGGTAGATATATGTAGAACAGAGAACATCACAAACAGTACAAACATTTTAAATGCCATGATATGAAGTACAGCGGGTTGAAAAAACTACCTCTCTGATTGATGTTTTGATGCTAATGGAAGTTGAGTTACAACTGATGAGTCTATTAAATGTAATGATTTGAAAAGTATTTTCATAGATATTGCAACAAAAACTATGATATAGACACTGCAAAGACATAGACTTCACTATCTGGAAAGTGAAAATGTAAGTGCATATACACTACATCTTGTAACCGCTTGCTTGTTTGTACAACGTTTACAATATATAATTTAATTTAGAATTCATTGGTTGTTGTAGATTCAAAACATTACTGTCGCCTTAGTCCTTGGACGTCACTTTGAAGCACCGGCTCGGATGCTGTCGACGCCGTTGGAAGCCCATTCGCAGTGCGACATCAAGCAATTAGCACATTGCAACCTCTACTCCTCGCGAGAAAAACAAGCCCGTTCCGATGCCGTCTGTCTGCTCCAACGTCTTGATCGCAATGCTGTTTGTGTTTGTGAGTGTGTGTGTATCTAGTTGTTACCCATTTTCCACCATGTGACGACGGTCACCACCCTGACCATGATCGTCACGAATGGTTGAACACTAAACGGGGCAGTTGGTTGTTTGTGGCCACCGTTGACGGTGTCTCTCCGCCCCTCCCGGGGGTGGAGAAATTAATCAATCGCTTTAAATCATCACACGAGTTGTGAGCAAGGGGAAAGCGTGATGGGATGGGATGGAGCGCTGGAGAGCAACACGGTTGTCTAATTTATGAAACAATGGCCCTGACGGGTAGTTGACGTGTACCTAAAGAGCGTGTACGGTGATTGTTTTTTTATGTTGCGTCTATTGCTTGCAGTATGTTGTGTATGGAATGGGATTTTTGAATTGAAACACATACCACAAACACAGTGGTGTAAGATTGTACTATGTGAAGGTAAATTGAATGTCACTACTAAACGGTATGACCTTCTAGGTCATTTAATGCTGTCGGTTTATTTGCTACGTATAGTTATTGTTTAAAAAATCCATTTAAATCTCTTTTATTTTAATTTATTTGCTATATATTAATATATTTATTTAAAAAAAATTGTATATTTTAATTTATTTACACTTGTTTTCGACGAGATGCTGAAAAAAAAAACAACACCCCGATGATACTTTGCAGTGAGAGGGATGTTGGAAAAGCCAGCACCACATCGATTCAAATGCATCCAACCGTTAAATTGCTTCCCCGTCGATGCAACACCGCCACCAACCAACCGCGCTGGACGATGGCTGGGCGGATGATCATGACTTATGGTGGTGTAAAATTAATTTGACACCCTTCGCGTACACGGCCGCCATATCAATCGGGGCAGGGGGGTGGGGAGGGTCTCGTGGTGATGGTAAAAATTGCTGATTTGTGCAAATTATTCACGCGTATCGTTTTGCGCTAAATATTACAAACAAAAACTCCCTTTCGGGGAGTGTGAGAGATTCATAATTTCATCTCAATCAAGGCCGGCCAAAGGCTGTCTGTTTGTCGGTGGATTGCCCTTATCGTAAATGATGTTGAGCTTGTTTGGCGAGCAGGCAGTAGAGGATCAGAGTTTGCAGTGTAAGGGGGGGAGGGATTTGGATTTGCGAAAAGAATTGCATGATTTACGGTGCAGCGAGCAAAATCAGGCGTTAATTATAAGCTCATTTTCCGTTGTAACATTTTATTTATTTTATTGGCTTTGCTACACATTCTCGCCCCCCCTCCCCCTCCCTACGATCATTATGGGTGTATTGTTTGAGCTTTGTTAATTAAATCAAAGTACCGTCCGAATGAACATGTTCTTTTTGAATTAATGTGTCGGGGGTGGAATGAATCTTTTTTGTTTCAACTCCAAGCACATGCATAGAATGGTAATCGGCACATAATTCGATTGGTTGATTGCTCCATTTCATAAATGCAGTGCAACATCCAATTTGTATTGTTTATTTTTTTTATTAACTCATACATAAAATCAAACCAACCGTAAACTATGCACTGTCCTTACAGACAGCTTCCTATTTAGCACTGTTTTTTTCATGCTCCCCAATTGTTTATCTTGCACTTGCAGCATGCAGTTCGTGCGTAAGTTAGTGCGGTCAGCATATATTTGTCACCTTGACAACGGTTGATTGGTTCCATACGCGTAAAGCATGCACAAGGGGCAGTGTGTGTGTGCAAACTGTGGGACAATGTGCACCTTTTGATTTGCATTATCATTGCACGTTTAATGGCCTTACATGTTTGTTTCTCCCCTATTGTGATCTCCACGTTGAATTGATAAAGGTGTGACTGGTGTAAGCAACGTTTTCACCCAAACCTGCTTTCCATTGAATAGTTTGTGTCGATTGAATCGAATGCATTACAAGTCAAATGAAGCTGAATTGGATTTTAATTATTTACAGTTCATTCATAGCGTGCGACTGTTTTTTTTTCTCATTTGGAGCGATGGATCCTTTTTTTCGTACAAAAAAATTGATTGCTCATAAAATTGGGAATCGATTTTTAATAGTATGTTTTCTAGATGTACCTTAAAAAATATGTAAAAGTCGCGTGATTCATGCGTTAAAACATGCTTTGTCTTATTAATGAGAGTGTGTAATAAATAATGGCTAAGTAATGGATTGTCACAAATAGTGAGTTTCAGATGTGTAGTCAAAATAGTTATATGGGTTATTGATAACTCAAAATGCTTTCAAACTGCTAATGAATTTACAAGACTTTACAGGTATCATGTAACCGGATACTCATTTCTTACATGTATCTTTTGGGGCTTAGTACACTGCCAGAAATTAAAATAGCACCAACATGTTTTACTCCTTTTTAGCTTATATATGCTTTATCCTTACTCCTTTTTAGCACATTGCTTTAATATGTTCATGGTACATTTATCAAGAATGGGACCCTTCACGATTCTAGTCAGCTTTTTGTTTGAAGTTTGATAGTTGGAGGCTGAAATCGTGTAAACACTCCATACAAAACAACACACAAAACTAGCCTGCGATTTGCAGCTTAGATTATTTCAGCCTCAAAGGTAGAATTAGATTCGAGAACCTGCTCGAAAAATTGGCAAAACAAGATGGTGTTTACATTTATCCCAAGGTACATTAAGGAGATCTGGTGATGGAATCCAGAATCAAAGTGTATGTAGTCCAGGTGGTCTTTTTATAACCAAATTTGAATGTCACTTTTTGACAGGATGGGTGAAACCTTTTGTTTAAACAAGATTTCTGAAGGCTTGACGAGTACACAAAACACTCTTAAAATCTTCATTCAGAAACAGAAACAATATAAATCAGCCATCTAAATTCATACACCTTGGGATAAGCCCACCTGTATATTATACCCACTAAGATAGCTGCTCGAAAACTGCTATACAATACAAACAGCTGACAGGCTGAAATTTCAGCCTACCAACTTAAAACGGAAAGGATCCCAATGCTGGAATATTCCTAAAACCAGGTGTGAAATAAAAATAGCACCAGTAGGAGTTTAAAAAAAATGATCGTAGCATTTCAAACATGTATTTAAAATACATAATGAACATGCTTGGGAATGAAAATACATATAATTGATTAAAATACTTAAATTTAACACTAACTAATGGGCAAAACTATAAACTATAGCGAGTGAAACTCGATCTGTTCCAAATGTTCACAAATAAGGGATACTATCTACCAGATAACAATGTTATCTAGCAGATAAGAATGTGAAAGGATGACATGTGTAAGAATTGGTTAATGATTTTAAATTCGTTCATAATAAAAAAAAATGAAAAACTAGGGATTCAATGGATCAGTTAAATTAATTAAATTTTATTTGTTAACAAAATTTGTCTGCAACTGTGGTATGAGAGGATTTTTTAAACGTTTTAAGATACTTACAGGTGACAAAGTGGGATAAGAAATGGGCCAAAAGGACTGACTCGCGCCACCATTATCGGATGCTACCGGTTAAGAAACTAACTGCTAATTTAATCATGTACTGTGATGGGAGCAAATTAACTACACACATAGGTTAGTACATATGATTTAGTAAAGGGGATTGATAGTCTCCTGTTTGGTGTGTAATATCTAATAACTAGATTTGATTTTCACGTTTTACTTCGGTTCATTGATCAACCGATAAAAATGACCCATAAAGATGATAAATTGTATGTTTTATCTGTTGGAATATATTGTTTTTTTCTTCTGTTTTTTTTTTTCAAATTAGAATGCTTTTTTCATACACCACAGCAGATGGGTGTCATTCTGATGCTTGTGAATAAAATTACCCAATACCCACCCAACTCGGTCCGTTCTGATTATGCAGCTTGAATGATAAACATATCAATTTAACTAAACTTCCCGCTCCTTTCGGCCCACGATCCACGGCACACGGTCATTTATCAGGATGGATTAGTAAAACAAAATACAAAAAAAAACAAGAACAGGATTCTCATTTCAAACCGCACTGCAAATACATATGCAATGAGGCGAATCAAAGAAGTGCATTGCACGCGAGCAGCTAAACTATTGATTTCAGCAGCTGCATTATTCCGAAACGCAGAAGGGCGGCTGGAAAAGGGTATAAATGCGCGTGGCAGCATTATCATTTAAGCGGCACAGCGAGAGAGTTGTGCATTGAACAAACTTTTGAATGATTTTCCGAGTCATATACAGTGAAAGCTGCAAGCATGGGAAAACAGGCGTGCGCCGTGCTTTTTTCACACATAAATTGCACGTTTTCATCGTGGGTTTCGGGAGACGCTGGCTGCAGTTAGGCAAAATGTAGAACGTATGCAAAACGAGATGCTTTATCTGCCCCTCAGTAAAGGGGCGGGGAAGACGGCGATGATGCACGTGTGCATCGGATGTGCGGATGTGCGTAAACGATCGTTTGCGCTTACTTGTGCGCCTCGCCCACTCCACCCGAATGGCAGTTGGTTAGAATGGGTATTGATCCGTGCTGGAAAGAAATATTGGATACTATTGGGCAGGGAGAATGCAACATAACATCCGGGCGACCAACAGGCCAACGACCTCCGGCTGGTCAGAGATTATGTGGACGACGGCAAAGAGCGCGCGCGGGTGCAAATGAAACATAAATACGAGCGCTAGAGCATAAATTTAAATCTCTATCACAGCGAATAAATTCTGAATCAATGATCTTTTGTTTCCATTTTCTATGGTGAGCGATCCGGGCGAGAACGTTGGGCAAACGAGCGGTCGGGCGAAACGGGGCAGGGATGGTGGACAAAACGTTGATAGAATTGAAATGTTCCGCACGCCGTTCGGCTCCCCGATTGCAGCACATTTATCGCCCGTTTATCATTCGCACACGCCAACACACTGCCACTGTAATGCAAAATTTGCGAATTCTTCTCATTTTCTGGTTTAAGTTTTGTTTCCCCTTTTTACATCCTTGTTCAATATGATTTGATGCTGCAAAAATTGTGCTTGTGAGTGTGCGCTCATGGGTACTTTTCCCAGCTGTGTGAGAGCTGCTCCGTCCATGATTGAAGCTTTCATTCGTTTGCTCTCTTCCACAAAACATTGGTTTTACCTATTCATACACTCTTTACGATTGTAAAAAAACTGTAGAAAAAGTGTAGTTTTGTTTTAAACGTGATTTTTCCTGTCCTTTACATCCATCCCACAAAAACGATTACCGCGCAGTTTGCTTTCGAGGTACTTCATTTTAGCAATGAATTTTATTTCGTCAATTTAATTCTATCGTCCCGGTGTGTTTGGTTTTGCACGTTCGTGCTTTTGGTTTAACGCTTTCCGGTACCTTGCTGTGTTTTATATATTTGCTTGAACGTCAATTCACACTGTGACACGAAATGCACACGAAGAACGGCGCGAGTTATTACAGTTCTGTACGTATAATTTGCTGCTTGAATGAATTGTGCCTGTATTTTTTAAACCTTTTATCAGACTTATTTCATCATCTTTTAAATGTTGGAAAACTGAGACAAAAACTTAAATGTGGTAAGTTTATCGTTTTTACCGAAAAAAAAGTCCCATTGTTGTTGTTTACCGCTGAAGTGTAACTTGTATTGGCTCAGCTAGCAAAATACGATTTAAGGAGCAATTTTCTCCCCCCGACGGCCCTAGATGGATGTGTAAACCAACCGTACTTACCATTAGGCAGCTGAGAGCTATTCTTTACTTTACGTGCGATCGAACAATTTGGCAGCGCATGTGTGAGGCAGAGCGTAACCCTTTCTTGGGACTGAAATTTGGAGAAAAACAAGGGAATTGCCTTTTGTTGCGCAATGGGTGTAATAATCAGTTGCCCGCCTTGGGGAAAACTTCGAATTGAAATGGTATTGTTGGACCATTTTTTCAGGTTGATTGAATTTGCTTTAGAATTCAGATGACCTACTTAATGTGCTTTGTTGTTGAGAGTTGAGAGAGAAAAAAACGGAGTTGTTCATTACGCTGGAAGATTTTTAGCCAAGTGCTTAAAGTTGTATCGTCAATAAGAAATGCATTTATTAAACTTGTCTTTAGTAACTTGCTTTTTATTGTTTCATTTGACTTTTGCTGTTTGAGCACGATGTGTATTAATACAACATTTGTTTATTCAAGAGTAATTGTTAAAATGACCGTATGGCTTAGAATTGAAACGATATTTTCTTTTTTTTTGTAGAAATGTTTTTTATGCGTTTTTAGAACAGTATTTGTATTAAAAATTCATTTTCGACATTTATTTGATTATTGTTGTGTTTTGCTATGTTTTGTGTATTTATTAATTTAATCAACTGCTTAGGTTTTGCTAAAGTCTCCATACTTTATTTATTTTCAAATGTAAAACTAATTTTACATTAGTTACTCAACAATAGTTGTTTCAAACAATAGTTTTCTTACTTCCTTCAATATGGACATTGAAAATCAGATCAGTTGCATATCGTAATACCTACTTGGCCACTCGGATTGTTTTATTAGATTGTTTGTGTTACCATCTTTGATATTGTTAATGATTTTTATATACCTCACTAGTTAAGGCCCGGTAAAATCTACCGGATGTCCTCAAATTTCGAATTATTCTCAAACTCTACACGTTCAGTGGCAACAACTCAAACACCTATTTGTTCTTATGCGTTACACCACAAATGTGTTAACCTTGTAACTTCCTGGACAGTTCTTACTGTACTTTGGAGAACCGTTAAATATCGATGAGGCTACTTTTGAGCCAAGTCACGCAATTTTGTAATTTTCGAACTGATACGTTCCATGCCTCTGTTGACACAAATGTATAATTTTTTGATTATTATTTTTTAGTTATCGGCGTGATTTTTTGGAAAGTATAGCTAAGTAGTGACCTCAACAAAGTGTTCATTGAATAACGTATTGATATGCAGCGGATTAAAAAATTAGGGTGCCGCTAATACATATATATGTTTAGATCCAATCCCAATTGCGTACTTAAAAACATACAATTTTTGAAATGCTCACTTTTGCTTCAATCCATTTTGTGTTTTTTTGTGCCTATAAATGTAAGATTGAACTATAAAAATATGATATCGCACATGGTTCGAATTCCATTTCTACTTTTTTTTCGACTTGTGTTTCATACGTTAGGAAATAAGTAAAAGATGCTTACAACATTTTCAATGTAAATTTTCCCGGTCTTAAATTTTAAAAAGGTCATGCCGACAAGGCCAAAAACGCCGTCAAACTTTTATTTTACTATCCTGAAAATGGTTTTGAAGTGTTGAATGGAATTGGTATTTGTGTATGAGACAATTGTTATTGTTGTGCCAAATATCAAATTTCAACAGTGAACATATCCCCTCATATAACATTCCAAATGTGTAGTTATAATATTCCAATCTATACTGTTATAGAAAAGAATGGTTCATCACTGTTATAGCCTTCCCAGATCAATTAACTAAATTAGCGTTTACTTGCAAACTACTTTATTTACTCTTCCGCTCCACATCTTTCAGATTTTGCTTCTAATTTGACGTGTCCTTAATTATAACGTGGCTGTTCTTAATCAACACCATAGTACGGTGATAGCATCACATGGTAGATATCGCCATCCCTCTTGCTAGATACAGTCAGAATCTTTTCAGCCCTCTTGGGCACTCTACAGTAAGCATAGATTCATTGTGGATCATTCTGGAGTTGATGCTGATCCGGCTGAATGCAGTGCGCACGGTTGTCTCGTCTAACGCGCAGTATGTTGCAGTCATGTTGCGCAATGAACCATCTCTCCCTTTAGTGCTTTGTTCTGGAAGGACATCCTGAAATAAGTAGTTCAACCCGCCCGCGAGCAAATCGGTAAAAATTTTAATTTTAACTTTCAAGCCATCAACATCCGCCGCTTTTTTGCTCGGAATTTCAGCAAGGCTTTTTAGCATATGGCCGCTTAGGGTCTCTCGGCTACATCCGCCTCTTATGCGTTTTCCTTGTCCCGACTCAGCTAATATTGCGGAGTAGTAGAGTTGGGGCGATCCCGTGGTACGTGGTCGTCAACTCGAACGACTCAATAACATGCCCGTCATGGGTTCAAGCCCATGGACTGTCCCCCCGTTGCAAGGATTGACTATCCGGCTACGTGGTAATGAATTAAGTCTCGAAAGCCTGTATAGGCCGGCATGTCCGCATAGGACGTTACGCCAAGTAGAAGAAGATTTGAGGGAGTGTACATGTTCGACGTCCTGGGTATAGCAACCCGTTTTACAGGATATTCTGTACCACACTTATCTGCCGATGACGACGGTGTATGTAGTATTCGAGGCGCTTAAGCACCAATAATGAGTATGGTTGGCTTTATTAATGATTGAATGAATTGGAATTACAACCATTTCCCAATTAAGCTATTTTGGATAGTTTTCAAACAGGTTTTTTTTTTTAATATTGCCTTGAATATCTTGATTAATAATGGGAATGGGTATAAGATGGGACACGTTATCATCAGGTGGCTAACTTGCAACTTTAATTTAAATCATTATATCCAATACCATGTGTTTTCAAATCGGTTTGTGTAAACAAACAATGTAAGTAACCATTGCCCTCATTACCCGGGAACTGGCAGTGTGGCATGGAGCAAGTCCTTTCGCAGCAACGCGCGTTGCTAGGAGAGCTCTTGCGCGTTGCTAGGTTGGCTTTATTAATGATTGAATGAATTGGAATTACAACCATTTCCCAATTAAGCTATTTTGGATAGTTTTCAAACAGGTTTTTTTTTTAATATTGCCTTGAATATCTTGATTAATAATGGGAATGGGTATAAGATGGGACACGTTATCATCAGGTGGCTAACTTGCAACTTTAATTTAAATCATTATATCCAATACCATGTGTTTTCAAATCGGTTTGTGTAAATAAAAAATCTAAGTAACCATTGTCCTCATTACTCGCGAACTGGCAGTGTGGCATGGAGCAAGTCCTTTCGCAGCAACGCGCGTTGCTAAGAGAGCTCTGCTCTCACCGCATTCTCTCTCTCTCGCTGAATGTTTACTCTCACGTCATTGTGGCGATTTTCGATTTTATATATAATGAGATAAAACCCAGGCCGAACAAGCGAGTGCAATGTTTGACTTAGAGGGGAATAATGAATAAATAATATTAAATACAGGGTTTTCCAGGAGTTCTCATAGCTGTGGGATACTTTATTGATTATTTCTTACGGGAAATGAACTTAATGTAGTGGGAATTGGACTCTATAGTATCCTTGTTGGACACATCTAATAGGAATTTCCAAGGAGCTTGTCCAAAAAGGGTGTCATAGGGTCCAATTTCCATCACATGAAGTTCATTTTCCATAAGAAAGAGTCAAGGAAGTGTCCCACAACTATTTGAATCAAATTGAAATATACTTCTTGTATTATTGAGCTAAAATATCAACATATTTGTATCGAAAACAAATATCTAAATTTCTTTGGAACATTGTACGCAGGAATTGCCACAATCGCCACCGCTCGCGTCCTAATCCATCGCATCCGTTTCAAAATTAAATTATCAAATAATACCTCCGCACAAACTAAAAGCTCCGACCAAAATAGCAACACTTGACGTGTGTGCCTCCGCCAATTTCTACATTTCATATTATTCTTACATTCGTAGCCGGCATCACCATCTGTCTATGTTTGCAGACGTTTCGTCTCGTTTCGCGTACGATGTTTATGAATATTTCCGAGAATAATTATCACCATTCCGCTCGAAGTGCTTTCCATATTTGCTGGCGAGCCGGCAGCAGCTGGCTGGGTGTCTCAGACATATTCAACCCTAGGTGGGCGCGATGCGCGATCATACCGTCTAGCGACTTGAGACGCTTCGATTAAAGAGCTTCGCGGTACGAAGTTTCTTTAACTAACCCTCCGTCATCCAGCGCCCTTCAACCCCCGTACGAAAGACGCGCCCACCTGTGTGACGGCACCCGACATGACTAAACCGTGCTGGGGCCTCTTTCAAGGTGAAACCATCAATGCTAATGTAACTTTTTCGTCACACAGTGACGGCGGCATCGAGCGCTACATTGCGGCGAACAATTGTAGCGATGCTTCTAGACGGGGTAGTGCAGTAGGGGTATCGCAGGGGGATGTACATTCGGCAACATTGGCTTTATTTTTCGGGCCGCGCTCGTACATTATGATGGAGAACTTGCGTACGAAGTTTGCTGCCCGTTTGTTGCATTTCTTACCCGGGCCGTGCGTGCCTGAATGGAACGTAACGTAAACCCGTAAGGTCGCTTTGACGAGCGCTCGGGGATGTCGGTCGGAAATAATCTGCAACCAAAGACGCGCCGCCGAAAGACAAACAGCCTCGAGCGTGTGTGGCGAGGGCAATCCATCAGCATTATAGCTTCCATTACTCTGTACGGTGATGTGTGCCTTACAGCAATGTTTTGGTTCGGTTCGTTTTGTTAGAAACTGTCTGAAAGTGTAACAAGGTTTTGGAGCAAACATGTTGTACATGGAACGTCCGGTGCTGAGATGGTTATGAAAGCATTGCTAAGGTAATAAGAAGCTTCTATACGTATGTTATCAGAAGTTTTAAATGTGAGATTCACCTTTTTACCTACAAAACGGGGTTCAAAATGAAAAAGATCGTCCATTTCTTTAAAAAAAATCAAAAATTTAAAAATTCTTTAAAATCAAAGTAAAAGAAAAGTAATTTTAGGAAAATAATAGAAAATAATAAAAAATAAAAATTATATTTGAATACGTCAAAACTAGAAAAAATGTGATGAACAATACATACAGAGTTTTCCAAGTCAGTTTCGAGTGTAAACATTGTTATTCACCGCATTCAAAATGTTTTTCAACAGTTGTCAAATGGTTTATTTGCCTAAAATATCATTTTCAACACATGACTTTTAATACATAATAAAGAACTGTGAAACTCAATCCAGCTTGAGTCGTGTTGAAAATCATGTTGAAGAAAATAAAAGTTATTGTGATGAAAATGAAATGTCAGATTGATGTGGATTAACATCTTGCACGCGGTGAATAACAATGTTTACATTCGAATTTGACTTAGAAAACCCTGTAAGCTGAACGAGTATGACAACTAGTACAATCTGAACTCACTGGTTGAATTTCGAATCCCTGCCAATTATTGAATATGTGCTTTTTAGTTTATTGAATATGTGCTTTAGGCACGTTTTTCCATACAAAAAAATCTGAAATTATTCTCGGCAGGCTATGAGATTTTTGTGAATTTTTCAAAAATACGGATTTTCCATACAAACGCCTGCTTTTTAATTGAACTGTCAGCCAACGTTCAATTATTGAATTTTGACTGTATTCAGAAAACATGATGCTAAAAAGTCATTCAACAATAGTATGTGTGCAATTTTTTAGCTGTAAATACATATTACTTAAAATAAAACGTAAATTTACAAGAAAAAGCCCGCTTTCGTCATTAAACGCTCAAATAAACATAACAAATTAAAATAAGATTTATTTTCCCGATTTAAAAATTTAGTTTATATGTAGCTCGTTGAGGAACTTATCTTTTCTATTATCTTCTTTTTTAAATGTACTGTGTAATGTGTAATTATAATCATTATTCCTAATAATGTCTTCTTTCATTTATTGGGTTTTTGTATAATGAACATCTTGAATACTTTTTATTTTCATTAAAAAGGTTTATTTGTTTGTTTATTCTTTTTCCAGTAATGCATCTTCAACATCGGTTTCTTTATTACATAGAATGCTTAAATATCTCTGAGATTGGTTTAAAAAAAATACAACGATTCTACGAATGACACACTGACCCAAAACATTTAAAATGGAATCAATTGACAATCGTTGCACTATTTGCAGCATCAGTCACACACCAGTCAATTCGTTCGACAAAATTCGTTTGGTTATTGGTGCTGCTATGTTTGTTTTCGTTTCGTGGAGTATGCTTGCCACCATGGAACAATGGCAAAACGCTTGCGGAAGAGTCACGCCTGATTTGCATTAGTTCCACGTGCCCTGTCGGCTGGTGCGGAATTGTTTTGCTTTGCAGCGGCGTAAAAAGGCACACGACCGTGGCATAAAACAACGCCGGCATTTCGCATGCATCTACCGGAAACGGGTCGTGGAATTCAAGTTCAAGTTCGGTATGGCATGGTAAGGAAGTGTACAGTGTAAGCTTACAAAATGCTGATGCAAGCGGTAAAAAAACACACACACACCCTTACAAATAAATTGCACCGTTCGCGATAGAACGACTGAGCCAATGTTAAGGTAAAAGGTGATGCATTAGGCTGGGAAATTCCCACGCATTTAGAAGGGTGAGAAAACCGTCCGATGATGATGTTGGTTGGCTGCTGTTTTTTACCGATAAATTGAATAGGCGGTGATGGTGGCTTTGTAGCTCAGGCTGAATATCCGAGTTCATCCGAGCTGCATTGCACTGCAGTGTTTATCGGTGCACACTATTGCAGCAAAACCTCACAGCACTACACTTGTTGTTTCATAACAGACAAATCCTACCTGCAAGTTATTTCTATTCAAGTGCCACATATGATGCTGGAACAGAGTGTTGCTGATGATGACGCAATGGTACGAGCAAGAGTGGTCCTTAAATATTCCCATTCAAACCCCAAATCTCGAATCACGTTGGCGTTCGATCGGCGTTCGGTTGGAAATGTTTCATTAACAAGAGTCATCCATGAAAGCAGGTCGATCCTGCTCAACTGTGCAATGGATTGCAAAATGAGAAGGATGCACTCACCGTGCTCGGAATACGCATCGAGCCTCCGCACTGAGGTTAAATATTTATTTTTATCGCACGTATGTTGATTTTACCGTTCTCCAAAAAGCAGCCACCTCTGGTGTGTGTGTGTGTGGCAGCTTTAGAATGAAGCTATCAGAATCAGTGTCTTTTATGTATTTGGAGTGCTGGTGCCTGGCTACGCCGAACTGGTCGCAAGTGGTTAAAAATTTAAGCACATTAAATCAACATCATTGAAACCGCTTGCATCTCTGCGTGCCTGCAATGGAAGCCACTTAAGCTCTCTCTCCCGCGGGAAGTGGCCGGTGGAATGGATCCGAGGATATGGGACTGCAGGTTGCATTTACCTGACCGTTAATGAGTCCAGTTAAGTGTATGAATTTTTTTTTTTGACAACACTGAGAGGATGGCACCCGTGCATCTAATCATTTCTAAACCGAACACTCTAAACCGGTGCATTTGATTAAAATTGCACAAACACGCGCAGAGCGCGTACAAATTGCTGTGCAAATAGGGTTTGGATTTGGAACGTTTTTGGTTTGCGCCCAGACGTGCGAGAGATTATTGTTCAGTTTGATTGTGATTGATTTCGTAGCAATGGGATGGGGGTAGGATGTTGCATACACTTTTCAGGTTTCTAACATATCCTTGTTGGGGTATGGTCGGGAAAGAGCTTCGAATTATTGAACAAGCTGTTCCTGTGTATTATCCCATGTTTACAAAGTCACAGTACTCAATACAACCTTTAGAAGGAGATGAGATTAGTTAGAAAAAGTTAAAGAATCTAATTACGTTTTGGTGTATTCCTGTACATCCATATTGTTGTTTTACGTTTATACCCGTAAACATCATAATTAATATTGTCATACGTCGTCTTAAGGCATCTTTTTCCTTTGTTTTGTGTTAGGTACGTAAAAGTGGTTCGATACCATGCTAACTACGTAACAAATTCCATTGAAGAGATTAAATGTTGTCTAATCTTATCTTTACAATTACGATGCTATTGAACAAACCCATCATGCGTTAATTGTCTGCACACGAAATTTCCGCGATGGGATCAGGATTACATGAGATGATCTTATCCCAAGTGACATTTGCTCGAAATTGTTTTTCTATATCTGCTCGATTAGTACTCGATACACCTGAAATTATTGATTTGTGTGTGATCAAGTGTGTTGAAAGCGCCAAGATTTGGTGTGTTCTTAAATTAGACTTTCTTCTATCGATGGACGATGCCGTCGATCTCATTTTTCATTCTTAGCTATGGTTTTTGATGAAAAACAAAAGCTAATTTTGTCTGACGTATCAAAAAATAGTATTATTTAAGAGTAAAATGAGTACATGATCAACTATAACAATAGGAAATATCATTTCCGAGGGAATCTAGAAAAAAAGCAACCAAAAAGCCGCATCACATTTGATTTTAAAGGACTTTTTTCAAAATTCCCTTAAACAGGTGTAGTTTAAGGGAAGTTTAAGGCTCCAGTTTAAGGAAATTTGCTCGAATTCCTGATTATTCATGCTCAAAAATGTCAATTGGGATTATCCTTCTTTGTCTATTGCTGTCTATGGGTCTTGGTCGATGTAGCCGTCTTCGTTAGTAACTCCAAAAGACTATCTTTTGTAAAAAAAAGTACACGAAATGAAGGAATTGAGTAACAATACGCTAGTGTTTAATGTTCTTCGATGTATTTGTTTACGCTAAATTTACGCGAAAATTTGACGAATAACGAAGCTCAATACGTTTTCAGTCTGAAGATTTCGCCCAATGTACAAACAGCTTTCATAAGAACGTTTAAACATTATTTGGCTTTGGTGAGGAAATCTTGCCCCTGACGTGGTGCTTGATGATTAAAAAAAGGGAACTGAAAAGTTTAACTTAATTACAATCGATCAAACTGATTTGAAATTTGCATCGTGTCGTTCTGGTAGTATTAATTCAAAAGCATACCATCTAGCTTGTTCTTAGTATAAGTGTGTGCACATACTGAACTGAGTATAACGCCGAGAGTTAACCAATAAATAACTGATCAGCGGCTATCAGTCCCCAGTGATAGTTAGAAGTTAATAGTAAGAGAACATGGTAAGTAGAATCAGTTTGGTTTATACAAATTATGCGCAAATGAAAACAATACAAAAAATCTCCTCCAAACTTGTTTGTTTGTCGAGCTCCTAGCACTGTCATAATGGTCCTATTTCTAACTGGAATGTCAATGAGGTAAAGCTCACAGCACTATTAGTAGGCCATGCTCATTCCGAATGCATTGAACGTTGACAGCTACAGTAAAGAGAGAGAGAGAGTCTGAGCAAGAGAGGGATAGTGCTTTGCTTCAGTGAATAGTGTGTGTTCTAGTGCTACGGAATCGGACAACTGTGTTTACGTTTCACTCGTTTAAGCGGGCGCGAAGGATCGTCAACAATTTGTTCGACCAATTTTCTACTGCCATAGAGGCGCAGGTAGGCTTTTGAAGTTGGTCGTTTGAACGGATGGTGGTGGGTCGGAGCAGTGTGGTGCCGTTGTTGTTCGACGAGCATTTTAAAAGCATCATACAAACCGATTTCCCTTCCCCGCCGAGGCCCGGGGTCAGTAGTGCCAGTCCGTTTTCGTCACCGCTGCACCCGCTATAAAGGGATGTACACGCTACGCAGCGGAACCCCCTATTTTGGAGCAGTTTAACTGCCGGTAAAATTCCTGTTTGCCATACAACACAGTTCCGAGTGCAATTATACTACTGGCCCTGGTGAATATATTTTTAGCAGCGTTGGTTGCGCTGCGGTGCGACAAAAAATAGGCACACCAAGGGGGGGGGGGGGGCACGTTTGGAGAGAGCTCTGCCGGGGGCAGTGTGTGCGGTGGTGGACTTTTGTCGCGCTGTGGGTGAAGTACGCTTATGTGCTCCATTTCCGGAAGCGGAAATGTACAGGGGCCATATTGGAAAATTGTGCCAGTGCCAGGAGGAGGGTGTACGCTGGACACACAAGTGCGCCATGCGGGATGGGGGTTGGGGCGCAAATCATGAATTCTACAACCACCGCTGCATTCGGAACTCGTGTGCTCCGGTGCCTGCGCTTTAGGGCTGGCGTGTGTGCTTTTGTTTGGTGGTGGTGGCGTTGTCGTGTCGTGGCGGAAACATGGCGGAGGTGTGGTCCATTTGCGTTTTGCGGTGATTGCACCGCGATGCACCGAGTGCGTCTGGTTTTAATGAAAACATTAAAATTTCACATGCATAATTAATAATTATAATTAATAATATTCATAATTTTATTGCGACCGGGGCGAACGAAGCAAGGCGTTACTGCTGTGCTGTGGCACTTTCCGGTTGTGATTTTGCCGCTGCCATTATTATTGTAGTTACACACAAATACACAAACCTCAAAAAGCATATGCTAGCGATTGGTTTTGGGTTACCTTTCTGGGCTTTTGGTTGAAATTTTATTGGGTAATGTTTCGCGAGCTTAACTTACACGAGGGGAGGTTGAAGTTAAGGTTTGATCGAAACGGCGTCCTGAAACATGTTCGTCACCCAATTGACGACGTTATTGTAAAAATAAAATTGGACCATTGCATTGAGCTCATTTTGATCATTAAACATGAATAATTGCGCTTATTCGCATTTTTTGAAGATATCTCCATGATATTAATGAAACAGTTTTAACCTAACTATTCGTACCGATTTTTACTCTGTTAACTCTCAGCATTTCTAGGCTGAATCTCTGCTTTTTGGGTCATCACTGCTACGGACTATTGGAACATACGTTTGGTTCCAGGGTTTGGTTGGATGGTTCGGTTCTAATTAGGCTCGAGTATACAATCATTTCCAATGCAAATTTAGGATATAACCGTACGGCCATATACAGCGGAAGTGAACTATTTTACAGGTGAAATATCTGACGGGTCATCTAAATCCAGGACAGGATATCTAAAGGATTGAGGGAGATATCACATCCGCTTTCGATAATTACTCAAAAACAGTATCTTTTCATACGAAAAGTTCACAAATTTAGAAGAAATGATGAACTGTTGATCGAAAAATAACGAAATGCTTGATATTGAAGTTCTTTAAAGGATTTAGATGCGATTTTGTTCACGCCATTTGTTTACATTTCACATCAGCTGGTTGCTGATTCTAACAGATATTTCACATGTCAAATAGCTCAAATCGCTGTGTATTTTGCCCTGTATGGCCATCACTTCAAAATCACAAGCGGCGCTACCACGGCGTAGACTTCCAAATCTACATTGGAAAAGAAGTAACTAGCCTAGTAGGCCAATATTGAAAGAAGTTTGGTAAAGCAAAATCTGAAGAGAATTCGGAATCATTTATAAGATCTTTATGGGTTTAAGATTAGTTTCAAGAGCGATTCAACTTCAGAATCTCCTCCAGAACGGCCATACGAGTGGGGTTAGTTCAAAGGGCGATATATTAAATGAGTAACAAAGCCTAGCACAGTTTCTTCGTGTATTTGAAGTGTGAGAAATAAAACAAAAATCAACCTCGTTATTTTGTAACAAATGTGCCATTTACTCATACGAATGCTACTAATTTCATATATCTGTTGTGAAATAATTTTTATTCCTTTTTCTATATTCTTTAAATTTAATTAGAATGTTCAAAATTCACATCAGAAATGTTTGAACCTAGTCCTTATGAGATTTGTTCCCAGGTCAAATTGAATGATAAATATCTTATGGCTCCTGCATGGCTTAGGCCTCAGTGTTATCAGCAAAATGTTGACAGGACATTTTCATTCTTGCTCTGTTTACACCTTGGTATAGATTGAATCTTGCAGAATTGTTAATATCTAACGCTGTGTGAACTTCATCTTTAACGTTACTTGGTCTGTTAAACCTGATATATTTTAATTGTTTTATCTTGACTTCGTTCATGTGTTGGCCAATTCGATAAATTCAATTAATTTAGCACACTTTAAGAAAACTTTTCCGATCAGGAAGATGCACAGAAAACTCTCTCTATCTATACCAACTTACAATCATTCGCTCTATTAAAACAAACGAAAGTTCCGACCGAAAATCAAATTTCAATTTAAATTAGAAGGAATCACTCCCTTCACAGTACTGTGTGAGTGTGTGTGGTTTTTTGGTCACGCAGTACACACACACATACACACTCCAGTTCGCTGCGGTTCGGTTAGTACAAATTGAGCGATAAATAAACAAACTATCCTTTTATGCGGGCACCAACCGAAAAGCAGAGGGCCACCAACGGGGCGCCCCGTGCAATGCAGACAGATGCTGTGTCGGTGGCCATGTGTCCATTACGTATGCACCGCAGTTGGTCGCAGTGTTTGCCGCCGCTTGCTGTGGCTCTCTGTGGGTGCAGGTGTTATCACCGACTCCCCTCCCAAAACTGCTGCTATTACACAGTTCTCTGCTTCACAGCAAAGTTGTGTCTCTCGTTTCGTGCCGGCTGTAGAACCCGTCAGGATGCGTTTGCCATTAGTTTAGGAAAAATAAATGAGCATAAAAGCAAACAACGGCTACCGGCGGCCAAATGTGGCAGGGTTTGGGACTGCGTACAGGGAAGCGGAATAGTAAGGTCTGCTCAGAACGGTAGTTGACCGTAACGGGTTATCAAACTGACATCAAGCATTAGTTCGATCTGCTGCGGGATGGCGTTCTGGCGTGCGTCCGGTGCTGCTTAAAACGAAACCTATGCATGAAGCATAAAACGGCATGCACACAGACACACACACATACACACACATGCGCGCACCTGGTGTGAGCGATGATTTGTGCGATGGGGCGGAGGGTTTAGCGTGTTCCTGCCCGCGGAAAGTGACTCTACGACTAGCAACAAATTTGGGCCAAACGCCGAGCCCCCGAAAGAGCTTTTGCCGTAGCGTAACTCGCATAAATCCTTGCCGGACAAATCCGCTACGCTACGCTCCGGCAACTGCTCGGCACTTGCAGCTTCTGCCACTAATGATGCTCACGTGACCTTTTCCGCGGGTACGCCGAAACCGGGCGTACGTAAGTAGCTTTGTGCCTTTCCGGCTGCACGGTGGTACCGGTGATCTCGGGCAATCTCACCGTCCGTCACTGATTGATTAGCAACGAATTGCCGATGTCAAATCGGTCACGTCCAAACGAGGTGCCCCCACGCACGCACGGTGTCTGTGTGTCTCTGACAGATTGGGCAGCTGACCAATCTTTCCAGGCGGTTCCAGGCGGACGAAAACCTTGAAACAGAACCATTGACGTAGACAGTGGGCGAACGGGGAAGGAGGGGGCGGGGGGCTGACAGATAAACGTGATACGGAAATTAGTGTTCAGCGCTAGCAATCGGACGGAAACGGGCGAGCCTGTCCGTGCGATGCTACTTATCGATCTGCTAACACCGGGCAACGGGAAGGGAGTTGTGAGGACGGTGGCTTATGCGTGTGGTGTGTTTTTCGGTTTGGTTTGAAATTTATTTTCTACTACCGAGTGTGTACGGTGTTTTGTAAAGAGTGTCTCCCCCCGGGACGCTGGACGCTTTATCACGTAGCACGGCAGCGTAATGGCAGCAAACGAGTAACTTTTAATGCGCGTCCCGGTACGCCAGCGGGGTCTGATTATGTGCACCTGAAGTTGTTGCGTTTGTTGCACTCTTCAACTGCATCGGGTTGTCGTATCGGGGTAAGCAAATGGCGGGTTTTCTTCACACATCGGGTTTTGGCTAATTGAATAAGTTTCATGATGGGTTAATTAATTTTAAATTAAATTGAATGCGTGTACAAAAGGAAGAGTACGTTAAATGGTTTGAACATGATTACGGTAGCAGCTGTATTTTAAAGGGGTTAGTCAATCATCGTCATAGTGTTTTTCAACTTGTACTGTCGATTATAAGCATATAACACATGCACAATCTTTGTAAGGATTCAAGTTAGAAGAGTGATTACTCATCACAGGTGTACTGAAATAAAATTAGATTCATGTAAGAGAAATTTTGGTTCATTATATTATTGAAAAATACTTTTTCTTTACGTCGTGCTGATTATATTTAGAGCATTACCGCTTTTGATAAATAATGAAATAATCAGGCCTTTACTGTTTTTCAGCCAATGAGTTGAAATTTCAGCCTGTTAGTGGACAGTTTCCATCATCCGAGTTGTATCCGTGTAACAGTTACGGTCTGCCATATTGGATTTCTGCAATTTTGTACCAAGATGCATTTTAAAGTTGTGCTGTTATCTTTTCTCTGTTTGAAATGAGTAATAGTACTTCTATTCAACTTAGAAAAATTGATCCAAACAAGTTTAAACCTCTCTTGGTTCACTATTTATCCTTCGGTAAAAAAAATCATTCCTTCATGAGCTAGCTGCTAGCGCGCGAGACGAATCGGCGTTTGTTTACATATTTTTAAGGCTGAAATACTATTTGCAAATTTTGTATGTGGTTTTGTATGGAGTGTTGAGATGATTTCAGCCGTCAAATATCAAACTCCACATAAAGCAGCTGGATGATATCGTAAACGCCCCCCCCCCCCCCCCCCCCCCCCAATAATAGATTTTTGGAGGAACCATTAATTATTGTGGAGTTCTTACTCATATCCTAATTTTGATAATTATTTTCCCAGCGAAAATTAGATAGTTTATGTAGGCTCCTGGATTTTAGGCAGAAATTAAAAAAATAATAATGGCAACTGATCTGACTTATTGTTTGTGTTATTCGCAATTATCACAATTTAGGGATATTTTAGCCATAAAATATGATTTGCGGCTTATGCGGAGTTACGAATTACGAATACCTTCGCAATGCGTAATTCACATTGTACTAAAATTTATCATGTACTAAAATATTACTAAATAATACAGGCAAACGTCACAACTGTTACAAAGTCTGTATAAAAAAGGGATAACAAGGTAGCTACAATAACGTACAAGCTACTGAATCATTATTTAACAAATAACTACAATATTGAAGAGTGGAAATATACAATTTAAGTTCCACTTTTGTGGAAAGGATAAAATGAAACACATGGTGCCCTAGATATAGTATTAATGGGCGTCCGAAAACATCCACAAAATACCACGTATCTCGAGTGTCCACGTATTTCAAAATTCATGGTTTCCAGCGGAAAATATCTATAAATTTTCGTGTAATTTGGCTTGACTTGTTTCAGCCAATAAATTAATTATTCGATGTAATTCTGACCGTATATTTCAATTTTAAACCTTCTTCAAATAATTATAAAATTATAAAATGCATTGCGCATTTCGCAGAGGTACTACCTGGTATCTCGGGAACTTCCTGCAAATCAAAACGTTTGATGTTTAATTCGAATTTATGAGCCAACAGAATCCTTCACAACTGCAAACAAATTTCGCTCTTAATAACTCGTTTTGTTTATTTAAATCATAATTTTTTACATGCTCATTGTTTGCGGCAGCCCCCCAGCAGTTTTTCTCTTTCTTTCATTACATGCATGTATGTTGCTCGTTAATTCATCAGATCAGCTACGTATGTGACATTTTCTACCCATTTTTTTTTTTTGCTAAAGCTTTTAACAGCTGTGGGTGATTTTTTGTATGTATTTGCTCAAATCACTACCATTGGGCGGTGCTATTGCGATGTTCGCTGGGCAAAAGCACAGCCCCATGGCAGCGCGGAAGTGCAGTGTGAAACTAAGTTAAATATTTATTCGTTTTCACACAACAACATCAAAAAAGCGAAACGAAAGGAACCTCCTGTACAGAAAAAAGTGCACTCAAATGGGCAGGCAATCGTATGAATTCGGCATGTAAACAGCTTTGCAACGTGGTGTACGGGAGGGGGGAAATGGGAAGGAAAAATATATACCTTCCCCATGCGAACCAGGAGCGCGATGACGGAGGAGCACGAGCAGGAGTTACTACCGCTAATCAAATTAACTGTGGGCTGCAAACGAACAAACAATATGCTTCTCCTCGCCTTCTGATTTCGAGCAAACAGTTGTTGCCTGGTTGGATGGTTGGTTGGTGCCGTGCGGCCAGCGAGCTTGTCGGTACACTGGCCCGGAAATCGCGTGTGACCTCCGCGCCAGGGCTGGTTGGCAGTAATTAAAGGAATCAAGTTTACAGCCCGACAACACGTCACTAGGACACTTCGCTGATTGTCATGGTGATGATGACCTGCGGGGGAAAGAGCTGCGTTTGTTGCAAGTGTGTCTGTCGCTAGAAATGGGTGTATGCTGTAAATACGTAATGCGGACCATAAAAGGGAGCAACATTCAGTTACACTTTGATAATGAATTATCCATAGAAATCTTGGTGCTTTTGTTCGCAGAGCCGTGTCTGCCCGAGTACAATACTACGGACATCTTCTCATCATTTTGTGTCATCTTGAAAATGGCTTGAAATGGTGATTCAATTTACTGCTTCCACCGCTTCAGAAACCGCATACATTGTAATGTGTTGCCCGCAGCACAGTTACGATGCAGTTGCAGTTAAGTGCAACGGAGATTGGCCGCTGCCGCTGCAACCAAGGATTTGTGGGCTTTCATTATCTGGATTGAAAATCTTTCAGTGTAATTACAATTTTTATCTTTAACTAGTGTATTTTAAACGGGGAGATTGTATTGGCTCTAGCCAGTTTTGTGTCTTTGTGTCGATCATTTTGTAATTTATTTTTCTGTAGAAAAAACACTTCTAGCAAGCCTTTGTTTACTTTCACAATTAGGATATATTTATGTATGACAATCTTATTACTTTAACTAACTGACAGCACATCAATACAGTTTACACACACGGGTGCACACGAATGTTATTTGTTTCGATAAGGATTGAGTGTGTGACTTTTTTGCGTATGGGAGGCTGGAGCAAAATGTCAATGCCTCAATATTTCACTCAAAATCTCAAACAAAAGAAGAGTGAGTTTATTCCCAGAGGTAGTTTCCAAGAATTAATCTCACTTTTAAAATTTAACAAATAAAAAAACGGATAACAAAATACAATTCTTATATCTTATTGAAATGAATTTCTAAGAAATTTTTGAAATTTGTTATATCAATCCTTTTAAATTTAGAAAAATAATCCTGTTATTCATTTTTATTATTTTGGTATTACTTAAATAACTGACCCATAATTGCCATACTAACATTGCTTTGCATTACATTTACTTATTTTCAATACAGTGATATCTCTCTAATATGAAGTCGCTGCAAGATGAGTTGGTTCTTTAAAATTAACATTTTGACGGTCCCGTCATAATCCATACATTTTATGTCTCTTCAAGATGAATGTCTTCCTAAGGCGAATATACATTCAAGCTGCATAAGCGATTTGGCAGCCAAAATTATCTGATAGTTGATAGGGTGATAGTTTACAAAGTTATTGGTCCAAGGATGTTCCATGTTTTCCCGTGATTTCTTGGATACTTCATAATTTTCATATTTTTTTCATTAATTTTCCTCAACATGCATATTTCTCTAGGCTAGCGGTCCCTTAAAGATTAACCATTTCTATGTACTAGTTTTAGTTTTTGAGTTTTCTTTAATCGTTTAAAAATGTTATTTTTGCACAGTTATTGGCTGGTATTATTGAATCTGTTCTTAGCGGGAACGTACGGCGCTCACATGATTCTAGGAATGGCAACACATTTCTTGCTTTTTTCTATTTTTTAAAATAATTTTCATTTTATGTACATATATTTGATTTTCAAGGATGTTACAGACTAATATCTGACCGACTTATTTACAAGTAGACGTAAAATACTTTCGTAAACCCTTTCACGACCAAGGAAAATATTTTTCCCTTTTGCAACACTCATTATCGGTTCATAAATTATTATTGAATCGATATTTTTATTGACATTACATCAAAATAAAACAAATTTAACACTTTAATAGCAAAATATTTTTATTACACCACTGTAGTAGCATGGCTATTAATATTTCAAGTTTCCATCCAGACCACAAAATTTAAAAAAATCGTAAACTAAAAGAATAGCTAAAAATATACAAAAAAAATGCAATAGGCTGCATACAATTTGTCCGGGAAAGACCTTTACAAGTGAACGGATTGAGCACAGATCGAGCTCGCCATGTGGACTGTCCACTGTAATCATTTAGGCTGGTATTGTTGCTCCGTGTTCCCATAAACGTTAGGCGTCCTCGTTTGTGAATTTTGTACACGGGTTTGTCTACCCCGTGCCACAAGGCGCCAACAATAACGGGTACGGGTATCGGAATGCGGAGCGTATTTTTCATTATCAGTATGCTTGTGCGTCTCTACTCTACCCCTTACATACATACACAAGCAAACTCACCTTTCGGAGGTGTATTAACAATTTCGGAAGGTAAGGGTTTCGGTACGCGTTTTCGTCACTGCTGAGTGAAATCTGTACCGAAGGTATGTCTAAGTGCTTTGCTTTGTTGTCACTGTCGGCTGTCGGCGACCATGTGACTGATTTACGATACCATCCTGCCCCAGTCATTCCCGTCTGGCGCGGTGGCCGTGATTGTTTGGTTTGAGGTTTGGTTCGTTCAATAAAGTAATCAAATATTTTGCAGCAGAAACACACAGTACTCATGATGGTTGTTTTTCTTTTTTCTTATTTCGTTCACAGATTCGCACCCTCAGCTGTTGCCTAATCGCGGTGCAGTTGATCTCAGTATAATCGGGTCAGCGCAAAAAGAATGTGGTGCACCAGCTCCAGACGGAAACGACGAAAGTGAATTCGCTAGCAGGGTTGAACTGATTATTTTTCATCCAGTGTGTAAAGTCTGTGATAGTTTTACAAAAGCTCCGTTCTGTTCAATCTTCAGCAACCATCAGTATCCGAGTGCCACCGAATGATTGTATTAGTAGTGCAGTAGCGTTAGGAAGTGAACCTTATTCCACCACTTGTGTTGTGTAAAGTTTTGGTGTTAATTCGTTGTGCGTTCAGAGAAGGCGAATGGTACGTTTACTTGTAGTCGGTAGCTTGAACCAAGCGTAAGAAGAAGCAAACATGTGCTGCAAATGGTAAGTTGGAGCTGGATTAAAATTAGTATAACTAATTTGATTAAAGAACAACTATTCGAATGAACTACCCATGACCGATTTTCAACATATGTTTGTTTGTATAAACATTTTCCGTTGCTTTAACGGTATGTTTTCACTGATCATTAAATACAATGTTTTTTGCTTGTATCTTTAGTACAAATTCACAATTAAGATATGTGATTATATGTCAAAATTCTTTGTTTAGGATAGATAAATATTAAATAAATTAATTAATTAATGCTTACAAATAAAGTGAAATGTAATTACCGAAGAACGTCGATTATTCGGGCAGCTCGGGACCGGACGGTTGTCGGTTAATCAATTTACACGGATAATGGTGCAAGATTATTACTATAATCAATAAGTATAGGTTTTAAAACTGTTCATCAACAATTCTAGAGTTCTAAAATTTCACTAGACGCTAGAGAGCTACACAAAACAACTGTTTACCAACTGACTATGGGGCCCTTCACGAAACTAAGGCCCGTGGCAACGCTCATCGGATGCGATTTTATCGGACGAGATTTATATGGGATTTGACAGATAACGTCGGACGTGCGATTTCGTCGTCCGACGTTATCTGTCAAATCCCATATAAAAATTTGACAGACCGTCCGATAAAATCGCATGCGAAAAAGCGTTGCCACCGCCCTAATCAGCTTTTTTATATGGAGTTTGACAGTTGGAGGCTGAAATCATGTCAACACTCCAAACAAAATCACACACAAAACTAGCCTGCGGTTTTAGCTTCAAAGCTAGAATCAGATTCGAGTATCTGCTCGAAAAAATGTCAAAACAGTCAAAAGTTTTTAAAACGAAATTTGAATGTCACTTTTTGTGCGGGTGAAAACTTTTGCTCAAACTGGCTTTCTAGTAGCTTGACGAGTACACAAAACATTCTTAAAATCTTCCTTCAGAATCAGAAGCGATCAAAACCAACCTTTTAAATACATACACCTTGGGATAAGCCCACCTGTATATTATATCCAGATTGAAAGCTACTCGAAACTGCTGTACAATGCAAACAACTGACAGGCTGAAATTTCAGTCTACGATCTAAAAACGGAAAGGGGCCCTATCGTAGCAAATGTTCGAACAGCTGGAACAGCTGTCAAATTTATGAGCACGGTAAAGCCGCAGACCGGTTAATCCGCTCCCGGAAAATCGACGTTCTATTGAAGTTGAAATTTTAGCCTGTCAGTGGAACAATGATCATCATCCGGGTCGTATCCATTTGACAATAACGTTCCTTCATATTCGAGAAATTTGTTAGTTTTTTAATCGAATTATTAGATTTTATTATTTGTGTGCAACCAATGATGCATTTTAAAATCGATTTCATTGATCTTTTTTCTATTTGAATGGGTTGTAATACTTTACATACATTTAAAAACATCGATTCAAACAGTTCTTGGTATCCTTTCTTGGAAACATATTTTCGACTCTGCAAAAAATAAATAAATAAATAAATTATGCATCAGCTTACCTGATCGAGCCTACGACGAATTGGCGTTTGTTTACATAATGTTCTGGCTGAAACAATCTATGATCTATAATAGACTGAAAATCTAGTTTTATGTGTGGTTTTTATGGAGTATTGGTATGATTTCAGCTGCCAAGTGTCAATCTCTATGCATATAAAACAGCGGGCTAATATCGTAAAAGTCCCTAATATGTTTGTTTACTTAACATATTGACGTTCTACACATTGTAACCTCATCAAGCTCATAGCTGGAGTAGAGAAAAAAACAATGTAAGCTACATCTTTAACCAAATTAATATTAACCAAATTAAACAAACATCACATTTCTCGTTGTGTCCTTGTAATGAAGTTTCTTATTCTCTATTATATTTTTCAGTATTTTTAGCTGCTGGGAAGACTTTTACTGGAATTGTATTGAGGAAAAATTCTGCTTCGACGAATCACTTGGTAAGATTGCTACGCATAAGTGCATCATTCAAAGTGCTTTTCCGTATTTTCTTCTAGATGCAATTTGATTCAAGTTTGTCTGTACCACTGTATAGCTCGTATTGTGCGAATTAAAAGCTCTTAATACAGATTGTTTTTATAGCGCATATTTCAAATATGCCTGAAACTTTGTACGAGTAGTGCATGATTCGTCTGCACTTTATTGTAAAAGCTTATTGCATATTGACAATATTTATTGGCGTAATTCAATTCGTCACACTGTGAGGCAGGATAACTTAATCTAGGCTATCTTTCTCTCCCTCTCCCGCGATCAATTTAAATTGGTCCTATCCTTTTCGCCTGTTAGGTGTATTCCATCCAATCGTTGCTTGTACAAAAAAAAACCCATGCACTACTACTGCAAGGTGCGCAGCAGTGCCTTTGTTTGTTTATTTGCATGTACAGGTCAGTGCTGGTGCGTGCTAAAAATAAAAATATGCTACTAATAAAACCGTCTGCGGGGCTCGGGCCTACAGAATGAAACTGAGCACAAAAAATGCTCCTTTTTCATTCCAGCAGCTAAATTACGTTATCGAGACATTGTCCCTCTACACTGGCTTCTGGCGGCATTCGCGTTGTGTGAATGCAGTAGATAAAAAAGCAGACGCACTTCTCTGTTGGTTGCTTGTAGCATGTAGCAGTGGCTGTCGGCTAAACAACATTGCGAAAAATTCAGATACATGATACAATGGGAAAAAAGAAGCCAAACTACAACAAATATTGTCAGCGGACCGAAAATTATCGATTGATGACAAAATTGATCGAAACGAATGTCGGATCCCTCGTTTCTTGCGGGGGGGGGGGGGGGGGGGGGAACTAACGTGCGTAAAGCTTCCATCGGGTGGAACGGAAATGAACGAGCAAAGGACTCGCGCTGAGCTGGTTAGTTGGGGGACGGGTTTTAGGTTCCATTGAAGTGTACCTGTGGGAATTTGAGCCAAAGATTCACCGGTATACACCAGCCGGGATAGGTACATATACAGTATCCTGTATGGATATGGATTCAGAAGCTATTCACAGTAACGATACTTTCATTTCGAGTGAGTTTCTAATATTTTAATCCACACTCTTTTTAAATTTTGTTAGCTAAATGTCATTTACTCTGGCACTGACGCTAAGCAAGAAATTTGTTACTTTTAGATTTGAATAATTTTTTTAAAAATATTTCTTTAAATTTTACTATTTACATAAAATTCAAGAAAGATTTATCTATGATTCCCAAATAAAAGTTTAATATCTGTTTTACTTTTATCCTTGTACTAAACATTGGAAAATGTGCAGCTTTCCTCTCTTGCACCAAAAACCGCCTGAAAGTATGCAATCTCACTGCACGCATTTTAGTACTCTTTGTTCAACTCATTGCTTCAACGTTAGTTTTAACGGTTTTTAACTTCCTTTTCCGAATAAAAACCATTTCAAAATGTATAATCCCTCTAACTTATCAACTCGCGCTCCCGGACAGACGACAATATCGATCACGGCTGGTGTATCGCTCCGGATCGATTAAAGCGTTCCCCAGCAGCGTATTTGATGTTGCCCGACCGAAAACCCCAGCCCAACGGGGTCCCAACGGGTGGAGCTTCCCATCGTTGACGTTCTAGTCTCGACGGTGATCGTTCACTGTGCTTCAGTCTGGATGGTATATCCACCAAAAAGGGGGTTTGTTCGTGAACTTCCGAGGGTACCGAGGACACTT
Organism: Anopheles gambiae; assembly: GCF_943734735.2. Classification (NCBI taxonomy): domain Eukaryota; kingdom Metazoa; phylum Arthropoda; class Insecta; order Diptera; family Culicidae; genus Anopheles; species Anopheles gambiae. Next base: position 14,303,620 of record NC_064602.1, on the reverse strand, counting down.
TTTTTTGGGGAAATTCATCATACCTCTCGTACCAGCCCGTTCCTTTACCGCCGGCTACAGTTTATCAAACATTTACCGTTTGATGTCGGCTTTGGTTGGCGCATTGTTTTGTCTATTATTGTTTTGCCATTTGCTGTACCTATTGCGGTACCACACAACTGTCTGCCGTAGAGTCGTGGTGGTGCAGCCACACACACCAAGCATTGGAGGATGCGTTTTCCAACGGCTGCAGCTGGCACGACGGAGAAATGCTGCTGCTGCTGCTGCCGATCAATGCTGTTGATATTTAATTTTGCACCGAATTTGCACCGCGGCTAGTCAACGGTATCCGAGCATATTTTCTGGCGCTTAGTACCCCGCACCTTTACTACACACACTGGCGGTGCTGGGTGTGTTGCGTATGTTTCGGTGTGCAAGTTGCCAGGCCGTGCCTCTCTTTCCCGTGCTGGCGCACCGAATACACCGGGACACATTTTCATACTAACGATAATTGAACTGATAATTAATTTCGCTCCCGTACGTCGTTGCACCGCAGTGGATCGAGCGTGTGTGTGTGCGTGCGCACGCTAAAGGGTGGTGCATACCTTCGGTGCACAATACGCTGCTGGCAAAAGGGCGCAGAACGCCGGCTGGAACTGGCAAACCCCCTTTTACCAACTCCCTCACCTACATGGTGCGCTTTAAATGCAGCGAAACAACGGTGGCGCAGTGACATAGATATAGCGTGTACCGGTTTTCTCTGGGCTAAGCGGTAATGATTTTATTAATTTCTGTCAAGGCCCTTGGTCGGGTGAAAATCGGCTCGGGATAACCACCAACACACACATACATAGCAGAGCTGTGCGGTTTGGTAGAGTGGAAGGGGATGAGCGGGAAAAATAGGTGGGAAACGGGGACATCTACCACCGGTGGTTTTAGGATAAATTTGCTCTCCGTTTTTCTCCGGCGGGGTGAACATTATTTTTCAACGCTTTTCAGGCGTTTTTTCTTCTAATTTTAATGCATTGGTTTCATTGCTTTTGATTTCTTTGTTTTAGTTCTTGAGCTTTATACTTTATGTTATTTTTGTTAGGTCACTTTTTTGTTAGTCTTGGAGTACTAGTATTTTTTCTTTGTTGATTTTTTTACCTTTTGACTTTATTTACATATTAAAAAAAAGTAGTTTATCTAGATTTTGCTGCCTTCCAGTATGTTACGACGGCGAACGGATCTGTGGGCCACGCGAAGGATGCGGCCTTGTAAATCAAACCCGCTCGGGTAACAGCGATCTTCTCAACCGTTCGACACCAATAGTAAACCTTCCCGCTAGTTGCTCTCTCAAGTAATTTGAGGAGCCTATGCCGCAGAAGGGGGTGAAGAGGGATGAGAGATTTCTTTCTTGATCCGAATATGCAAAATTAAAAAAGACGAGGTTTCTAAGAGTTGCAAAATCCGAATGGTTTGTTTATTAAAAGTTCGGTCCCTTTTATACCCCCGGAAGCCCATACAATTTTTAGGGTGTTAGTGTATCCTTTCCGAGGATAATAGTACATAAGTGTACGTACGCGTGAGTGCCGCATGTTAGTGTATGTGACGCATTTTTATTCCGCTTTTACACGTAGCGTTCCCGGTTTCTAGATTAAGGTGATCGCGCACCACGCGAATTTACAATTTGACACGTCCGTTACGAATTTAATAATTGCGAACGTAACATCCTTCCCCTCGTAATTCATTCTCGTGAATTACGAAAATAAAAAAGTGAGCGATTATTTCACTGGCTGCCTGCTTTGCTCGCTAGCCCAATCGCAGGCCGCAGCAAAGCCCTCCGTCGGTGGGGCCTCCCCCTGTGTCGAAGAGTCTTTGTAGTCAGGGAGCCAATTCCTCGTCTCGACAGGATCTCGTCTTCCTCGTTGGTAAGCGGTGGATGTACATATGGTTGTGGGTTGATCCTCATCTCCATCAGAACCGCTGCCGATTCGCCTGGGCAGGGTTGTCGCACTTCCCTCTCGACAAATCGTTGCGTGGTGATGTCAGGGGGCTCAAGATGATCTACACCGGTGTGTAGTGGTGAGGGGTTGTGGGGATGTGTTCCACACAATGGCAAGGGTGCCATAGAAGAATCTGGAACCACAGCTTCATGATGGTGAAGTACGGGGATCGATATACCGCGATCTTCTTCATCTGGTTCCGCGATACGCTGGTCCTCGGACCAAGCTCGATTCGGTACCGTTTCCACGAACGGTTTCTGGATTATTTCCTTTCCACGATCGATCTCTTTTGATATCATCGTACTATCTGTATCGTAGTGGATCATCGGCTGATTATGAGGCGCTTCGTGTCCTTTCACGTTCATCCCGAAGACAGTCCAACCCAGCTTGGTCTTGATTGCCATTGGCTCGTCGCTTCGACCCATTTTGCGCCCTAGTGGTATTAGTAGATGGCTATGATCGAGACCAATTAGTATAGTTGGCCTTGCGCTCTCGTAATCGCTGATGTCAATTCCTCTCAGATGAGGACATTTCTCTCTGAGAACGTTGCAATTGATTGATTGCCTCGGGAGCTGGAGATTCTTCACGGTTCTCATTTTTTCCAAGACCCGTTCTTTTTTCTCCTTCTCTCCTTTCACTAGGCAACTTACTCTCCTACTTTCTTTCTCTCGTATGGACAAATTCTGCGTCCACGTCATCGTAATCGGCTCAGTCGGCCCTTCTAACTGAAGCTGATTAGCTGTTTCTTCCTCGATCAACGTAAATGATGACCCTGAATCTAACAATGCAAATGTTTTCAGCGTTTTATCTTCGTTGCGTAACACGACCGGAACAATTTGGTAAAGTATTTTTTGTTCTTGATGACAATTCTCCTCCGCATTGGCTGTGAAGTGCAAACGGTGATGCGTTTCTTCGCATGGATGTAGGCCGCGTTCTCGTGCGGCTGTGCGATTCTGTGCGGTGTAATCTATTGCATTTCTTGCGTATGTGTTAGTGGCCGGTGAATTGTTTTGTGCGTTACCAAAGTGGTTGTGATTGAACGGTCTTTTTGTGTTGGGCGCTGAAGACTGGTGAACGTTCATCGAGTGTTTTGGCCTTTCTGGCCGTTTTGGCAATTCTTTAAGTACCTTTGCTTGAGGCAGCAACCATTTGCCAAAATCTTCCAGCGATGGAAGAACACCCGGTTTGATATTGGTGGATTTATATTCGATCCATTTTAGATGCCTATCAGTAGGCAGTTTACAAGCCAACTCATTTACGAGGCGATGGTCTTGTAAATACATAGGCATATTTATTGCCTTTATGTTAGTGATCATGTCCTGAATCGCGTCGGACAAATCAGGTATTTTGTGCTGATTTTCAACACGTATGTTTTGCACGTCTTTAAGCAGCTCGTCGTACACGAGTTCTGCTCTGCCGAATTGCTCTTCGAGCTTCGTAATTATTTCCGGCACGTTATCTGGCTCGAGAAATAGACGGTGCACGCATTTATACGCCTCTCCCTTAAGGGCGTGTTGAAACCGGGTCATGTTTTCAACATTTGTATATTTAGCCTGCTTAGTCGTTTCCTCATACGCACGCTTGAATTTCAACCATTCTTTGGCCTTGCCATCGAAATCAGGTAGCTGATCAAAGGTCAAGCGTTTGAGATATGTGTTTGTATCTAAGCTGCTACCTTTAAGCGCTTCGATTAGGGCTGCAATTGCCGTGTTTTGGTCTGAGCCGGTCGGCGCTGGAGCCTTAATCTTTGCATAATCTTTTGTGCATTTAATACACAAGAATGGTTCGTCCGCTTTAGGCAGCCGGCTCAGTTTGGCGCATGCCATATGGAACCAGCGATCGCATTCGTCGCATTGGACCATATTGGGATCATCAATCCGGCTGCATAAGCGGCAGCTACCATTGTCGTTATCGACGAACGGAGTAAGGTTTCTTTTCGTAGTCATGACGTAGCTAATGTGCCGATGAATTCGTGTGCGTGTATAGTGCACAGATTTTTATCTGGTGTGGGTGTGCGATGTCGCACTGGTTCAACGGTGCGCAAGGGCTCTCCCTTGGAGCTCTTGCTTAGTGCTCTCTCACGCTATCGCATACGCAGCTCGCTGGAGCTGTACACGTGTTAGTGGAGCCTATACGTGAGTGCAAAAGCGTAGGTGGAGAGCGGATGCAATCCTATCGGAAGCGATGCTGTCTTCCTCCTAGTGTGAGTGCTTCCTCTGGAGCGAGGATAGGTTCGTCTAGGAGCGAAGCAATTTCTCTTCGGTGAGAATATAGAAGGCTAGAGAATTTGCGGAAGCTTTCATACCACGGGCAAATCTCTCTACCATACAAATGTGAGGAAGATTCCTCTCTGGAGCCACCAAATGTTACGACGGCGAACGGATCTGTGGGCCACGCGAAGGATGCGGCCTTGTAAATCAAACCCGCTCGGGTAACAGCGATCTTCTCAACCGTTCGACACCAATAGTAAACCTTCCCGCTAGTTGCTCTCTCAAGTAATTTGAGGAGCCTATGCCGCAGAAGGGGGTGAAGAGGGATGAGAGATTTCTTTCTTGATCCGAATATGCAAAATTAAAAAAGACGAGGTTTCTAAGAGTTGCAAAATCCGAATGGTTTGTTTATTAAAAGTTCGGTCCCTTTTATACCCCCGGAAGCCCATACAATTTTTAGGGTGTTAGTGTATCCTTTCCGAGGATAATAGTACATAAGTGTACGTACGCGTGAGTGCCGCATGTTAGTGTATGTGACGCATTTTTATTCCGCTTTTACACGTAGCGTTCCCGGTTTCTAGATTAAGGTGATCGCGCACCACGCGAATTTACAATTTGACACGTCCGTTACGAATTTAATAATTGCGAACGTAACACAGTACTTTTTTTAATGTTTTTGCATTTTTTAGAGAGAATTATTATTATTATTATTATTAGTATTATTATTATTATTATTATTATTATTATTATTATTATTATTATTATTATTATTATTATTATTATTATTATTATTATTATTATTCTTATTATTATTATTATTATTATTATTATTATTATTATTATTATTATTATTATTATTATTATTATTATTATTATTATTATTATTATTATTATTATTATTATTATTATTATTATTATTATTATTATTATTATTATTATTATTATTATTATTATTATTATTATTATTATTATTATTATTTTATAATTTATTGAATAATTCCATTCAGATATATTAAGCCTACATAACATCCTTATGATTATAAAAATAAAATAAAACTACTTAAGCTAGTACAAAAATCTGCACTGTTTCCTAACGAGTTGTAAACGTTGGCCATTTGTAATAGGGCGTCATTGGCTCCGAAGAGTAGCTCTAGGTATCCTAGTATCCTGCAAGGTGCCTGTATGTTAAATTATTATTTGCACCGTCGAATATTTGTAGTTACATCATTATGGTTCATTACATGACTCTAAGAACACGCCACGTGTGTTCTAAAAAACAAAGAAAGGTCTCTGATGTTGTTTTAACCATTAATACACTTTCATTATTTTTTGTTCTAAAAACAACTAGTACGCCTATAAGTATAGTTAGCACTGTAGAATATCAATTCTGATGGTTTAAAGTACTATGTAAAGGAATAATATATTTAACCTGTATAATTTCTTATGGATATACCATACCTATCCTAGGTAAATCATAAAACTGATAAATTGAAAGAAAAGTTGTTGAATTAAAAATTAATTTATTTTATGTGATGATTCAATTTAAAGAAAAAGTTGAATTGATTCGACAAGAAAGAATATAATGTGATAGCAATTTATTCGTTGCGCATATAGAAATAAATAAAAAAAAATATTTTAATTTACTCTCAACAACACATTCAATCACATCGCGTACAGCAAAACAGTATAAATTCTCCCTTAAGCCAACCGAGGCGATTGATTTTCTTCCCAAAATCCGGACCCGGTTGCCATCCGTAGTGGGAGGGGAGGAATTTTCTATTGGGTGGAAAATTGATTTCTATCCTTTCGTTGTGGTCTCCTGGGCGATGGCTTTAATTCGCCGGGCTGGCTAAATTATGAACCCTTCACGGCGGGAGGAAGGAAAGTATTCGTACCAAACACAAGAGAGATAACGAGACAGAGAGAGAAATAGAGAGAGAGTGTGTGAGAGAGAGAGAAACAAAGAAGAAAAGGAGCTCCTTCTTTTAGCCTTTATTTTAGTTACGGCCAAATAAATGGAGACATTAGCCAAGTTGGTGGTGGCCGGCGGTTAAGAAACCAGCACTGTGCCTGGTAGAAACCGTTTTTCTTCGCTAGCTTTTCCTTCTGAGAGACCACGCAGAAGAGTGTGGCGGCCCCGGGCACCGGAGTCTAAAGTGAAATGGCCGAAAATGTCCCCGAAGGAGTGAAAGCGGAGATAATTATTTCGCTGCGGTGGCTTTCAATTAGGACCAGAATCGACACACACATACACACTCACAGACACATACACACTTGTATGTAAGAAAAATGCAAGCTTCTATCGAAAAATTGAACAGAAACCACTGCAGAAAAAGGAACCATTCCTGCAGAAAGGAGGTCGAACGTATCGAACTGGTCGATGTCGTACTTTCATGCCACGAAGCGTAATGTAGAGAGAAAACGGGTGAATGTGTGTGAGCGCGTTTTTTTTGCTACTTCAGAACCCTGCACTGGACACAGAAGATTGAGCCCAGAAGATGTACTCTGTTCTTACCGAATGCTCGACTTAACCCGCGTCCGTTTTATAGTTTGGCAAGCGGTTAAGAAACCGTAATTACATTCGTATCACGTAATTAAGTAAGAATAATGACCAGCAGCTCACAAAGCCGGGTATGAAGGGGAAGGCCAAATATTTAGAGCATAAAGTCACTCTATCCCCTTGCTACACCATCGAAAAGGACAATATTTATCAAACTGTCACCGTGCAGTAGCACTAGCCACTAGCAAGCAAGCACTACCCGGGGAAAGCTGAGAAAGCAACTTTAAGCTATCGGTACTAAATGCCTATTGTGCACATGACTGTTTCATTTTTCGCTTTTTCTTTCCAACCCTACGACAGTTAACTACGATCCGGACGAGGATGAGCATGCAGCCAAGAACAAGAACAAAAACGGGTACTACGGCAGCCCGGCGGGCGACTCGGGCGAAAACAACAATACACCAATCTGCCGGCAGCCGGGCGTTTCGTCCGGCTTAAGCATTCCTCGCAACATGTCGATGAGGTAAGGTATAGGCGAGATACACTTCGAGGGTGGGGGGCGTACACGAGTTCGGGTGGGAGTGGGTGTATAGTTTTGAAGAGATACTAAGATGATAGAACAACGTATTAATGAGTTGATACGTTTAGTTTAAGACGTCGATCAGTTTGCTTTAAGCTGTGGTTCAATCCGAAGCTAGGAGTCGTTCAAATTATGGAATGAAAGTGTCACGAATATCTAAATTAAAGAGTCAACAAACAATCGACGATGCTTTAGATTGTTTTAAGAGTCATGTTTGAAAATTTCTTGATGTGTGGGGGATAATTATTTTGATAAAGTACTTTCAACTTGTTAAATTAATCTGGCTTGCTGGTTCGTTCCTGTTGAAATTGGTATTATTTACTTGCAAATTTAATAGAATTGTTACATTATTTAAAGAATTGTGTTATTATGTAATTATATGATACAAATTATGACTAAAGTCAAAGCTAAATAAAGTCAAATTTGAGAATTAGTGAACATTATCAATGCACAGTGGGCATTTGTCGGGATGTAACTTTCACAATAAAAATCATCTTTTTGTCAAGGTAATTTTTTTCTTCCAATATCAACGATATTCAACTGAGATGGATGGACAATGGATTTCCATTGTTTTGCAAATTTCTAATAAATAGTTAAGAAGTTAAAAATCATCAAAATTTGACATCATTAAAAAAATACATTTTTTGCGATTTTTGATTATTTTTATTTTTATCAGCTTAACAAACTAAACCATTATTCCCAAAGCAATTCTTTAAAAGGTTTCTTGGGTGTTGTGGAAACAATATCTCTCTAAACATCTCTAAAGTTATCTCTAATTTCTGAACAAAAACATCTTATAAAAAACAGTGACTCATTTTTAAATATTCAGACCTGTGACAAAAAAAAACTCATGAGATCCCAAGTTTTTATGTTTTTAAACTGTAATCTATACCATTACCTGTTATTTGGCAAAACAAAACTAGCTGCAACCGAGCGCGACCACGAAAGCTATGATATATTGCTTTTTTGAAAGGAAAGAATACTCAAATTGCATTATTTTTTGAGAACTCGATCATGTAAAATATTTAAACATTAATAGCAGCAGCACCATCTATCGAAAGAACAATAATACCAATCAAATGTGTCGATTTTTAACAATAACCACGAATTAAAACAATTTAATATTTCATTCAATAAATACCCGTACCCCACAGTTTTTTCCCGACAATTGTTCCAAACTGCCCACTGTGCAATGGTGTCGTTTTGAAATGATATTTATATTTTTTGTACAATTAACAAACCATTTTCGATTCCTCGAATAATTCTTGAATATAGTTATTTAAATCGCAAAATTATTAATTTATTTTAATGACTGTATTTACTTCATAAGTTTGTTGAATACTTAGATGTTTGAATCACTTCATAGCGTATATTCGGGTGTTATGTAAAACAAATTTAATTTAACGTAAATCTCAAACAAGTTGCTGGTCATTGGCAAATTATTGCTTTTGTAATCATTCTGAATCACCCAAAGAGTCTGAAGAACCATACAACTAATCGTGTTTAACTTCCCTGAATGATTCCTTCTCATTCAGAGCATACATCTTTAGCTGTGGAACATCTAATTTGTGTAGAATATGGGATTAACATTTTATTTTATTTTTGTTCAGTTTATTTATTTAATAGTTTATCGAACTATTTTACATTTCTTAAATTAAAAATGGTTATAATGTACACTCTTTATCGACAAATATCAATGATGAATGCTATAGTTTTACAAAAAAAAATACTTTCTTTCTCTCAAACTGCTTCCCGTTTTGTGTTTCCCCCTTCTCTACCTACAGCTCAAAAATACACGAGGACGACCTGCGGCGTGAAATTCAAACCAACGTTCCAATGCTGGCACCGGAAGTGATGGCCATCTTTGCTAATTCGCAAATTTTCCAATCCAGCGCACCGCCGAAGCAGCCGACGTCCAAAGCGACCTCACCGGCGTCGGTGAAGTTTGCCATTTCCGATTCCGGTTCACCGATCGAGGTGACGCCGGTGGGGGCGTCCACCGCGGGCAACCGTACCGCCGGCGAGAGCGAACAGTCGGCCGCGCCGGCACTGCACCAGGACGGTACCGAAGGTCGGGAGCTCAGCTCCGATAAGCTTCTCCAGCGGCTCGAAGGTAACTAGAAGTTTGGCCTTTATGTCGAAACCACCATAACTTGCCCACCCCACCGTCTCTCATTCACCGGGATTTTGACCGGGATCACCTGAAATATAACACACTACACACACATACGTACACAAACAAACAAAGAAACATACACTTCGGTGTGGGGGAGAGCATAAAGAACGGCCATATGCAGCAAACCAAAATCAACGTACAAAAAAAAATATGACGACATATTTGTACAAAAGGCTACTCACAAACACGCTCACAGACGACACACTGTGATCGGTACCGAAATCGCCCACAGGAACACAGAAACCACCGAGAACCGTACAGAACCGGGGTGACGGGGAACAAAAAGCACGGGACACAAAAGTTTCCTCTCATCACACACATCAGGGTCAGAGGGCAGAAAGTTTAACAAGAAGAGTTTGAATGGCTAGTCAAAAGTAGTTGACTTGGGTAGTGTGGTGGTCGCATACAGATGTTCGGTGCAGTTCTTTACAGTTTTGGGGAAGAAACGTGTGTCTGAGAGAGACAAAGATAGATAGAGAGAGACGATCACCTGTGACGAGGGTCACCTTTAGTGTATAAGTAATATCTAATCGCATGCATACTAACTAACGAACAACTAGAATTAAACTGTAGCTGAAAAAAACCAAAGACAACACGCCAAAAAATAATCCTTATGGTCTTCTCGGGAAGGTGTGGTGCATGAAGGAGTAAACCAGAACGAAAGCTTTCAAGCACGATTGGCGTAAACCGTTAAACTCTCGGGCGAAAACACAACACATCTACTTGTACTACTTCTCACTGAATCCTCTCTAACCTCGATAAGTGTGTACTAACCAACTTGGCTCGGTCCGGACAGAATCAAGCATTAACTACGGGCTGCAGGAATGTTACTTACCAATTACTAGGGCGGTATGTTGGGTTTATATTGAGGAAAATCGGCTAAAAAAATGCTGCGGAAAATGGAAGGACTCGCTGCGGGGGCAGGTAAGTGTTACCCGGCGCCTTCAACAAAGATCCGGCAAAGTAGTTGCAATTGGCTTTGGGTTTTGCTGTGCTAAATTTGTTCCTTTCTTCCTTCTCAAACTAGTTGCTCCCATTGAACTAACTCAGCACGGGGGTGTGTATGTGTACTAATATGCACCATCGGATATTGGTAGTAGACCGTTAGAAATTGGTAATGAATAGAAGTAGCATCAAAGATTTCCTGCTTATGTGTGTTTATCTTATAGACTGCCTTTAGTAAGATTAGAAGTCGTTAAGATCCGTTTGGCACAAAATCTACTCTTGTTGTAATGTTCTAAACCTTGTTCTAAAAACTTATGTACAGTGAGGGAAAGTTACTATGAGCAAACCTTAGTGTTCTAATTGTTAAGGTTTGATTTTGGGGGGAAAAAATAATGTTGGCTCGAAACAAATCAACATTTTCCCGCTTTGTTCTAGAGCCTAAGCCTCAAAATTAATATAAGGGATGTTCATTTTGATTTGTTTTGCCAATGTCGACCAACATCAAAGTAAAACATTTGAGTACCTTGTCTAGAATATTTCGAAACCCTCCCATTATTTGCCTTTAAAAATCAAATTTAAACCAACTGGTGGGCTATTACTATATTTTTGTTTGGTAATTAATTGTTGTTTAATTTACTGATTTAAAATTCAAGTAATTTAAGATTAAATGGATGAAAAAATAAGGTGAGCTTGCTGTGTAATTTAACTCGCTAGAACAAGCGAGCTTGTCGTTTTAAAGTGATAAAAAATAAGATGAAATGCCGTTTGATTTTTTTTATTGATTTATTAATTCGATAAGATTTTCATTGTTAACTTCTTGTTTGTACTAAAAAGCAAAAAAAAATAGTAAATCTTTTTTTGGTGCTATCTACTATTATTTAAAGTTTGTACTAAATTTCTAAGTCTAAGGCTATCAGGACATTATAATTATTAGGCATATGACAATATGGCTCATATGCATAGTTTTACCTTGTTCTGTATTTGCAAATTGTTATTTTACTCTGATTGTATGTTGTTGCTATGTTCTTCTCTTTTGCTTGCTATTATTTAGTAATATTTGAATTTTTGATGTTATTTTTTCGTGAAGCTGCTTACTTGTACTATTATTTGCCTATTTTTTTTTATAAACTTGTAAATGTTAAACATGCTTTAGCTATATACCTACGCTGCACGCTTGTATCTTCGCTTTATTATGTTTGCTTACTGAACCTTATTTACTCATCAATCACAACATATACCCGTATACACACACACGCATAAACAGAGCAACCTCACCACGCCAGTCAAGATTGTTGTACAAAAAAAAAAATGCTTACCAATTTTTGAAATATATTCTTTGCCCGGACACACTCTTGTTTAACCTTCCTCTTCGCTGCATTTTTTATAGGTAGCAGCGGCAGCTCGCTCGACGAACGGGACAGCCGGATCGTCGTTATACCGGCCATCGTCGAGGAGGACGACGGTTCGGACGAGGGATGGCACGATTCGGAAGTTGTCCTGCGACCGCCCCGCAACTTCTCCGAGCTTAGCCTGTCGAAATCGATACCGAGCAACAAAACGATCAGCCATCTGCAGGCCGACCTGCCCTACTTTTCGATCCGTCCGGCCAGCGAAAACGACATCTTCACGATATCGTCCGGCGGGGGAGGTGCTGGCGGTGCCGGAGGTGTCGGTAGTGGTGGTGGTGCTAGTGGTGGTGCCGGTGGTAGCACGTACAACTCCATCAGCATGACCCCGGAGGTGCCGGCCATCTCGTACTCGAACCTGCCGAAGAACTACCTCGAGACGCCGGTGATCGAGAAGTACCGGGAGTCGGTCAGCCTGTACTCGATCCAGACGGCCGGCATCAATCGACAGTCGCAGACGGACGATCTGTCGATGCCGCGGTACTACGGCAAGTCGGACCTGTTCGTGTCCGGCATCGATCGGGCGAACAGTCGCAGCGCTGATGCGGTGGAGATGGGCCGGTCGGACGATGGCAGCGGTTCGCTTACGTTTAGCAGCAGCTCGCTGGCCAAGGGTGGTGGCCGGTCGCGCAATGTGGAGCGCAGCAAGCGGCTGATGAATCTGCGCACCGCTTTGCCACCGCTAAATTTGGGCCTGGTCCGTGGCAGCTCGGCATCGAATTTGCGCGATCGGCGCGAGGATCGGGAATCGCGTGAACGTGACAAATCGGAGAAGCGGAAGGAAGGGCTACGTGTTTAGGGCGCTGCTTATCGTTGAAGGGGCATTGTTTACTTAAAGGAGGGAGAGAAAGGAAGAATTCCGTGTGCCACACAGTACAGTATACGGTTTGGGGAAGGTGGTTTGTAGAGCCAGTCTCCATCCAGGATCAACATTTGTTGCTTAACGATTAGTTTTTTTTAAATGTGTTACAAGGAGGTATGTTTTGTTGTTGTAGTTTTATGAATGAAATGAAAGTTTAACTTAAAGGTAAAGCGGTGTAGCGAAGCCATTCTCGTGTGGAGGGAGTTGCAAGCGAGAGAGACAAAATGAATTCCAGAGAGATAAAATTGTAAGATACATTTCAATAAATGCTGGTATAAAATACTACGAACGTTAGGTTAATAAGCGAGGATAAGTAAATAAATCGTTATTGTTCATAATTGCTTAAGGGAAATTGAGAAACACAAATATTTGTGGTATTACTGAGGCATTAATCGTGATGATCTAATGTGAGTGTTTATACTTGCAGTCATTGCTGCAAAATGTTACTGTCAATATCATAAAAAAATCTGACAGAAACAACATTCGTGTCAGCATCACGCACTCAATTGTGATGACCAGTGGTGATACTCAAAACGATCGATGTGACCAATACATGCTTGGTAACATTTTAGTAATCAATGCTTGGTCAGTGACTTTGTCATGACTTTTTTTTACTGTGATCAATTTTGTAAAATGTCACTGACACAGTCATGACAAATTCCGAATGAAACAAAATCATGTCAGCGTCACGAACTCTACTGTGATGAGATTCAAACAGTTGGTGCGACCATCACATGCTTGATAACATTTTTGCACCCAACTCTTGGACAGTCATTTGGTCGCAACATTTTCAGTCGGTGAGCATCCCGGTAGTCATGGGAGATATGCCAAGAAACAAAATGAGCATATTTTCTCGCTCTGTTTGACCCGACAGGCCATCAAACCAGACAGAGCGAGAAAGCATGCTAATTTTGTTGCTGAATACACGCCAAGTATATTCCAAAAATATCGTGATTATCACCGACAGAAAATGTCATGACCAAATGAGCGACCAAGAGTTGGGTGTTAAGCAAAATGTCACTAAGCATGTGATTGTACTACCAACTGTTTGAGTCTTACCTCTGATCAAGTCAGTTGTATACGTAAGCTGATTTGAGCTACGTTTCAGTCATGAGTGTCGGCGACTGAAACAATGGCAATTGGCAGTACTGCTTACAGCCAGAAAAAAACATCATGTTTGTGTTTGCGCCGACATTAAGATCAGCTTGTCAATCAGAGTATCGTGTTTGATTCAAGCACACGCATGTCGTATTCGGCATGTCATGACGCACTTTCATTGAATATCAGCAATGAGCATCAAGCTACCACGGCTATGTTCATTATTTTCGTTGGTGAACATCTCGTGATGCTCATGGCATCTTGCAGCACTGCTTGCAGTACGTAAATACACTTCTGAAACCGTTGTCAGTCCATAGACCTTTGATTTTAAAACATTTTTGCGTGAAAAGACAAAGGGAGAAGTATCAAGGACTATATCTTTCTTTTATTGCTTATTCTTTTATTTCGTAGTAAACAGATACCCTGTTAAGTGCAAATTGTTAAAATAATTACTTTTAAATTGGATATGTTTTATTTAATATCTCGTTAAAAATCAATTTATTATGTGCTTAGAGGCTAAGTGGTCGTTAAAAATATTTCCAAATCATTAAACGATGACTATGTAATAACAAACGAAAAAAGATCAATGCTGCAACCACCCGTCGTCATGCTGGTTTTAAATTTTTCATATCGTTTGATTAGCGTAGCATTTTCACCGGGAGACGAAACGTCAAACGTTTGACAGTGTTGAAAGCCGAAGCTGCACGAAGCGCATGCAAACGTTTGGTCGGTGATACACGTACGAGCTTGAAGCAACACAAATTTACCATTTAAATTGAGGACAGAAACAAATGTAGCTTAATTAATTTGAAAAATGAGGTTTAAAAAAATTTATATTTAAAATAATTTCATAATACCAACAAAAATTGTCAATTTCGCTTAGTTTTCACACGCTAATCAAACGTTGCCAGCTGCCCGCACGGAACCGACACAGCCAGCACCGTGAGTGTATCGCCTACCACACGCTAGCGCACCTCGTACCGTTCAGGCAGGCACGCACACACACGCCTGCAAAAAAGAACGAACCTTCAACGCGTGCGGTTGTGTCGTCGGTCGTTCGATTCCGGTGCGGTTCCAGTGGAATGGTTTAAAAGCAAGGTAAAGGCAATGAAAACAAGTGCTTTTGTGACAGAGAAAAGTGTGCTTCGTTGGGTGGTAAATACAGTTCGCGCACCACGGCGGAAGGATAATTCATGTTGAAATGATGGCGGTGAAGTTGTTTTCCCAAAATTGCAATTGAGAATTGCTCGTGTCTTTTTCGTGGCCATCCACAAAAGGGAGGCTCTGTGTGTGCTTGTGTTTATGTGTGTGTGTGTTTGGTGGTGTGCGGAAGGTTTTTGTTTGTATGCGCAAGAGCAAGAGCGCTGGCTTCGTAAATCGATTGTGCATGTTTTATTTTCCCCGTGTTTTATAAGCGCTGTTTGGTGCGTGGTGTGTTTGTTGTCCGGTCGACCCCTCGCAAGAATGGGCGTGTATGTGTGTTTGTGTGGGAAGGGCGAAAGTGTGCGCCGCGCGTGTAGGCAGGGGAGCAGCAGCTCATCTGCATAATAACATCGCGGTTATGCTGCGGGCATTGCAGGCGCGCCGTGTGTTCTAATGCACATCTTTCCGATCCGCGTAGGCTTCTACCACCACATCGACAGTTGTGTGGTTCTGTGTGCTCTCTAAACTGCGCTGCAGCAGAAGAGCGTGTTACCGTCCGTGTCACGCACACACACAACCAACGAGCGCTATCGATGCATTTATCTAATCGTGTGGATATCTATAATCCAAAATAGTACAAACAAGAGGAGGTTTTACCTTCACCCTGAATTTGATGACCCTGTGGAGAGTAGGATCCGGCATAGGTGTATGAAGACGTAAGTCCCTCGCTCTAAATGGCAAAACAAAACTTCTTTGGAGTGTAAGTGTGCCTTTTTGCCGTGTTATTTTGATCAATCTATCAAGCATGCCTTGTATTTTTGTCGGGAGATGGTGGTGATGATGCTGCTGCTGCTGCTTCTACAATGATGATGATGATGATGTTGGATGTGGTGTGCGTGCGCGTTGTGTAGTACACAATCGATCGAACAAATGCTCTGAAAGGAGCATGAGCCGTTTTGCGCTTTGCGCTTGTGTGCGTGCGTGAGAGAGAGAGAGTGCGAGAGTGTGTATTTTGTTTGTATGATGCTGCGTGCGATAGAGCGAACCCGACGCAACTGAGCAGTGTTCTGCCGTCTTTGTTCACCACGAGCCCTCTCGGAAGGTGCGTTATCCTTTTTCGGGGAACAAGGTCCGTGTGTAGTGGTGTGTGTGTGCGTATCTGTGAGTGATCCTGTTTTTTTGTTACGGTCGATGCGTCGCCAGCAAGCGAGCGAGAGATATCCCGACATTAATCCATAAATGTGTGTTCACGATATTAGCTTCTCACGAATGGAATGAAAATTTACACGTGTGTTTGTGTGCTTGGTTGTGTGCCACACGCAACCATCGTGCTGTCTCAAAGCACAACCGTTCGAAGTAGGCAGTGCGTGCGTGCAGAAGGCAAAAAAAAATGCCACTAAAAATTAACCGTGTGTGTGACCCGTGAAGATAAAGCGAAATTGCGCTCTGTCTGCCTGTCTGTGTGTGTGTGTGTGTGTGTGAGAAGTAGAAAGGATAAAAAGGAACCGAAACTTGGTACAGTTGTGTTGCAGTTGTACCGAACGAAAGTGCAATTACGTCGTTATGCAAATGTGCACACACACACACACACTTCGACACAAATACGCACACAATGATGAAAACAAATCTGTACAGCGGGGTGAGCAAGCCAGTTTTTTTGTTCTCCTGTTTGATTTCTTCGCCAATCAACGTGACAGAAGATTGCAGATATCCTTGCAGCGTGTGTGAGAGTGGTCGAGGAGAAGCAGCAGCGAAGGGAGGGGAGGGGGTGTCGGCGAACTGTCAAAATCGATACAAAAAAATATCGATCAAAATCAAAAACACGCGCAGCATCCGAAAAAGTTGCGAAAAGCCGTATTACGCCAACGATACCAGTTCGTTTGTGCTTGCGTGTGTGTGTGTGGTGTATGTGTCGTGTGTGCGTGTGTATGCGGTAATTTTTTGTTCAGTTCCTTTCTCCATAATCGGTGCAATTCTGATTTCGAATTCGGTGAGCAATTTGCTGTGAATGAAATGTGTTTTGTTGTTGTTGTTGCTTTCCCTTTGTTTTGGATGCTGTTTTTTTATGATGGTGGCACGTGAGTGTGTATGCGTGTGGGGTTGAAAGTGTTTTTCTCTTCTTTTTCATCTTCTGTGGGCAGCATTTTGGGGTGATGCCCTAGGCTAGCTGCAGTGTAGGGGAAGGTGGGGCCAGAATGTGTGTATGGAGATTTTATCGTTTGAAAAATATTGTATCTTCTTTTTATTATTAGGTACAAAATTAATGTAGGGAATTTCTTGAGCGTTCGGTACCAGCCTAACGAACGAATGCTAGAGTCATCGGCTGCTACAGATCCGAGCGTGTATTGATTCTCCTTCCGATATTGTTCAGTAAGGGCTCAATAGTTGAACGCTTTTTTCTTGGGTTTTCCCAGTTTTTCGTATAATTCTTATGGTTCGTTAAGAACAAAAATCCGTTTGTAGTTTTTGACTGTTAGTAACTGAAATGTTTGAAATAATAACAAATAATAAAAATGTTCACCAGATAGGACAGAAATGTCTTGAGCTTTTTTAAAATGCGATACAGGGTTTTTCAAATCAGTTTCGTATGTAAACATTGTTTTTCAACATCTGTCAAATGGTTTATTTGTTTCAAAATGAAATTTCATTTTCAACACATGATTTTCAACAAAAAACAAAGAACCGTCAAACTCAATCCAGCTTGAGCCGTGTTGAAAATCATGCTGAAGAAATTAAAAATTATTATGATGGAAATGAAATATAAAATTGATGTGCAATAACATTTTGCATGCGGTGAATAACAATGTTTACGTTCGAAACTGACTTGGCAAACCCTGTAAAACTGATAAAATGCATCCAACACAATTTCGATTCTTTTCTGCATATTTTTTTTGCAACCGTCTGTTAGAAGTGGTTGGTGTATATTTTACTTCAATTTAAACCTATTTAAACATGGTTCAAAACCTATTTGAATTTAATTTATTGCCCTATTGGATTTTTTTTAAATAAGCTCATACAGAGAATTAAATATCTATAAATCTATCAATAAATTATTGTTAATCGTTACATTTTTATAAAAAGGATACGCTGGACAATAATTTCTGTCCAGTCTCGGAACAAATGTAATTATATTATCCTTCACGTTTTTTTACGGAAAAATACTCAATTTTTTGTAAGAGGTCACCTAATCTCCACTTCTCCTAACGAAGTCGGACTTTCTTACGGGAACGGTGAAAGAGAAAAGCTAATAACTTTCCGTAGCTCTTTCATGTGGCCATTTAATCCCACCTCGTTTTGATCGTTCTCCTCTGTCTGGCCTCTGTATGGACGATAGTAACGATCAAGATTAGAAAATGTAAATAAAGCCATCTACCCAACGCCCACAGTAGGTGTAGTAAAATGCCGTTCTGCTGCTCCGCACGCGGTGCAGAGAAAAACGGTACCCATTCCCTCGGTATAAAAATGATCCAAACGAACAAAAATACACACACACACACACATACACACAGAACCCCCCGTTGGCGAGAGATGAAATGAATGCGAGCGACACAAATCTTTCTAGCAGATGTGGCCCGTCCCAATGTGACTTGTTGTTCTGTTGTATTGTGTTCTAAACCTTACCAAAGTGCAGCAACAGCAGCGCAGCTCCAAGACGAACATCGTTGTCGGAATCTTGTTTCCGAAGAAAATCGATATTTTGTACCACACACACACAAACACAAGATCTATGGTCCGTTTTTCGACATTTCTTCCCTTTTGGAGGTTATTCGAACAGATAAGACGTGGCCACTGATAAAGCTGATTTCTTCGGAGACACTTTCGATCCCGGAAGCGGATCGCAAACAGCGAGAAGAGATTTATTTGCATACGATAGGAAAAATCAACTTCTGTGCGTGTATGTGTGTCTGTGTTTGTGGTCAACAACAATTCACGACGACGACGACTACCACGGGTACTACAACACTGATTGTCAATCATGTGATGTATGGAACTTTGTCCTACTCTGGGGTTGGATTGGTATTTACACTGGACGGAGACCTTGCCTTCTTCACCCCGTCCTCGACACACTGCAAACGATGATAAGGCTACTGCTGATTGCTGTTCATGGGTTTTGGAGAGTTTGCATTCCTTACTGTATTCCCTTGGACCGGTCATAAAAGGTTCCATATTTTGCGACCGGCTGCTGCGATTGCAGGAACTGGGCAGGGTACTGGGTGCAGAAGTGTAAGATAAACGATAAGATCGGCAAACAAAATCGCCCCGAAAAAGAAACCCCTATCTTGTTATGAAACACATGTAAGGCCCCTCCCGATATTGCCTTTCCTGGCGAAGGTTCCTTTTATTGGCCTGTCATAATTTGAGAATTTTTGAGCCCCGAAAAATGTTGTTTTTCTCGCAGTTTTTCGCACGGGCATCATCCTTTCTCCGGCCGTTGGATAGGTATTTGGGTGTTGTTTTTTTCATTTTTCACCATAGCTTCAGTTTTATTAGGGTGTGTGCCCCTTGATGTGTGGGGTTAAGTGTTTTCACACTCAATTAAACCATTCAACAGCGCGATGGCGGCGGCGCATTTGTGTGGCAAATGTGGGTGCGCATTAGAATTTTTCCCCATACACCCCCCCCCCCATTATAGCCATTTTATCAACCGCACAGATGGATGGTTATGAACGATTTTCGAAACGTACACCACGGGTCGTATTGGGCAGACAAAAAACAAAACCACACATACACACCACTAATGTACAGCTTGGTGAAGTGCTATTTAGGGTTGTTGGGGAATTCGATTCGAATGAAATGAGTTGAGCCTCGTGATTGATTGTGAGTTTTAGTTTTAGTTTTTATATACGCTTAAAGTTTTTATGTTTTTTGGCTATGTTTTCAGGAGAGATTATGATTTTGATTTAGGCTTTATTTAGGCTTTAGGCTTTTTTTAGACGAATTTTAGGCTTTTAGATTACAGGTCACCTCAACATTTTAACCTATTTACAGGGAATAATTTTTAACTTTGTGGAGGTATAATAGTTATAAAAACGTTATAACATTAAGTCGATTTAACAAGTGTATGTATTGTAACAATGTATGCGCCTCAACATATCAAGATGCGTCTGTTATATCGTTCAGTTGGAAAAGATCTCCCATTATTTACGATTACAAAATTCATTAAATCTCGATGCCGCGTACAACTGTGATCCGCGACTTTAGGCGTTCATTTAGATAGCAGAAAAACGTTGCAGAATCACTATGATATGCACTATTAAACAAAAGCTTTCCATTTGTTAGGTTGAGGCTTCATTTTGTGTGTCGCGAAAGGCTTCAAAGATCCATTCAGTGTAAAAGCTCTGTAATGTGCAACTGTGCGTGCTACTTTAGAATTTCACCAGTATTCTTTGGACTCCAACTGCTAAGCTAACGTTTCGTCTCGCTTACAGGGTTTTCCAAGTGACTTTCGAATGTAAACATTGTTTTTACCCGCATGCAAAATGCTATTCCACATCACTCTGATAGTTGACATGGTTTCCCGAGTCTATTTCCAATGTGTACAACATTTTTCACTGCTTGCGAGATGTTTTTCAACAACTGTCAAATGTTGTATTTCCATCACAATAATGTTTCAATTTTCCCCACATGATTTTCAACACTTCCCAAGCTGGATTGAGAGCTTGACAGTTCTGTGTGATGTGTTGAAAATCATGTGCAAGAATTGAAATTTTGTTAGTTTTGCAAATACTCCATTTGACAGCTGTTGAAAAACATCTTGGAGGCAGTGAATAATGGTGTGCTTATTCAAAAGTAACTTGGTAAACCCTTTATTTTCTTCATAATAATTATTTATTTTAAGTAATACAGTAGAGCCGTTCCTCCGGAATATTTTGCTTTAATTTCTTGAGCATGATTTTCAACACTTCAACTGTCAACGGGTGATGCAATTCGGCTTCAAATTCCGATGAACAAACGATGACAGCAGCCCGTTAAAGTGTTGAAAATCATACTGAAGAAACTAAAAATTATTATGTTGGAAATGAAACGTTAGATCGATGTGGAGTAACATTTTGCACGCGGTGTATAACAATGTTTATATTCGAAACTGACTTGGAAAGCCCTGTATCGTCCAAGTTGCATTTCTTAGGTGCAGTTTTTTTGCATTCGCAAATGAGTAAGAGTGTTATAATATAGTTGTATCCTAGAAAAAACTACAAATTATTATTTTGGTAGAAGTATTGTTGTTCATCCATGAACTGTCTAACAGCAAACATGGTGAAGCCTATCGATTGATTGGTGATCAATGACATATCGTGCATTCAAATGTTTGAAATTTGATTGATAGATTTTCCATAATGCATTTCAGTATTCTTTGTAATGTGTGTTACACGAAACATTGCTTAATATGTATTTTTATCTTGCTCAATTGTGTTCCATGTTGTGAAATAAAATGTGATTGAATTATCACACTTTGTCAAAAAAGCGTATGGCTAAAAATAATAAACCATATCAAAGAATGTTTGTACACTCTTGCACTTCAACTAAAAAAAAAAAAATGGCAGCAGCTGTACAACATCGCTAGAGCATGTGGAAAAGCGCAAGGCACGGAAAACCGACAGTTTCCGGTAACGGATCAAAAGCAGCGTCTTCTTTTGCTGCGATGTTTGGATAAATCTTCAAACACTCAGTGGTACCCCCGATGTGGTGCAGCATTGCTTTGTGCCCGTTGCTCTATATCAAACAGACACACACACATATGTCTCACGTTATGGCTCGATTGCCGGACATTGACTGTACACTTGAGACAGTCGTGTTTTGCGGTTACGGTGGGGAGGATAGGAACCGATGTCGTTTGAAACGATGCTAGAAAAAGGGCTGAAGAAATGACATCAGTGGTAGCGGAATGATGTGTGGGTGTGTCCGGTATTTTCTTCCCCAACCATTCTCCATTCCCTCCTTCGTCATTCACACGGCTCTTGGTAGTCGATATAAACGTCACGTGGGCACCACTTGAAGCAAACTTCAACACCTTGCACACAATGGCTTATCGGATGGGCTTATTCTGTGTGTGTGTGTGTTTTTTTTTTATTCTACTTCAACACTCTTATGATGTGTAGGTATTTTGCTGGCTAGCTTCCGAGAATTTGATGTCCACTTCGCAAGGGCAGGATGAAGTCAATCGAGCTACTATCGAGTCATCCATTTTGCCACGCTTGTCATTAGAAGAAAGAAAAAAATGCATTTTTTGCAGTGCTTGCAAGCGATCAGCCAAGGATGTGTTGTTCATTTTGCTTTGAATGTGGTTTGTACTCGCACAAAAGCTTTTGTAGATGTAATAGTTTCGAGAAGCTGCTACAGTACATACCCAAGTGACATTTGCTCGAAATTGTTTTCCCATATCTGCTCGATTAGTACTCGATACGCCTGAAATAGTGGATTTGTGTGTGATCAAGCGTGTGGAAAGTGCCAAGATTTGGTGTGCTCGTAAATTAGACGTTCCTCTATCGATGGACGATGCCGTCGAGGTCATTTTTTATTCATAGGTATGGTTTTTTTATGAAAAACAAAAGCTCATTTTGTATGAATTAAAATAAAAGGATATTATTTAAGAATAAAATAGGAACATGGCCAACTATAACGATAGGAAACATTATTTCCGAGCGAATCTAGAAGAAAGTAACGAAAAAGCCGCATTACAGCTGATTTTAAAGGACTTTTTCTGAATTCCTGAAGTTTAAGGCTCCAGTTTAAGGGAATTTGCTCGAATTCTCGATTATTCGTGCTCGAAAATGTCAATTGAGTATTTACGCAAAAAATCGTACTGCTTGAATATTAGTGCTGGTGCAATTTTAGTGTGAGTTGACTGCATTTTATTACGAAGCCGTTTACTACGCTATTAACAAATTTATTTGTCGTACTTCGTTTGGTCTTATCGTTTGGGGCTTTCCTTATCTTATCCACCTTGCCATTATGGGGGAATTGCATGAGTTTCTGCGTTAAAATGAATACTCGTTGATGTTATCGCTACACTTCCCATAGAAAGCACCCGTCAGTGTCAGTGGTAATGAATGCTATTTTAATATGGGTATGAGCTATGGATCTCATGATGAAGCTACTCAACAAGTGAGCGTGAGAATAAATTCAAAAAAGCCCAATATATATAGCACAGCCTTTCAGTCACTGTCATCGTTGCAATTAAGCTCCGAGATATGGCGCTCAGACCTTTTCTTGGTGGAACCGGCGGTGTGGCTATACTTATAACTTAATTTTTCATAACATTTCCATCACATCCCGGTCCTCCGCTCAGCTCAGCAACTCTCCGCACGAGAAAAGGTTCACGACGGGCTACCCTCTATTGCACTAATGGGTTATGATAAATTTTAAAGTTGGATTAATGCGTACAGTCTGCGGGGTGCGCTGCAGCTTGATACGCCGGTTAGCATCTTGCCCCGGGGCCTCGGTTCTACGGTGTAGCAGTACCTTCAGCGCCTATATGCTACCACTTTTTCCCCTTTGCTCTGTGTATCGTTTAATGTTGCTATACGCTGTCGCTTTATCATACTTGAGCGAGGCGAAGTAACCAAAAAAAAGGGTAAAGGAAAGGATGATCCTTTTTTGCCATCACTACTAATAATACGACTAAAACCCATTTCCCCGTCAGGCCCCGTTTCACTAACTGGAGCAGTTTTTCGAGAGTCGAGTTCGTTCACATACACTCTTTCCTGAAGATAGCAACTTACCCGACTTTTGCTGTGTATCGTTGGTTTCGGTAGCGCGTTGCGGGATATGGATGTGATTAAATTTTCATTATCATCTCCATAGCCTCTCGCACGGTGTATTTGTGGGTGTGTGTGTTCCTAACGATCTTTCGAACCACGGTGAAACGAGCTTTCTGTGTGGGGTAGCTAATGTGTATACCCGACTGCTCGCGATCCAAGGAGCTTTCGGCAGGAGCATATCCTCAGTTTCCTTAGATACCAGATTAACTCATCGCTTATTCCTCCCCGCTCTGTACGCAAGATAGCAAGATGAAGAAGTGGAGCATAGCTTCGTATTAATCTTCTTGCACCAATGACACAATCCAATCCGCTGTGCTGCTCTTACGCTGGTCTCAGGAAAAGTCGTCCAATTGCGTCTTTTCATAAATTATGAGCGTTCGATTTTGCGCCCCTTTCTTTGTCGTACTTTTGTGGTACACCTAATGCTTTGCTGTTTTAGGGTTGCTGATTACTTATCTGCCCGAGCTGGAACGATGGCTGGGGGAATGACGCTTTTCTTTTTTATTGCTGTAACCAGCGCTTATCGGTTTGTTTTTTTAATTGTTTTTCTCGAATTATGCAATTTCTCAATCGGTTGCCACCTAAGAATCATCATGACTCATTCCATGTTGCCTCATAACGATAGGTCTGTCAAACCCATTTAAATGGATAATTTGTATAAAAAAGTTGCGGCTAAGAGGAGACAACAAATAAGAAGGCAGCTTAAATCATGTTAACACTTCATACTCAACCACATGTAAAAAAAGTTTTTGTAGCCAAGATTATTTAATCCTGAAAATATATAAACAAACGCAGGCTCGATCCGGATACTTTATTTTTTTTATTTCTCGTAAAGACGGCCTGGTTGGCCGCAATCCGGTTAGCTTATATATGACTGGAAAATGTATGATTTATAATTGTTATAATTATAATTACAGGAGAGATACATGGTTCATGGGAACCGAAAACGGTCGCAAAATATCGCGTATCTTGAATGTAGCATAAGTAGAATTTCACGATTTTATACCACAATATCACTTATTTTCGTTAAATTTTGCTTGGCGTGTTAAGTTTTAGCAATTATTAGATGTAATTCTGACTGTATAGAACAATTTAAAATCTTCTTAAATACTTATAAGCTCCGACCAGAAGGGAATTTATTTTGCCTTTGACAATTTATGTGTCAAATCAGTAAAATTTGCTCAAAGAACTGTCAAAGGGGACCTTCACGATTCTAGTTAGTTTTTTGTATGGAGTTTGACAGTTGGAGGCTGAAATCATATAAACACTTCATACAAAACCACACATAAACTAGCCTGCAATTTTCAGTCTAGATTATTCTAGCCTCAAAGCTAGAATTAGATTCGAGTACCTGCTCGAAAATGGCAAAACAAGGTGGTGTTTACATTTACCCCAAGGTGCATTAAAGAGATCTGGTGATGGAATCCAGAATCAAAGTGTATGTAGTCTAGGTGGTCTTTTTATAACCAAATTTGAATATCACTTTTTGACAGGATGGGTGAAACCTTTTGTTCAAACAAGATTTCTGAAGGCTTGACGAATACACAAAACACTTTTAAAATCTTCATTCAGAAAAATAAGTGAAAAAATCAGCCTTTTAAATTCATACACCTTGGGATAAGCCCACCTGTATATTTTACCGACTTAGATAGCTGCTCGAAAAGTGCTCTACAATGCAAACAGCTGACAGGCTGAAATTTCAGCCTACGAATTTAAAACGGAAAGGGCCCCAAATAAAAAAAGCATTCTCAAGCACTTATTTAAGTTTCTCAAGCACTGAAAACTTGTTCTCAGGCGCGAGCCCGCGGCCATCGTCATTTTTTCTCACTCTGAGAAGCTGATATAGCCTCTCAAGCTTTATTATGGAGCTTAAAATGAAAATATATAAGTTTTTGATCGCATTTTTTAAAAACATTTTTAATTATAAACATTTAATACATTTTCCAAAGTGATTACATAAAAACGAATAGCACAATTGCTCATATTTCAGTTAGCTGGTCGCTGCATCGTCAATTGTCTGAAAGATTCTCAAAGATTCTCAAACCGATTTGACAAACGTTGAGAACGTAGGTTTCTCAAAAGTACTCATGGGTGCTTGAGAAAATGAGCGTTGGGAAACCCCTTGGCCCCACGGCCTAAGAGGTACCGTGTATCTCGAGGACCGCCTGTATATGCCAATTCTTATCGTAAAAAAGATAATGTTTGTACACCATTAGCGAAATCCAACATGATGGAACGTAAGTATCAAATGGATACAACCCGGATGAAGAATATTGTTCCACATTCAGAGTAGAACCAGAGACTAAACTTGAAGCATTCTAGATTGAAATATAAAATTGGACTTTCGATAAAATTATGACAAGAAACATATCTTACAATAGCACAACTTACATCAAAATGTTACAGGGCACGGGTTCGACAAACCTGTAACAGGATGTATTGCATAAGCTCGAGTTGAAAATAAGGTTAAATACAAAACCATTAAACGTTTTTTAAATACATTTCTTCACTACTCCATTTCAAACGCTTCGAAAGATCCTCATTACACGACTGTAACCCATTTAAACCCCTGCCTTCACGTAAAACGACGAATAAAATCGCACCAAATCCTAACCCGATGCGTGTGGATCACGTTCCAAACTAAACCAAAGCGTCAATAATATCACGCACGGAGGTTGCCGGCGAAGGGATTTCGCTTTTACTGCAAGAAAGCTGTCCTTTAATTCTTTGGGTCACACAGCCCAATGTATCGTAAGCCCCATCCCCGCCATCCTTCGGCTCCTCTTTACCGGCTAATGGAGCGGGCTTTAGTTGGGTGAGTGAGCTCCCCCTGAACACAGGGCATCCGAGAAACCCTTAACGTGGGAGGCAGCAACAGCCGAACGATACTGAGTCACATTCCCACTTGAAGTTGGGGTTGTATAGGTTTCGGGAGATAGTCTCGCAACATAAAAGAAATACATTAGCAGCAGCACATCCCTCCGCGCCACCCACACACGGCAAAGGAGAGCATAAGATGGGCTCTATATTTGGGGACACACGAAGGTGGGTGACACCCGGGGTCTTCTTTCTTTTGGAGTTTAATGCTAAATGCATGGATGGGCCCACGTGATAACGATCTTACCGAACGATCTGACACCCCCAAGCACTACCTGTGAGTGTGTTTCATGCGGGTGAAAAACAATGCTTTCGATTATGTTTCGGAAAAAAGGGACGACATTTTAAGGGCAGTTAGGCAGGTTTTTGTTTTGTTTTTTTCTCACAGGTTTATGTAATGGCTGTTTCCCCACTCGAGCAGCCGAACGTACGATGCATTAGCTGACAGGCCTTCATGCCTTTGCTGTGTGTATGGCTTGCTGTGTATCCTTTTGCTGTAAATCCGGATCCTTTCCATTCTTTATGTGCTGATGAAACGAGAAGAAGGAGGATTGCACACGGCGGGCAGCATCTCTCGACGTCCATTTCGGTTAATATTTTGCTTAAGCGCTTTATTGTGCGCTTGGAGAAGCTGTTTTCGAGTGCGCGTGAACCGCCGGTGGGTGACTTTCATCCATGTTTTAATGTCAAACGAAGGACATTCAAAGATTTGCTCGCTTTGTTTGTACTCCCAAGTTGGACTGGGCGCCGCGTAACAGTACCGCGCTAATCTCGGCGAATCTGACGCAAACTGTTAAACTTTGAGCGCTTTCGTGCAGTGAATAAAACATCTCTCGAACCGCAAAACCATATCAACAAGCTAAAGACAATAAAAGCGCGCGGCGCACGGGGAAATAAAACGTCTCCTCTTGCACCACCTTGAAACGCGCGATTCTGGGTGGGTGTTGGTCTGTTTCGCCAAAGGAATCGGCAAAATAGATTCCTCCAGATATGGTTGGTTTGCTGGGTTGTTTTTGTGGGTGCTTTTTTATCTCTCTCTCTCGCGCGCTCCTTCTCTATCTCTGTCCTTGCGAATCTCTAATGGCTCTGGCGGCCTCCTCCGACTATGCTAAGCAGCTTATTATTGGAGCGTGGGGTCGCGAAGACACCCACTCACGAGCGTGTGGCTGCGGCGGCGGCTTTAACGTGACGCTATTGCGGCAATGGTAAATGATTTACCGGGCTCTTGGTTGTTTACGGGGAGGATCGCCGCCGGGGAGGATGCGTCGTCCCGGTGTGACGGCTCACAACAGTTTCAAACTGGCTAGAAAGTTTTGGCTCTCTTCAAACTCTCGAGCGCGCTTTGAAGATTTCGGAGATTTGGTAAACGGAAAGGTGAACCGGCACCGCCGGGGGAATAATGGTGGAAGCAAAAGGGCAAATTTTAGTGTCTTGAAATGGCGTCGTGGCTGGAGTGTGAAGGTTTGTTCGTTTCATCGGTAAATGTAGCGTTATGTTTATGGCCTAGAGCAGTGATCGGCAAAGTACGGCTCTTTGCTGTCTAACTGGTGGCACTTTGCCACTTTTATTTTTACACATTTTTACTCTTGATTTGTTTATGATTAATTGGCTTTTTACGCATTTTTGTAGAATGTTGGTCTCTTTCGGTCGCAATGTCTACCGACCACTGACGACGAGGATTTATTTTAGTGTTGTGCTTCATGAATCTTTCATTGAAATTCGTTGATCTTCAGCGACGAGCAATAATTAGAGATTTATTAGATTTTTATTAGATTTTTTATGATTTTGTGGGGTGGATCCGTGGTACAGTCTTTAATTTGTAGGACTTAACATCATGCCCGTCTTGGGGTTTAGCCTTGTCTCAGATTTCGAGGTTCATGAATCTTTTCAATCGAGATTCAGAATCATTGAATAATTTTAAAAATTCATTCTGTTCCACGAACTTGAATCAAATACACCCTACCAGTGCTGCAAAATGTCAGGAGCATCACAAGATGTTTATTGAAGAAAACCATGAATATATCCCTGGTAGCTTGATGCTCATTACTGATACTCAATGAAAGTGCGTCATGACATTCCGAATACGACATGCGAGTGCTTGAGTCAAACGCGAAACTCTGACTGAGAATTGATTTTTTCTGGATGTTAACAGTGCTGCCAAATCCCACAGTTTCAATCATCAACACTCTCGACTGAAACGAAGCTCAAATCAGATCACGTACATAACTGAGATGATCAGAGGTGATATTCAAACAGTTGATGGATCAATCACATGCTTGGTGACATTTTATTTAACACCCTACTCTTGATCACTTGGTCACGACATTTTCTGTCGGTGATAATCACGACATTCTTGGAATATACTTGATGTGTATACTTGCAACAAATAGAGCATTCGTACTCGCTCTGTCTGGTTTGATTATCTGCCGGGTGAAATAGAGCGAGAAATCTTGCTCATTTTGTTTCTCGAACCACTCGCACGCACCCCGCATATCTCCCATGACCATCGTGATTATCAACGACAGGAGTTTCGCGACCAAGTGACTGACCAACAGTTCGTTGCAAAAATGTCATCAAGCATGTTATGGTCGCACCAACTGTTTGAGTGTCACTTCTGGTCATAACAGTATATCTCTTGACGCTGACATGATTTTGTTTCAGTCGGAATTGGTCATGACTATGTCAGTGACATTTTGCAGAACTGATCACAGTAAGTCATGACATAGTGACTGACCAAGCGATGGTCGCAAAAATGTCACGAAGAATATATTGCTAGCACCAATCGTTTTGAGTATCACCGCTGGTCATCACAATTGAGTACGTGACATGGATTTTTTTTCAGTCAGATTTTTTTATGACATTGACAGTAACATTTTGCAGCACTGCACCCAACACTGTTATATGTGTGTTTGGTTGTATTTAATGTAGAAATAAAACAAACAAACAAAATTCCATGTTCACGAGCTGATCTATTTTTGGTTTCATTGTTTTAGGTACAATTAATCATTCTAATGTGTTTCTTTGTCTTAAAGTTGGCCAGTTCCTTTCATTTGAAAATCATAATGCATGATACATGCTCTGAAGTAGGTATGCTGTTGTGTCATTTGAATATTTGTTGATTTTTCATCTGTATGTTTGTTTGCAATAATATTCCAAAGTTCGGATGTTTCTTCTAATTTTCCAAAAAAAAAAGAAGTTAAATTTCGATTTCAATTGCAGTTTAATTGTATTTTCCAATTTTGATGCACGCTAGCGCTAGAAATATACTTAAAAAATGAATAAAAAGATAGATTTTGCACGAATGGCATCTTAAAAAAAGTTTGAAATTAAAACGAAATGTTGACCAACAAACAAACAAAGTTGCTCAAGACGCTGCTGAGCGGCTGAAATATTGCACGCGAATGCTTTTATACGCTCGATTGCTGTTTGCAAATTGTTACCGATAAAAAAAAACATGGTAAGGTCTTTGCACCGCAGCAAACGACAATACATTATCAAAGCGAAAAAGGAAATCAAAAAAATGCTCTGTAAAACTTTTCACCAAACAAAACAAACGCTCAAAGTACAATGCTCAGCGTACCTTGAACGGTGGAACAAAACAAAAAAAGGTTACTTTTTTGGTGCTTCTTGCAACAGTAAAGTTGTTGAACCGTGTGCTTCAAAGCCATGTAGGATTGGCAGAAAATCAACCGAAAACAGAGAGGCAGAAAAGGAATACACTGCTCGCCGGTAGGAGGAAAGCGAAGAGGAAAATTCTTATAATTTGTTCGCTATTTTTGATAGGACAGCAGCAGCAGCAGCATCGACCAAAGTTCAGCAAACCCCCGAACGATGCCATAGGAAAACCAGAGCCAAGGAAGATTCATTCGCTGCCATCGTTGTCATATAGCGTGTAGGGCACTGCGGGAGCGAAGAAAAAAAAACACACACAATGAACATTTCAATCACAATTTAATTACATCCACCTGGGCGGTGTCGGAACGCGTGCGAAATCGATATCTGGCGGGGGAATTTGAAGTATTTCAGCGGTGTGTGTGTATGTGCTCTGTGTCGCAGAGTGTTCTCCGGTGCGAATCGAATACGAGAATTCCGGTGTGTGCGGGGCATGATGTTGCTATGCTGTCAAGATGTAGCCGCGTCTCTCCCTTTTATGCTGCAAAAAAAACGGAAAAGCTTCTCTCCGCCCCCTCGTGTGTGGTGTACGTACCGAAGCATCCCTGAGCGTCCAAAGTTGGGTGGAAGTCTCTGCAAAGCAAAAAAGGAGGAGGGATGATGCTTGCGAGTGGTTTTGTACATAGCAGCGGAGGAGGGAGAGGGATGCTTTGAAAACAGAAGGGGGATGTTCGATCAAAAAAAAAAGGGAAAACGGAAAAGAAGCCAAACGATGTGACCAAAGGGAATCGAATGTCGCTCGCTCATCAATCGACAAGGTCCTCTCAATGCTGCGGCCATGTATGTCTCCTCGTTGCGTGTCTGTGAGCAGCGTGTGCTGCTTTCGCGCCCAATTCGATCAATTTTGCTTTCGGCTTCTCCAGTTCCGCTCAATCAAAAGCGGCTGCAGAGGAGCAAGAACGAAGGCGCTGTGGTGTGCCGGTCGTGGTGGTAGCGACGCGCGAAGGGGTTTTCGGTAACGGGCAAGGAAGTAATTGAATGTCTCACTTACGACGTTCCGGGAATGTGTGGATCGCCCACCAAACCAGCTCTCGCGCCCGCGTTTGATGAGTTTGTGTCGTGGTGCGCTTTCTTTTGCTTGCGCTCTCTCTCTCTCACGATGGATGGCGAGGAGGTGGTGGCGCCAGCGGTGCCAGCGATGGAGACGATACACAACACACTGCTTGAAATGCGTGCGATGTGTGATGGACACATTTTCGGAATGGTGTCGATGATCAATTATTGATGAGATAACTTTTTTCCGCATTACGCAACACCACACACCTGCGTATCGGAGGAGGTCTTGGTAATGCAAAACGGATATATCGGAGCGTCCTTGGAAGCGGTGAAAGTGGGTGAATGCGGGGGCATACATGCCACAGCAGGAGGTGAGTGTGCGGTGATGATATGTGTGTGTATGAGTGCTGGGGGTAGATTAGGAGAGAACCGTAACATTAGGCAATTAATCGATCGAAATACTACTTTCCCGCCAAACAGATGGCAGGGCACGTAAAATTTGTTTTCCGATTATTCAGTTACCGTTTGTGGGTCGGATGATTGTCGTTGATTAGCTTCGGTATTAGTTTGTGGGATAATTGAAGCAACAGAACATTAGCACGCGTTTTGTTTTCCCTGGAAAAATGAATTCAACATTAATAAGTGTTATTAGAAACGAGTTTTCTTTTAACTAGAATCGATAGACGGAATGCTTTCATGGTGCTGTAGGCAAGTGTACGATCGTATCAACGGTATTGCATTCAAATCTCACTTAATTCGATTTCTTTTAAGTCAATTTGATTGTTAATTGTTGTAAGTGTAGTGGAATGCATTAAAATATAATACAGAGCTTTCCAAGTCACTTGTGCTCATTATTATTCACCACCTCCAAGCTGTTTTTCAACAGCTGTCAAATGGTGTTTTAGCTTAATAATGAAATTTCAGTTTTTACACGAGATTTTCAACGCCTCACAAAGGTTTAAAATCATGCTGAGGAAATTAAAAATTATGATGATGGAAATGAAATATTGATGATTGTTGTGTATTAACATATCTTGCACGCACATCGTTTACATTCGAAACTGACTTAAAAACCCTGTATTGTATTGTGTTGCAAATACAACATTTGACAGCTGTTGAAAAACATCTCGCAGGCAATGAAAAATGTTGTAGACATTGGAAATTGACTCGGAAACCCTGTATTTTCTGAAATGATACAGGGTTTTTCCAAGCCAATCCCCAATGTGCTCAGCATTATTCATCGCTTGCAAGAAGTTTTTCAACAGCTGTCACGTGTTATGTTTGCATCACAATAATTTTTCAATTCTTCCACATGATCTTCAACACATCACAAATAAATCAGTTCAGCTTGTGATGTGATGTGAAAATCATGCGAAAGAACTGAAACATGTTTGTGATGCAAATACAACATTTGACAGCTGTTGAAAAATATCACGCAAGCAAAATGTTGTTGATATTGGAAATTGGCTCGGAAAACCCTGCAATAGTCATTCAATAAGTGCCATGTAGAAATTGAGTGGAAGTGAGCGTGAAATATTGCCTTTTTTTATAATATTACAAAAAAAAACCAATCTGAATATTAAGCAGAAATTAAATCACAAGTTAAAGGATATTTGTTCTCCAATTAATTGGTTTGTTGTTTACGATCAAATATTAAAGTATACGTTACAATACAATTTGCTGATGTCACACGACGTGTTACCTATGCATATTTGCTGATTACTGTCTATTTAATTGACAAACTTTAACAGTTGTGTATAAAAAAACGGACCTAAAAGAATCTGAACTTAATTGTACTCTTGGAAGTAAATTATTTTCTTTGAATTCAGCTAATACAACCGAAACTGGAAGGAGGAAAATCTGCTACATAATGCTTGGTTAAAAATCTCAATTTTTAAAAGCCTCGAACAAATATTCCAGAAAAAGCAAACAATATCTAGTTTTCATGAGAGTCTTTGCAACCATCCAAATAAATTAATTCTTGTTAGGATTCTTCCGAATGAATCCAAAATGTTAAACCTCTCTTCCCTCTCATTTGCGCTCATCGTCCTTCAATGCGTGCAAACGTCACCTGTTTTGAGATTTCGTGAAACAATTTTCCTGCGAAGTGCGAATGAGATTAATGGTCGCACCGTCCGTGTCGGACTGTTTTGCTAGAAAGGTTTGGTGTTTTTTCCCTCACTTATCGCCCGGAGTTTCGATTCCCTGAAGTACTCAAACAGTCGAAGGTGTACAGATGCTTCCAGGGACCGGTTCCAACATCGGTTCCCGTTTCGAGACAGCACGATCCGAAAGGATGCGAAATCGCAAACACGCGCTCACATCCCCCAAAGGTGTGATTGAAAAGTTAGAGTGGGCGTGTTGTGTGTGTGTACTGTTGGAATTAATTTCTAGCCTCGGTTTCTAGCGATAGGAGGATGCGCTTGTTTGCGCGATTCGGACACGCGAATGCGAGAGGATGTGGGACGGTCTTGAAACGAGTTCCAGCACTGTGCTGTGCGTGCCCGGTTCCACTGCGCCTGGTAGTTACAACTAGAGCGCAGCAGCTCATTGGGAAGCGGTTTAGACAACGGATGACCATTCACGGAAGGCTCGAGTTCATTAGAGGAACGATGTTAGCAATTCTGGAATTCTCCATTTCCCAGACGCTTTCGATGCTGACTTGGCAGCTAGAAGAAGGGTTTGATAGGCTTTGGTGCCGTCCAGTAGGCAATTGTTGGTTTTGTACGCAGTCTTGAGTCGGTATCAACGGCTCTAACGGTTCCCCACTGACGGCCTGGGAGCGTTTGTAAACCACACGGGGGTATGAAAAAATAAATCACAAAATCTTCTCACCACTGTGTGTGTTCTAGTGATGTGCTCTCTGGAGCGCACTCATGATTCCGGAGTCGTCCGAAGTCGTTTGGAGTTATTCGGAGCCGTCCCGGGTCGCTCGTAGTCGTCCGAAGTTGTTCGGAGTTGTCCGGAGTTATTTGGAGTTATTTGGAGTTGTCTGGAGTTGTCTGGAGTTGTCCGGAGTTGTCCTGAGTCACCCGAAGTCACCCGCAGTCGTCCGGAGTCGATCAGAGTTAACCGAAGCCGTCTGGTGCAATGTGCATATGATCAGGGTTTTCATTTTGTTGTGTTCCGAAATTGTCGAAATCGGATCAGAGTCGACTCTGGATTTTTGCCAACTAAACCCATCACTAGTGTATTCACTGTGAGCCTATTTCGGCACATGTTTTTCATCCAGTAATGACGCAGCAAAAGGCTGTATGTGTTCCAAGCGCACCAATGAACCTCGGAAAGCGAACTGTAAAGGGTTGTTGTGCTCTGTCTTACAACAAAACTAACGCTTAAGCTCTGGGCCCCATGTGTATTTGAGTCCACCTTACTACGGCACAGGCAGCTTAACAACTTTGCTGCCGTTGAGCCAAACCGCTCCCAGGTCATCAACACTCCTCAACGCGCTGTGTGGTGTAAAGGGGAAATATGATACTTTAAAAGGAATAGCCCGGGAGCGTTGCGGAAACACATGGTGTATCTTCGCCACTACTCACTCCTTGTGGCTTGTGCCTTTTTTTCTTCCCTTCCTTTAATCAAGCTGGAGAAGTGGGTGGGAAAATACAATCGATACAGAATGTAGTATCTTCTATAAATAAAAATAGAAGACGCTTGTGCACCTTGATCTATTCCATCAAAATAATTTGTGGTGGACGGTTAGCTTGGGACATTCTGAGTTCGTCAAAGACCAAGCTAGTTTTTTCGGGTAGAATAAATGTATGTTCGCTAACGAATAATTTGTAGCATTTAGAATAATGTAAAAATATTATAAATACCTTTCATTGCGATTCATTTCCCACTAGATACTCTATTACATTCAGTAAAAGTAAATTAATTTCCAACCCTATTTTTACTACTCACAGCAAAAAAGGAAAAAAAACTGGTTACCCAAACGAATTGACTTTAGTTTTCCCCTACCACTGGCGCACAACCAAAACCAACCAATCCAAGCACCGGGCAAGAGTGGTAAGATCATCGTACCCACAGCAAGGCTCCACTACGGCAGACACTTGCCCGGAGCGCGACGGAAACGATCGGTCACCGCCACTCCCCCACTCAATCGTTTCTGGTAGTGGAAAAGGCTGACAATAACTGCCCAAGCGAATAAACTGCTGCGAGCTTACGATGAAAATGACCAAAAGTAATGTGGTTGAGTGGCTATGATGAGGGGGGGGGGGGGGAGGAAAAATAAATAGGAAACAAAATCCCACTATCCCACAAGAGTGAAATACACAACAAAACCCACTAAAAGGCACACATATAATACCAACACAAACACGAACACACACACACAACCGTCCTGTGCGAATATTTCGACCGCAGAAAACGCGAATGGACATTTTCCGCAAGGGAACTTGTGGGCGGTGTGTGTGTGTGTGTGTGTGTGTGTGTGTGTGTGTGTGTGTGTGTGTGTGTGTGTGTGTGTGTGTGTGTGTGTGTGTGTGTGTGTGTGTGTGTGTGTGTGTGTGTGTGTGTGTGTGTGTGTGTGTGTGTGTGTGTGTTTTGCTGGGAAATGAAGCTTTCGGTCACATTTTCTCCGTCGGCATTTTCTCTGTTCCGTGGGTGGAAGGGGGGAGCAGTGTCTCGTTAAGAGGTGGATGGTGGGAAAGGATCGAAAGCATGGTGGGATTTATGGTATGTTATTTTTATTGTAGCAAGCGTATTACTTTATACGTCGTGTGTGTGTGTGTGTGTGTGGGTGTTGTGTGTGAGAGAGCTTATTTTTGGGTGGTTTATACTTGGACGGTGGCCGCCATTTCACTGGAATGTACAGGACGCGCGCGGCTACGTTGGTGTGTCTCGGTAAATGGGCAAAAAAACCATCTTTTTCGCTTTTTCGCTGTACAGATAATGCTTGTTCGTTGAGGGAAAGATGGTGAAAGATAAAAATAGATTAGAAAGCGGTGATCTATTACTACTTACCAGCTGTTGATTTATTTTGTCAAATTAGGCGAAACACATTACATAAAACAATCTGTTATTTAATGTTGGTATTAATTATAAACTATGAAGCTGAGGAAATGCATTCACTAAGACGTTTCGTGTATAGTTCCAGTTCTATATGTATAAAAAAAGCGTTGATCATACTGAAACAAGTAACAACAACACGCTTACACGTAAGAACAATGTGTAGCAATGTGTGCATCAAACGTATTAGCGGGCGGCAAATTTACAACACCTACTCATACAGAGCCAGTGTTTAGGTGTTACTTTGCATTTTCGTGTTGGCATTTTTCGTCGGTTTTCCCATGCTCTCTGGAAGTAAATGTCCGTGTGTCGGAAAATGAAGTGAACTGCACGGAAAGTGGAAGGAACGTTGAAACATAACAACAACAAAAAAAGCCGACGACGTTCTAGGGCTAGGTTGCAGCCCACCACCCCCATTGCCACCCGTGGAATGGCATCCGCCCGGCAGTTCGCGGGCGCGTGAGAACGCATGCAGCCGCGCCGTTCAGTTAGCGAACTTATTTATGGCCATAGTTTCGTGTTCTGGTTGTTTAATTTTAATTGGATTCCGGCCGGCGCGTCCGCTCGCGGATTGGCCAGCGGCCGGACTCCGTTGGTGTTGGGTTGGTTGGTTGGTTGATGTTGGTGCGCTGGAGGCTGGCCACAAACCGCAAGGGCAACATATTATCGCATCCCCGCATCCGCCGTCGCTGTTTTTCTTCTGCCAGCTAGACGGGAGTGCGTCTGGGGTTCAGCTCTGCTGCACGTGTGATACGTGATTCATGTGTGGACACGATCGAATTCTATTTGGATGATCTGTTGTTTTTGTTACGTTTTTCAATATTGTACTATCTTGTGATTGATTTTAAATTATTTTAGCTTTTTTGCATCAAATTAATCATCTTTTCGTTTTTTCACTTAAAATTTTTGTAAAACAATTTTACTTTATTTTATTTTTTCCCCTTTTTCTATAATTCTATTTTTTAAAAGTCTTTCAATGAGCATATCGACAATCCGTCGGATCTTTTCGCTGGCCCATTTTTGCAAATGAACTCGGCAATTTATCAAAATGATCGCCTCGCTGGCGCTCTTGCCCCATAATATACTAATTGAAAGCTATTCTGTTTCATTGGGACGACATTTTATCATGGTCGAATCACTTAACTTTAGTTTCATCTCGTCTTGTGATCGATGATCCCCCCCATCACTGAAGGTTGATGATGATTAACGGCGCCTTAAATGGCTGTTTAACACTGTCCACCATATCACCAGAGTCTAGAGGTGGGGTCACTGGCTAAAATTGAACATTTCGATTAGCTTCTCGTGTTTTTCGAATTTGTTCTTATTTTGGTGAGATTTTTAGCGTGGTTTATTTGGAGACCTTTTTTCTCATTTTTAATTCTTTTCATTCGCGATGATTTTTTTTCAAGCACGTGTTAGTACAGGGTTTTTATTTCAAAGTATCGATGGATAGTGATTTTTTTTATTTTCTTCTGTTCTTATATTCTTTCTTGAAGTACTTCCTTTTTTTGTCTTCGATCTGGAAACCCTTTTTTTGGTTTCTATGATGTGTAACTTTCATCGTCTTGCTGAAATACGTCATTTATCGTTATATTATTTTCTATATTCTCTTCATTTTATCTGAAAATATTCAAACCAATTCGTTGTCACCATAAATTTGCTTCCAAGGTGTCAATTTGTGACAGTGCGCATCGATTTTTGCCTCTTATGCATCTATTTTTGTCTGTAAGTCATCAATTTTTGACTCTTATTGAAAACTTGATAATTTTACAAGGTATTTGAGCAGATTTTTGATAATTATAATTTTAAATTACATAAAAAATACAAAAACCGTATAATTTGATAATTTTTCTTTAAAAAAAAGCCAAGCCTTTGTAAAGCCATTGCTTACACCAAAAAATTTTGAATTCTATCAATGAAATTATTTACTATAAAAATTGATTTCAATAATTTTGCAACACAAACATGGGAATATTGTAAATAAAGCGATTGATTCACAGTCAAAAATTTATGCTTTAGAGCAGGGGTCTCCAACTTACGGCCCGCGGGCCGCATGCGGCCCTCAAGGGCTTGAAATGCGGCCCGCGATGACTTTGTAAATGTTAAAATAAATAGCTTATTTTATGGACTAATTCATCAAAATTCAATTTTTTTTTTCTGAAAGTCGAAAATTAAATTTGAATAAAAGAAATCTGTAGGAATTTGATACACTCAATTTATATTTTCTAATTAAAACGAGATTTGAAATTTCACCTATTGTAAAAGTAGCGTCAAAATGGCCCTCAACAACGTTAATTGTGAAGCAATGCGGCACAACAAATTGTGACGCGCTGTTGAAAATTGGTGTCTTGGAGTCAAAAATATGTAAGTTAGAGTCAAACTTTAGCGGCAACGACTGTATTAATAAATCATTTATTTCTTAAATACTTTACTTTGTATATTTTTATAAGAAATCCCGTTTATTTATTTTCAACATTTTTCGCTGTATTGAAACGTGATTTTTGCCAGCTGGTTTAACGATAATGATGCATTTGACACTCTCTTGGTTGCAGTATACCAACCTTCCTCTGTAAGACACTACCTTACGCGACCCGCTTTTGCATATTCCGACCCTTTGCTTCCGACGAAAACAAGCGGCTCTCCCAGCAGCAGCAGCAGCCCTTAACATGACTCCACGCTTCCCGGCAACCCTTCAGCACACATGCACCTTTGGCCGGGAGGGAGTTCTCGTTAGTCGTTAGTCTATGGCAATGCAATTCTACGACTGCCACCGTTTCCTAAACGGGGAATGGGAAGCAAAAACAAAAAAAGGGCATGCAATGACGGCGTACGTGTGCATTTGGAATGTGTGTTTGCATGTTTGGCAAGGGAGGGAGTGTGGTGTCGCTTTCGCTGACGTTGCGTGTGCTTCTAAGTGAGACGGATGGAAAGAGACAGAGCGTGTGAGGAATTTATTTATGTTCAAGTGATTAAAATGCTGTTGCTTTCGGGAAGTGGTTTTGGCGTGGCAGCGGCGCGGCAGCAGCGGGGCGACATTCGGTCCTGCATGCGGCACTCACTGCCCTCTGTCACTGCGGTGCGGTGGCTGCTGCTGCTACCGTTTTTGGGGATGCAGTTTATTATGCTGCTGTTTCCCCCTTTTTCGGGCGTTTCGTCCAACGTGGCTGCGTGTGTTTGTACGTTTCGTAACGTGTTTTTTGAGGCCCGTGCCCGTGTAGAGAGTTCTGGCTCGCTGGCTCGGTTTTATTTGACACGAAATTAATGAGTGTTTTAATGGCGTGCAAGAACGCCACGGCACTTTTGATGGTGCTGACGATATCGAGTGGATTGTATTATTATTTCTTAGCTTTTCCTTTCGTCCCTTGCAGGTTCGATCGACATAAACACACGAGCAACGGCGCTTTTGAACCGTGATGCGCGAGTGTATTCTCTGCTACTCTGCTGGGTGCCTCAGCGACTCAGGAAAAGGGAAAAATCTGCGCACACTGTCATTGTTGGAGTGTGGGGCCAAAAAATGAGCATAAAATGTTGTAACACAGAGGAAACGAACTTGATAAATGTTCGCGTTTTCAGTCACGTTCTTCAGCTTCCTAGTCGCGTTGGGGGTTTATTTTAGCTGTTTCCTGTTTTCCGTGCGCTGCTCTACCTCTTGCTCGACCGGGGTTTTGGATACAGTAACGCACTCACACACACACCCAGTAATGTTAGGGCCAAATTTGACGCGCTCGCTTTTAATTGGGTTAATTTGGATGAAACATGCAACACACATCGGGTCGGGATGGTGTGCCACACTGGTTTCGCCCGGCAAGCGGCAACCGAAAACGCGCCAAACGCAGCTCTTTCTCTCTCTTGATTAGAGCGGGGAAGAAGGGGGAGGGGGAGGGACTAGACCTGTAATTTACTAACTTATTTCGTACACGCGTGGCACGTTTTAATGGGGCCACTGGGTGGAATTTATCCATTTGGGAAAATAGATGACATTAGCGGTAGCGGCCGGGAAGAGAGAGAGAGAGAGTGTGAGGTAATGTACGTGAAAAACCATTATTCGCATATCCTCACCCGGTTTGTTGGTTTTTTTAAGTGAAGCGCACCGTGGTGAGATATAATTTATGAGGTAGTGCCATCAAAACGCGGCATCGTGAGTAGAGCAGTGCGTCTTTTACGAATGTTGCGGGTCGAGAAAATGCTTTCTAACACATTGTCCTGTTTAAATGAAAATTTAACTTACCGAAAGAGGGAATTTTAGCATTCTTTTCCCAACATGCGTTGGCTCGGTTTGTGCTTTGATCTTTGTTTGAGTTAGAATTTGCTTCACTTGTAAAATGTATTAAATTATATTCAGCCGACGCATTGACTAAGTTGAAGGTTTGTGAGCATGAGTGAAGAGTTGGTAAATAGTTGGCTCCCGTAAAAGATACAATGAAGCATTTATCATATCTTAATTAAGAAATTAAAAGGGAAAGAGTTGGCACGATATTTCCGGCTCGTACCGATTTGACATACGCAATATGAAAAAAAAACAACAATGAGCTGTCATGTCATGTACCTCGAATGAATAGATAGAGCTGTTGAAAGAAGTAAAGACGCGATAGAAAAAAAAAACCCGAAAATGAAACAGTCTGATGATCGAAATTATGGCCAATTAGGGGAAAGTTTGGTGAAGGTCGCATAGCAAGATCAGGTAGGGTCAAGAAAGCACAGCTGATCGAGATTAAGTGCCTTCAAGAAGTTGCAAATCTACCTGTAAGACAATTACAAAAGGGTTTAATAAAGTTACTCAAAATGAAGATTTTTATCAGTCGTCACGACACAGTGTGAAACGAAACGAAATGAGTCTGTCTGATAGTTGATAGTTTGATGATAGAATGAATGTACTGCTACATGGGCAGCGTAATATTCCATTATTTTTCTAATTTTCTGCAATTAATCAAAATACGATCAAATATCATAGAATGATCGCTAAATGTTTGTGTTTTTTTTTCAAATTAATTGCAGAAATAATGGAAGCATTAATTTCGAAGAAATCAGTTAAGCTACAAAACTCAAATAAATATGTTTCTACCAATTTAGGGTATTTTAACAAAGGTAATGAACATCCTTTTGCCATATAATTTCGAGAGAAGTTTATAATTGTATGCATTTATATAAAATAAGGAATTAAAGAAGCCTTGTGCTCAGTCCTTTTAAGCACAATTGTAGAATATTTTTTGCGGAGAGGTCTGTGAAGTTTTAATACATAAAGATCATAAAGAGCTGCAAAGTGGTTTTGAAAAAAAAAAAAAAACTGGGAGGACCTGAAATGTTCAGATCCAAATAAAGAAATGTCAGAAATTATTCTTAAAATGATTTTTCAGTTTATGGACGTCCAGGTCGCATTGACCAATAAAGGTCGCATTCAGTGCTGCAAAATGTCATGAGCATCCATCACGAGATGTTCACCAACGAGAACAATAAACAACATATCCGTGTTAACTTAATGCTCAACGCCGATAATCAATAAAAATGCGTGATGAGATGATCAGAGGTGAGACTCAAACAGTTGTTGCGACCGTCACATGCCTCGGTGTCATTGAATGTCGTGATTA
The DNA here is from genome assembly GCF_943734735.2 of Anopheles gambiae. Lineage (NCBI taxonomy): Eukaryota > Metazoa > Arthropoda > Insecta > Diptera > Culicidae > Anopheles > Anopheles gambiae. The sequence goes on along the minus strand of NC_064602.1, from coordinate 14,261,834 downwards.
TTAAAGAGGTTTAGTCGCAGCCTCCGATCATCGCAGCAGAGCTCGTGACCGTGACATGATTTTGTTTCAGTCAGAATTTGTCATGACTATATCAGTGAAATTTTGACGAACTGATTGCAGCAAAAAAAGTCATGACATAGATGGTCGCAAAAATGTCATGAAGCATGTATTGGTCACATCAACAGTTTTGAGTATCACCTCTGATCAACACAATTGAGTACGTGACGCTGACATGGATTTATTTTATGACATTGACAGTGATATTTTGCAGCACTGGTCGCATTGTTTTAAATGTCATCCAATGTTAAACCAACAATGCTCTTTACGGGATAGGTGGGTCAAATTATTTAAAATTTCATAACATTTTTATAAAGAAGTTTTCATTCCGAAGCTCCAATAAAGTCCTTTAAACCCTCTCCTCACTATTCCGACACTGAAATTTTCGAATCTTTACGACACGACGATACGACACTCGCTCCGTAAGTCGGTGCCACAAAATCCCAATTAGCACATTGGTGCTGGAAACATATTTCCCCCCATCTGATCTGCCCCACTCAAATTCCATCGCGCACACCGCACACACCGAAATCTAATCGAGCCCATTGCAAAACGTCTCTCGTTTGCTATACAAATGTATTGCACTGCTTTGAAAACGGTACAAAAAAGAGAGAATCATTTCAGCGTTTGAAACTGTAAGCCATTTCCATTCGCTAAGCTTTCGTCGCTGGAAAACGGCCTACCTTTCGCAGCTTTATTGCTAAGCAATTGCTCTCTGTGTACGCCTGTACGATGAAGTGAACACAAACACACACACCAAAAACCTCATAATTGTATACGGGGCTGGGTGTGGGTGGTTGCGGCTTAATCTCTTTGTCCCGTGTGCCTATCAGAATGGATGTATCGGGGGGGATATACCCGATGATGGGTAGGGAGTTGTGGAAAGAAGCGAGCGGGAATCCTTTCGTTTTTTGATGAGCCATCGGGAGAAGTTCGAGTTGGAGAAGCTCGAAATACGGCGGTAATTCGCATTCGGAAAGGATGGGTGAGAGGACCCTGTGAAAGGATTTTCCTCCCTCTGTTGTGGGAGAAAAGTGCTCACAGGACCGTGGCGCAGAGCAGTCCAGCAAACGAGGGGTACACACTTATCGTTCAAGCACAAAGCCGGGAGTGCGTTTTGGACTGGGTCCCCTTCACTCGTTTCACTCCACTCCGCCCGAAAGCGGGACGCGAAAAGTGTACGCAAATGGGAAATGAAATGCTCGGGGCAAACATAATTTTCGACTGCCGAGAGCCGCAAGCCTTTAAGACAAAGCGCGCAAGAGCATAGCGACTTTCTCGTCGGCGGTTCTCGGTTCTTTGGCAGCATTAGGGAAAACACAGAGGCTGTATTATTGAAGAGTGGCGAGAGGGCCACTCTAAGGGCATTGGGGATTGGGAGGAGATGATTGCGTCGGATTTTGCCGAGCAGAACGTTCTAGTGAACGTTCTAGAGGTCCCCTCCCTCCCTTAGAATGGGTTGAGTTTGTGTGTGTGTGTGTGTGTGTGTGTGAGTGCGGCTTTTTTGTTTGGATGGAAAACTGTTTGTGCAGAAGTTGGTTTGAACGCATGTTTGAGCACATTTTCACAGCCCGCTGTCGGGATTGGTACGTCCAACAAAATCTCCAATCCCAGCATCCAGTGTCCTCTTTTCTGGGGTCTGTTGTTTTGCCTAGTTTGCTGTACCGTTTGCTTCCTTTTTGCCCTTCATTTAGCACAAGCGAACTAAAATACAAAGCTTTAGCACCGAGCGGGAGACGGTTTTGCATGTTTTTTCTTGACTCGAGCTCCATGTGCCACATAAGGATATGCGCAGTAGCGAAGAAAATCAAATAAAGAACCTCCCGAAAACCAAAGCTGAAAGGACATCACCAGCACCACCATCCACTTTCAGTTCAAAGAGGGACTCGATGGGGGCCAGGGGTTTTGGTCGGTCCAACCAAACAAAGAGCGACAGAGGGGTGGAATAAATGTGCCGAATCCAAATCACCCGGCAGTGTCGTTTGTTAGTGTGTGCGAGCGTTTAGAAAGAAATCGTCGTATCCTTCTTTACCATGCCCCGCGCTGCAAACCGTGGAAGAGAAAGTGAACACAACATTTTGGGACCGGCGTGAGGAGTCTACGGAATTGAAAAGTCGGTGAGAGCCTAAAGGACGTTTTTAGTGAGAGAAAGTTCCGTAAAAGAGAAAGAGAAAATGAGAGCAAATTCGAGCGATTTCTAAATGGTGTTTGTGTGGTGTATGTTGTTTTGTTTCGGTGGGCAACTCTTCCCCAAATAGAGAGACGACGACAATGGAATAGAGAGAATGAGAGCCTTTTTGGGAACGTGGCCATACACGACGAAACTTAATCGCAATCAGTTGGAATGCTCAGATCAGATGGAAGTGGGGACGGTAAACCTCCAAATCCTTTTCCATAAGGGAAGATACCACTTTTCCGGCTTTTCCGTTTTTTTTGGGGACAGCATTCAAATAACCACAGCGATTTTGTGGGTGAAGATGAAGAGCCTCTCTGGATGGTGGAGTGTTCTTAAGATTCGAAACAAAGACAAGTCTAGGGGGGAGGCTAGAGACAAAAATGAAGAAATAAAAGTCGCTATTGACACTATTGATGTGCTCTCTGTAGCGTACCTACGACTTCAATCCGACTCCGACTATTGTTAGTTCGATTCTGACTCTGGAAAAATAGGAACCACAAGTTCCATCCTGAGTCGTAGTCGTTCAGAGTCGTCCCGAGTCGTCCGGAGACATCCGTAGTAATTTGGAGACATCTGCAATCAGCCGGAGTCATTAGGAGTCATCCAGAGTCGGAAGACTCCAGCGAGATTCTGGAAGACTTCGGACGACTCCGAACGGCTCCTACCCGGAAGAATACGACTCTGGACGACTTCAGACAATTCCGAACGACTTCGAATGACTCCGGACCACTCCTGACGGCTCCAGACGACTACGGACCACTCCGGACGACTCCGTATAATGCTGGGCACCGTATAACACCTGCCTTCCGGAGTTGGTTCCGAAATTATCGGAGTTGGACCGGAGTCGACTTCGTATCTTTACTAACCCACCCATCACTAAATTGACACACGGGACACGGCTTTTTCTCCGTGGTTCGTTTGCTGATCCGTTGGATTTGGTTGGAGGTGTTTGATATTAGATGCCGAAGCGAACGCCGATATTATTGCAGATGAAGTTGTGAGTCGATGTCATAATCTCAAGACTCCATCGAGCGCCTTTTTTGCTGTATGTTGTCAAGAGTTTTGAATATAAATGTTCTCGCTTAAACAAAGCATGTATTATCAACACAGATCCGATTGCGTGCTGGAATGTTTTGTCGACAGACGGTTCCGTGAACCGTGTTTCATGCGGAACACTCTCGCCGCACACAACAAAAGCTCAGATGGTGAGAGTGGAAAAAAACTGAGTTCCTCTCTGAACAGCCGAACCACGTGTTCTCGAGCCGTATCGATTGGAATCGGGTATCCGGCATCCTCACCCTTCCCCCGATTTGTGCAGGATTTGCCGGAGCAAGAAAACAAGTCTGCGCACCGTTCACAGGCCCCCATCCGTCAAGCATTCCGAAGAGAGGAAGTGTATATGTGTGTGTGTACGTACTTCAGCATCAAAGAGAGGCCTTTTTCACTTTGAAGGCTGTTTGCAACTGCAACGAGTTCAATGCACTTCAGCTCGATCGTTCGCAATTGCAAATGCGTTCGTTTTTGTGCTAGTTTTCATGTTTCATTCTTCCTTCGAGTGGGTGTGTGTGTGTGTGTGTGTGAGTGTGCGTCTCAGGGTAACACACCCGGGGTAATTTGATAGGGAAATAATTGCTGCACGATGTTAAATTGCAAATTCCTTGTCCCGGTGCAGTCGGTGCAATTTGCCCCATTGCTGATGGGAACAGCCCAGAGCGGTGTCGTTCCGTGTGTGCTTGAATGGGTTCGATCCCGGTGTCTAATGTCCTTGTTAGGATCGGAATTCACATTCTGGGTAGAGTGGCTTAGTGCTCTGGTGTATGTTAATCCGAACATAATGACGAAAAGGTTAAACACTGGCGTTTTGTTTCTATCTCCACTTGAAGCACAACACCTAGCGAAGGGAGGGAACTGCTGCTTGAAGGATATCCGCTTGGAGGAAGGGATCGTTTGTAATCAAAACCGGAGCGAAACAAATTGAACCGGCGCTTTTCACCCCCCAGGAGAGGCGCACCTGGTGAAATATTAATTCCCTCCGGTTTGGTAGTGTTTTAGTCGCTTGCCAATATATCAACTCACTAAACCCCGCCTCACCGCTAGCAGGGGAGTTGAAGTGAACCGAATAAGCAAGAGAGGTTACCTGTATTGGTTTGGCTTCTTGCCGCCCACACCTAGAAACGCGGTGGTATCTTCGATACGGCATTTTATACAGACATTTCGGACCACTCTTTTGGACCACTCTAGCCTCATACTCTCTTCTCTCTCGCTTCCCGCTTTTCCGCTGGGCGAAAGGGTCCACCACTCGGTTCCGTTTAGCGATTTTTCCTCGTTAAAGGAAGCTCGAGGAACAACTCCCAAGGTGCAATCGAACGGCCGCCTCAGAAATCCTCAGGAATGGGGTCAGTATTCCACTGGCAGACATCGAAAAGTCATTGTGGTGTTCTGTGGTCTCAACCATCCCTCTCTCTCTCGGCTCTGTTTCATCAACTGCCGGGTGCGGGGATGCCACCGGTACCTTGTTTGGCTGCTCAGCTACCCGGATCTCGTTAGGATCTGCTGTGTTGTTTTGCTGTGCGTTGTCTATTTATTGTTGCGTCTCTCGTTATTCTTGCAAAAACACATCCTTTTAATACCGGCTTTCGGAAACAATGTGTGTGCGGTGTGGTGTGGTGGATTCCCTTGCGAGGTACAGGAAGAGCATGGCTTGGCACCCGGTTTTGTCAAGTGAGGATGGTGTTCCGAATTAAATAACAGAGCTGTAAAGGTGTCCAAACCTTTTGCTGCGCTGCTATGTCATGCTGAAGGATATGAGCTATTTTTAGCTGTGGAGGAAAACATTTCGTGTTGTGGTGTGTGAATCAAAGTCTTAGAGAAATGTGATACAATGAAGGGGATCTCTTTTTTTATTAACTGTTTATTGAAAAATTACTTGTGGTTGAGGTGTTTGATTTCTTGTCTTTCTTTTGAATGATGCAACTAAGCATGATTTTTTGTGCCAAACGGTTGTAAGAGCTGCATACAGAATGGTTACATGATTTGCATTGTTTAAAATATTAATCGCTGGTTCTTGTCTTGTTGTGTCTTTCAGAGTTTTTTCATGGGTTGTCATATGTTGGAGCACTTTCTTCTCTCATCCTTACGGGAAGTGAACCCTATCTGAACGGGATTGGTCACAACGCCACCCTTTTTGAACAGCCTCTAATGATAAATTTGCTAGGAATTTCATCTTTCCGTGACATAAAGTTAACTTGCTTATAAAATATAAGATATAAATATAAGAAAGTGACTCAAAATTATGAAAATCCTTTAAAAACCTTTATGCTTCAAGGGTAGCACGTTGGGACATTGTCATGACCATACATGCTTTTAACTCCTACAGTCAAGCCGCGATCCGGTATGTAATAGTTTTGGTTTATGACTCGAATATTACTCGGATGTTCCTACCCAAACTCCTAGGCGAAGATGATTGAAGTCATTTTTCCAATATAATGGATTTAATCGTCGATTGATTTTATCAATAATATCAACTCTTGGATTTGATTTTAGTGCTCTTATTTGGATATTTTTTGGAACAAATATGTTTGAAATCTTTGAGCTGTTATCAAGTTGGTTTATGTGATGTATTCTATTCAAACTCATTATATCTTGCTGTTAGGGAGACTCGACTCGATGGTTTATTCGATAGATGTGTAGGCTCCTACAAAGCCGTATAGTATCGATTCTCAACCAGATCGTTCCTCCGTAGCCAGTAGTGGCTTTCTGGCTATATATTGTATTAAGAAGCATCGAAAATCTCTTATAGACTAAGCATGTCTCGTAGTTCGTTATGCCAAAAAGTTAAGAAGAAAAAGAGGAAGAAGAAGATATCTTGAGTTAATCCTTATTAAAAAAACGAATATGCCAATGGCCTTTAATAATGGTGTTGTGTTAGAAGTTGGATTTTTTCACTATTTTGCTAAACTAGGCTTGACAGGAGGCTAGACAGGTTGTACATTGACGACTGTTTTAATTATTTACCATGTAATATCGAACGCTTACTGTTTTAGCAGGAATACATACACCCAAGACTGCCAAACACGAATATGTTTGTTTATTAACGTTTTTGTTTATCTTTGTTTGAGATTTGTCGGTTGCTTTGGGATATTCTGCATTGTTTTGCCTGTCTTGCTTCAAGATCAATGATATCTTGGTGTAAGAAATTGCTAAATTAAGCGGCTTCTTGTCTTATTTTTAAAGTACTTAAACCTCAAATGTCCCTAGACAACTTCAATTAATGTTCGCACTTTACAAAATGAGACTACAAAACCAAACCAAAACGCCCGAAGTAAACATTTGTTTGTGCTTTCAAACCTTTTCACGCCCAATTATAAATAGCGTCCGCCACCTGCATCAAACAACCAGTGCTTGCGATAGGTCTTGTTTAGAATCGTGTTTTGTTTATGCTTTCGTTTTTGTACACAAATCAGCTCGGTTTTAGTACACAAACCCATCCAACGAAGATCGCTTCCAACCAGAGCTCCTCTAATCGATGTCCCTCTCTCTCTTTTCTCTTGCAGATTATTCTCTTCGGTGCGCCGCGCAAAGTGCGTAACGAACGCGGTGGAGATTTAAATCCTGGGGGCTGCCGGGAAAAAGCGGCCGTAAATAGAGAGGCAAAAAATTGCTCCTCTTTGGGTAGTGGGCATTAAGAGCCGGACACGTGCGCTGGCAATCGGCAAGCGGTATCTATCATTTATGGCAGCGAAGAGACGGGCCAAATAATAAACACGGGCCGTCGCGTGCATGCACTCCTTCTACCGGATTGGAACTTCGATCGCCTTTTCTATGAGGATTTCAATGTAAACAAATAAATAATCGGACAAGATCCGGTGCCACGATCCTGGGTCGTTGTGTAAAAAAGAACGTTAAAGCCTTAAGGCATTGGCTAGAGACAGAGTGTATACATTGCTGCTGTTTGTGCATACATTGTGAAGGTGTTGTGTACAATTTTGGCGTAAAATTAATCGTTCCTTTTTTACTTTTAGGTAGTCCAGTGCCGTGAGAGTGCCGTGTTGTGTGTAAGCGCGTGCGCCGTGTCTGCTGTTGATCGTGAAATTTAGCCTTCCGTGCACTGCTGTGAAGCAAAGGTCGCAAAGGGAGGGTGGCTTCTGGGGGGCTAGTGAGCTAAAGGCTAAGGGCAGTGGAAGCAAAAAGGGCCGGAAGATTTGCAAGCGCTTGCAATGTTGCCACGGCCTGAAGCGCTCAAGTGTTCCGGAGCCGCATGGATCGATCAAGCCACCGCTGGCCTGCTGCTGCACCGTCACCACGGCGAGTCTTGGTGAGCGGGCGTGACGACGCCAGTCCCTTAGAGCGTGCTAAAACTCCGACCGTCGTGTCCTGTGTGTATAGTGGATGAAAATTAAGCAAAAAGAAGAAGAAGAAAAAGAAAATAAGCCGCAATAATATTTCCTTTTCTTTCGGTGGGAGTTTGTTTCTGCGTGGCAAAATTAAAAAAAATAAGAAATCGAGTGTTGTTGTGTGCGAAGCGCGCAGTGTCGATTGCGTGTGCATTTTTGTGCAATTTGTGGGCAAGAAATAGCGTGTGCGTGTGTTTGTTTGAAATTGTTCGGGTTAGTGTGTGTGTGTATTGGGCTTGTGGCAAAAAGTGTGTTTGTGATAAATACGAATAGGAGCAACAGCATTAGCAGCAGCAGCAAGATGTTAGCCGAATCGATACAATCATCAGCGGCCCATGGGCGGCAGGGGCGTCGGTCGGTTCCAGTTGCCCGCGGAGGCCCGCTGCTGGTCGGCTACCTCCTGGCGACGGTGTTCGTCGTCGGTACCCTATGTGCCTGGCAGGAGAACGTTCGACCGAAGCTCTACGTCACGCTAGGTAAGTTGTCTGGGCGAAGGCAATTGCTAAATTCGCAGTGCTCTTCGCTAACGCGTTCGTTCTTGGGACGCCATCGTCCTTTGCCAATCCCAGCTGTGCGCGTCTCAATATCCGGCCCCGAGTGTCATTAAACTTTATTGCCCTGCTCTATCTCTTTTTGGGCTGCTGGGTCGTCGTCTGCTGGCGTCTCGGCGTTGTTCTGGACATGACAAGTGCAAATCTAATTTTAAGCACGTCGAGAGCGAGAGCTGGCGGTGGTAACGAGACAAATTTCCAGCCACACGATGCGTTCACAGTGTGTGTCTGTGTCTGATGGCGCTTTGGTAGTGTGCAACGGAACTGACATTGCCAGGAGGAGTGTCAGAGTTCATCCAATAAGTGGAAAACTCGTGGAATCAAATGTCTTTGCGCACCGAGTTTTGCTTACTCTTTTAATTAACATTGTAACGAATTAGCTCTTATTTGGGTGTGTGTGTGCTTGGGTCGTTCTTTCGTGTCTTTCCCTTTCGGTAGGGAAGCGCCTTTGAACATTCTTCCTCACTAAGACTGTATGTAGTCTTGCTCTAGAGAGGGTTTGAATGCAAAGTTAAGGTCCAACATAGTTTCGGCTGCCACAACGCCAACTTCATGCACGGCTGGGGGCAGATGTGTCGGACGGCTCCGGAAGCGCGTTTTTCTGGACCATCGTCTGAAGCGGGGAAAGCGGGGGATGTCCCGGCTGTGCAAACAACATATGGAAAGCGTAATTATTTTTATGTCCACAGTCAGACGGAAATGGGTTTCGGGGAGCAGCGAGTGTGAAGGCGGGACCTGTAACTTTAAATAGATCACAACGTGCGCGCTACATGATGGATGATGGACGAGAACGGGAAAGAGGGCTTGAGGCGTACGGTGGCCAGTAGTGTGTCGTACCGCCGCATCGTCTGGACCGATGCGAGATAGAGCATACACATTTAAACTCTTGGCTTAGCTTGGGTGCATCTTGTTCTCTCCGTCTCTCTTTTTGCCTCTGTTGTCTTCCAACGGGTGCCAACTGCCTCGTTTGGTGACGGACATACGGTTCCCGTTTTTGTGGACACGCTCTGTCTGCGACGAACCATGCCGCACTACCACATCTCTTGGCTTCTGTTTGTTTTCTCTCTCGTTCTCTCTCTCTCTCTCTCTTCTTTTCGTCTGGCACCGAAGGCAAATGTAAACAACAATGAGACAGCACTTGTAACATGTAACATATTGCCCGCTTATTAAAACTGCTGCTTCCTCCTCCGTTCCCCGTTCCGTCCGTTTGACCCCTGTCGCAAATGTTTGCCGAGGCCTGTGGGTGAAAAAAGAAGAGAGAGAAAAAACGCACCTTACCAGGATGAGCGAGATAGTGTGAGTTGAATAGAAGTGCAATGTGTAGTGTTGCAAGCTGCAGAAGACAGGAGAGGTTATGTGTAAGTGGCAGTAGGAACTTGTGGTAACTGCCACATGCACCGATTTGCCTTTATTTTGGGGCAATGCAGGCGGGGTTTCTTAGTTTTCGGCAACGAGGGAGGACATAATCGTTCCTTTGTGTGTGTTTGATGTAACCACTCTCTTCTCGTTCTCCACCTTCCCTTTGAGACGCAATGTGTGCAGCGAATGACATGTGCCGTTGGGCGTGGGTTGAATTGAATGAGCGCAAGATTGTTGTTTCCGTTTGAGTAGCTTTGCTGTGAATGAGATGATTCTTATGCTTTTTTTTGTTATTAAATGTTGGAATATAATTGTTTTCCAACCGGAAATTTCACATTTAGGATTGAGGCAGGGAACAGGAAATTGATCTTTTAGAATTGATTAGAATCGCCTATGAGCGTAAGACGAACTTCGTTTGTGTATTGTATAATGTCTCTTGGGACGGTAACGTGGTACAATCGATTCTTCCATACGCAAGGCTGATTCTTCCGCTTGAGGTAAACAAATTGCGGTACCGTCAGTCAAGCCCATTTGTGGCTAAAGTACACCTCACCGACAGCAGTTTTTGAGTGCTTAATGAGAAGAAAAATCTGTGGTTTTATGTATCGTGATGTCACTGTCGTATTTAAAACTTTTGACATAAAAATATTGAAAAAGAACATTTCAAACAAGAAATGAATGATTTTCAACACGACTTAAGCTGAATTGGGTTTGACAGTTCTTTTTTATGTGTTGAAAATCATGTGCTGAAACTGAAAGCTCATTTTGAAGTAATTAAACCATTTGACAGCTGTTGAAAAACATCTTGGATGCGGTGAATAATTATGTGCACATTCGAAAGAGACTTGGGACACCCCTGTATGATGAAAATGAAATATCAGAGTGACGTGAAATAACTTCTTGAAAGCGGTGAAAAGTAATGTTTACCTTCGAAAGTGACGTGGAAATTCTGGATTCATTTTTACGAAGGAATCGGTGCTTGAGCGTATGGTGATTGTATTTTTTTTATAAACAATAGTAAACTAATTTCACTTATAGCCTTAGCGATTCAAGCTGTCGGAAACCTAAACAGATCAGTTTATCTTTGAATATGCTTCACACGTTTTTAGAGCATTAGAGATTACAATCTGTGCTACTAAGACAATGAAGAAGAAGAAGAAGAAGAAGCCTTAGGGATGTCACTCAAATAATAATAACACCATTAAATGCGAAATTATGTTCGTCACATTCAATAGAATTCTTAAAGGGTAAAAGGTATCCTAGCATTTCAGAAGTCCCAAACGACGGTATTTTTTTTTGTTAATGTTAGTTATTAAAATAACTAACTTAAATAATATAGGAAACCCAGAAAGCTTCAACATAACTCTACAATTGTAATGGATTTAAAACTGACCCTCGAAACCCAGACACTCTCCGTGTGATGGCGCGTGCGCTAATCTTATCCAATGAATTATGGCGACAAGCGTATATATAAAATTCCAGATCATTGGAAGCCCTTCGCATATGCCCTTTTTTGCGCCAGCAGCTGATGGCATTCAGGGCGAGCGTGTGTGTGTATGTGTGTGTGTGTATGTGTGTGAAGCTGTAGCCATAAATTGTCGCTTATATCGCTCAATCCGGCGATAGATGCGTGTCTTATCTGTATTTTAATGCTCTAAGACAACTGTTAAATTATCGTGCCCGCAGTGCTTGGGATCATAGCTCTCGATCTCACCGTCCACGCAAGCCTAGGTATTTTTGTCTTTGCCAAGCCTTTGAGGAAGTCTGAAATAGTTACAGCGTAGGTTACAGCCGTATATTTTATTCAAATCCGCTTTGGTGCAGGTTGTAGTGTCCCCCGGTTAGATCAAGTTGCTATTAAAATATGTTAAATAACTACGCCCCCGAGCGGGTTTGATAGCGACCGCGAGTTCGAGGTTTGATTAAATCATTTACATGATTATTAGTTTTTTGCCTTATGCCTTAGAGCTGTTCTTGTTTTTGGGCAAACCTCTTCCCTTGCCAAAAACGCGACGCAAACAGTCAACGATACTAAACCGAGTTTTAATGGCCTGGGCTCTACTTATCCGGGGGCATCTTATCCCGTAATGTCCATTTCGCTTGTTACTACACCAGTGAGACACTGCTGCTGCTGCTGCCGGCGGTGGCTGGCTTGCCTGACTGCGTACCGTAAACCATAAAACCAACATAACCTCAATTTGTCACCAGGCCCTTCATTCCCTAGTTCCCGGTGCTGCCGTTGCTGTCAAAACTGTCGTCAAATGCGAATGCGTCACGAGTAACTCAGTTAGGACTCGGGTTTTGGGGTTTGGGTTAGGTTTCGGTATTCCACAGGGATTGGAAGTGTATTTGTCCGTTTGTGTGTGTGGTGTATGTCCAAGCGAAGGTGTTGCGCGGGACAAGCTTTGCTGGACAAGCTATAAATTAATTTTGGTATTTCTCATTAACGCTATCAGCATGTAATCAGAGCACATTAAGCAAACAATTTTATTTCGCCTCCTCGCTCGTTCCTGTTTGGAGACCGGACACGGGTAACTTCTCAACGCCAAGTGGCCGCCAAACCAACTTTAATGCTGCTTATGCAAACCCACCCATTTAGAGTATATCGCGTTAAAACGGTCACCCGAGCACCCTCCCTCCTGCCATTTCATTTCACCGCCCTCTGGTACGGGGTAGAATTTTCCCAGTTCTGTGGTTTGTGTCGTGTTGTGCACACGGTTCCGCGGTCTCCTTTTGTGTGTCTTCTCTCTTGCAGCCTTTTTTGGTTGTTGTGGGGCGGTGCGTTTTTACGATGCGTTTAGGAATTTTCTGTTTCCCATCCTGTCCTCCTCCCCCTCCTTCGACATGTTTAATTTTATAATTTCAAATATACAATCGCCGGCAAAGGAGCACACGCGGCACTATCTGACGCAGAAGATAGCGCCATTCGTTTGTGCGCGCAGGAATGATGGCTTTCCTCTGATTTGCTTGCTTGTTTCCTTTTTGTTGGGTGATAAAGAAAATGCCGCCTCCTGTCTGTCCTTTTCCTTTTGGGTAAAACAAGGGGCAAGGTAGCAAGGGCTGTTTTACGGGACCTGCGGGTGGTGGTTATTTTTGCGGATACTAGGTTATCAGTGCCAAGACTTTTCACTGCCAACAGGAGCAGTGGGAGTGATAGAGAAAGAGAGAGAGAGAGAGTGTGGATGTAGGAAAGAGAATAGGGGGAGAGTGAAAATGGAGCAAACCTTCCTTGCCACCGCGGTGTGTACGGGTGGGGCGAAAGGGAAACGGCTTTTCCACCACAAATCTCTTGAAGCATTTCAGGGCAGCTGGTGTGCCAGTGTGCTTCGGAAGGCTCTCTCCCGTTCGGTTGGTGGGTGGGTAGAGAGGCATTTTTACGACCTCCCAATCCCACCCACATCTTTCTCCACCTAAGGGAGAGGGAGGTAAAAGGGCGGGAACAATGGAAGGTGGATGGAACCTCGCGCGCGCACACACACATTACTTGTAGGCTTTCGTTTGCTGACGTGTGGCTTTTTTATGCGTTCACGGTTCAGAGGGTTTGCCTTCTTGTGCTCAGTGGCTTCTTTTTCTTTTTTTGGGTGGAACCGACGCCACGGCCAGCCAGTCAGCCACCGTGTGATAATTTTCTCAGTTTTATTGCATTGTGTTTCTTGTTGTGTTTTTTGTTGTTGTTGTTATTGGTTTCTTGATACATACGAAGAATTGGGGGGGAGCACCTAGAAGACGCTTTATGCTGGTATGTGGGCCTTTTTCATTCTCTCTCCCACTCGTCGAACCTCATCGTCGCGCCTATTGCACGGTACGTAATGCTTTGCCGAAAGCATACGCCGCCACATTACTGTGTGCCGCCGCTGTGCGGCGCTAAGGATTTGTTGCTCCAGAAAATGGTACCTTATTCGTTGTTTTCTTCGTGCGTGTGTGAAGCTTTCTGAGCCTGCCGTGCCGCGTCGGGGAAGGAAAATGTTTCAATTGCTAAGACACCGAGCAGCAGCAGCACAGTCGTTTATTAGAAATTTGCCGTTTTTCGCCTGCCCTTTATGATGCGTGCACTTGTGTTTGGGGGGAAGGTGTGCCTCCGAGGGACGTCGTGTTGTAGCGCGTGCCTTAGATGGGAAGCATATTCTCGGTCGCGTGTGTAAGTCAGTGGATGGAAATATTTTAGAGCATCTTTTGTGTGTGCGTATGCGTTTTTTTCTCTGTTTGGGCCAGGGAGATGTCCCAGAAGTTGAGTTGTCGTCCGGTTTGGCAAAATTGAAGTACACCGAAAAGGGTCAATCCCTGAGAGCTGCTTTAAGAATTCATTTTCATTGCTCATACACACACACATACAACGAGAGGCTGGAGCGATGCCTGTAGGTGTAGTGTATCCGCTGCTTTGGTGCCCTTCACAACAACCTTTCCACCATCAACAGGAGAAAAACGGCTGTGGTGGAGGTGAAGCACTTGAACGCCTCCTCCTCCGGTTCCGGCCAGCGGAAAGTTAGGCGAGCGTGAAATTATTTACGTTTTCGCACAGCAACACAACACAAAAAAGAAACATCGTTATACGTTGTATAAGATTTCCTGAAGCTGTGGACTCGAAAGCTGGAGAAAACAGGTGCTTTTTCGCGTGTGGATGTGGCCTCGCCTCGGTCCCGAAGCAAACCAGAAAAAGGGGGATGCTGTCGCTTCGGGGTAAGCGTTTGTAAAATGAGCCAACGCCGCCCAATTGCTCTCTAGCCCTTGTTCAGGTATGTGTGTGTGTGGGGGGGGGGGTGTACGCGTTGAGAGAGCTTTTTGTGAGCGGACCCAAGGTCATGATGTGGGGTGGAATGGAAAACCGTTTTTGGGGGGTGGAAATTGTTTCTTCGAATTGTTGTTGCATATTTTGTGCGTACATCGAACCAGCGGAGGTGCTTTTTTGTGGAAAAGAAAACAGAGAGAGATAGAGAGTGAGAGTTTCGGGTGGCGCATCTGTTGTAGTCAGAAATGTACGCAGAAACACTTATCAAAAGAAGCAACTTCGCAGGTATTTACAGAGCAGCCGGTAGAGCAATTTCTCAAGCACTTCAAGTGGAAAGAAGACGTTTGCTTTGTTGAAACTGCTGGAATAGATGATTTAATCTTAATGGGAAGCTGAGCAATAAAATGTGAAGATGATTAAGCTTTTACCAATTACCCGCTGCGCAAATTCGAGCAGTTTTCTGCGTAGTTTTTTGCGTAGTTTTGCGTCAAAAAATACGCAAAAAAATACGCTAGACTTCAGCCAAAACTACGATAGCCGGCGTATTTCTTGCAGTTTTTAGGTGCGGAACGAGCGCCATCTGCTGAAGGAATGGATGAACTATTTCAGACGGCGGAGCAAAAAAAACGGCCGAAAAATTCAAAAAATATTGGCGCCCATTCCTTCCTCCTCTTCCTCTCACTCCCTTTCCCCTCTCTGCCTTGCCTTACTTGCGCTTCAGCCCGTGCCTTTCGCCGTCAGCTGATTGTGTGTATGCGTTGGTATATATGTACATTGCGGTTGTGTATTGTATTTGGTGGGTATAGGCATTTATTTATTGTGTGTGACCTTGACGATGCGGGAGAAGCTGGTTCATTTTGGGATTTAAAGTGTTATCGGTGTATTGATGGTTTATTTTATTTCGTGCCGCTGCTGATGAGACCATTCGATGCCCCTGCCAATTGAGGGTGAAGAAGCCTATTTAAAACAAGCGTAGGAGAACGTCTAACACTAATCTAATATTTTTTAATTTGAACATGTTTGATGCTTCAACGACCTTCTAAGCATCATGTAGCACGGTGTATAGTGGCAATAAAAAAAATTTTTTTTCAATGTGCCGGAATTTGTCTCGAGTTTTCTGGCCACGACACACACACACGGACACACACACAGCGCGGGGAAAGTGATCGTCCACTCTATCATGCCGCGATACCCCTCCATTCCCGGTGCTTTAAGTGAGGAACCATCCTTTCTTCCGATAAGGTAGCCGTAATCGATCATGCGGGTTGAGGGGGGGGGGGGGGTGTGCCCGCCTGCGCGCTTTCGTGGGTGCGTGCTCGCGTGCGCGCGTCCGTGCATTCGTGCATGCGTGCATGCGTTCGTGCGTGCACGTGTGTGTGTGTGTGTGTGTGTGCGTGCGGGAACCCCAAAACTGTTTGATACTGATGCGTGCATTGTCACCGGCTGCGTCTACACACTCCATGCATTCTTAGAAAACGCACTGCACGCCGCCCGATCGATTACCGCTACCTAGGAGACAATACAACCATTTAATTGGCACCACCATCTTTGCGACCGGTTCTGCTGTTGGGGGTATTAAAAAGACAAACGATCGAAGCAAACGTGCGTGTGATATGTAGCACATTTCTTTCCAATTCAACTGGCGGATGCAAGTGGAAAAAACATTTTGAATTAAATCCATACAAAAGAGGATTCTGGATTTGTTTATTACGGTGCGCGTATGGTGCTGCACCTGTCCGTCCAGAATCCGGCGGCTTGTTGGCTCAGAGTCGATATCATGACGCCGAGCGACCGGCACTGCCTTGGAAATGGGTTCGGCTCGGTAGGTTAATGTTTTGGTCGATTGCATTCCGTGCATTTGTCGCGTCACAGCGGTAACACGGCAGCAACAAAGATAAGCCAATCTCTTCTCCGGGTGTGGGCTGTTATGCTATGTTATTCCTCTTCTTCTTCTTATTATTATTGGCGTAATGGCCTACGCTATCATGCCGGCCTTTTCAGGACTTGAGTAGCACGTAGCCGGATAGTCACCCCTTGCTACGGCGGACGGTTCATACGCGGTTAGAACCCACGACGGGCATGCTGTTAAGATGTTCGGAATGATGGCGGTGCCGCGGGCCCGCTCCTATCCAGCGGGCAACTTGCATACTGCCACACTGTATCCTGCCCGATGCATACGCTGCAGGCAGGGGGAAGGATGCAGCTCCACAATAAAAAAAAAAAAAAACACCGTCATGAACACCTTCCTTTCTTTGACCGATGGATCATTACATTCCGGAAGAATACACATTTGGCGACAGTGTTGCACACACACGCACACTCACACCCTTGCGCAGACGGCTCAGCCTATCTATGTAATCTACGACATACGAAAGGAAAAGCATAGTGTCACATAAAGTTATGCTTTATGCAATTAGGTTTAAGCTTTCCTATGCACGGCCATGGCCACCTGTGTTGCGTGCGCTACTTCGAAATAGGGTTCTGCGCGTTGCACAGCCAACCCTCCAGCGTGAGCTAGCGATTCGTTAGTTATTTTTACATTGCAGCGATTGAACTCATTGCGCTTTTTTGGTTTGATTTGTGAAAAATCAAATGCAGCGCCGCAATGTTTGTTAACGGTTTTTTTTAAGCGCCACAACAGCTCGCGACCATTGACCACACGCGTGAAAGAGATAGCGCTATGGAGGGAAAAAGCACGGACGACGGCTGACAGCGATTGGCCGTCTGACGCACCAACACATCCAAATTTCAGCAGCGCGCTCAGGCGAGGGGTAGGAAGCGGAGCCAGGGACGGGTAGCTCGAAACGCTGCTCGACAAATTTGCCGTAGGAGGGAAAAAGAAGGCCTGAGAAGATGCGCGAAAGGGAATGATTTCTTCCGTCGCTTTGCACAGGGGGTAGCTGATGAAATCGAATCGAATGTTAATTGCTTGAGCGTAATGAAGCATTCCGGTCTGTTTGTTAAGAATTTATTTTAATGGAAATTAATCGGATTCATGTCTAGGGGAAAGCGGGGCAAAATGGGCATGTGGGGCAAAATGGGCACCCTCTATTTAAGCATTATTTGACTACAAAGCTACTTTCCAATGCTCAAAATGTATTCATTAGAGTGTTTTATGAACACCATGTAAGTTTCATAACCCTAACACAACAAATAACCAAGAAAAGTGCAAAATAAGGTTTAGTAGCATATTGATGTAATTTTTGTCACTTCGAAAATAAGCTTAACCCAGTGTCACAGGGATGCGTTGAAGTTTTACATTATATATTATTAAAGATATGATATTTCTATACAATTTGTCTGAAGAAAGCAAGGCGATCGAATGCGTATTTTTACTAATATAACATAAAATACAAAAATGCTTCACGTGGGGCAAAATGGGCAGTTACGCTTGGGGCAAAATGGGCAGATACTTTTGACAAATGGCGTTTGGTGAGGCTATGGTGTTGTATTTGTCGCCTCAATAATGATAACAGACACAGCTTCAAAAGAATCGATTTTGTAGATTTAAACGTGTAAAAACTGTTTTAATTTTGATAACATATTTTTGGAAGAATTTTAAGGGCTTTCCTGACCAGCAAAACAAAAGATAGAACGAAAATACAATTCACGAAACGGTGCGCAAAAGCATAGACCATTACCTAAGCGCAGTTGTTGTGGCCCATTTTACCCCAGTGTTTTGACGTTTCACAGTTTGTTTACATATGCCCATTTTGCCCCAGGGCTATGCCCATTTTACCCCGCGTGTCAAAATAGCTTCTCGTAAAACATCAACTTTTATTTTACACTGTTTTCATGATTTTAAGTTGTTTTCATTCTATGTGGCAATTTTAATCCATAGATAAATAGTGGAGGCATACAATAATGCATGAATAATTGTGTTTTGTGGCATATTGAATGGAATATTCAGTAAACTGCTTAACATGCCCATTTTGCCCCGCTTTCCCCTACTATTCACAGTGGACGCAGTACTGTTTCATGTGCCTGAATGAATCCTTCAAACAAAATTTTGAGCCTGTTTAAATTACATATTTATCGACGGGGATTAAATATTTCTATCTAAAAACATCATAAAGCATGAGGTTCCTGTTATTCTTCTTCTTGGCGATCTATGAAAGCTTGTACAGGCTTTCGAAGCTTTTTAGCAAGTACCACGCGCAGCTGGATAACAAGTCCTTGCTACCTTGAGGAGACGGTCAATACAAAGGTTGAACCCAAGCCCAAGAACCCCAAGTCGAGCGAGTTGTCCACTGTACCGCGGGAGTGCGTAGATGCAATCTTTGAAGATTCATGAATCTTTGGCGATTCATGATTTTTTGGAGATTCATCCGAAGTCGTTCGGAGTCGTCCGGAGTCATCCGGAGTCGCCTGGAGTCGACCGGAGTCGTCCAGAGCCGTCCGGAGTTATCCGGAGTTGTCCGGAGTTGTCCGGAGTCGTCCGGAGTCGTCTGGAATCAGAATCTTCCGGAGTCGTATGGAGTCGTCTGGAGTTGTCTGAAGTTGTCTGGAGTTGTCTGGAGTCGTCTGGAGTCGTCTGGAGTCGTCTGGAGTTGTCTGGAGTCGTCCAGAGTCGTTCAGAGTCGTCCAGAGTTGTCCAGGGTTGTCCAGAGTCGTTCGGAGTTGTTTGGAGTCGTCCAGAGTCGTCCAGAGTCGTCCAGAGTCGTATAAAATCGTCCAGAATCGTCCAGAATCGTCCAGAGTCGTCCAAAGTCGACCAGAGTCGTCCAAAGTCGTCCAGAGTCGTCCAGAGTCGTCCAGAGTCGTCCAGAGTCGTCCAGAGTCGTCCAGAGTCGTTCAGAGTCGTCCAGAGTCGTCCAGAGTCGTCCAGAGTCGTTCGGAGTCGTCCAGAGTCGTCCAGAGTCGTCCAGAGTCGTCCAAAATCGTCCAAAGTCGTCCAGAATCGTTCAGAGTCGTCCAAAGTCGTCCAGAGTCGTCCAAAGTCGTCCAAAGTCGTCCAGAGTCGTCCAAAGTCGTCCAGAGTCGACCAGAGTCGTCCAGAGTCGTTCAGAGTCGTCCAGAGTCGTCCAGAGTCGTCCAGAGTCGTCCAGAGTCGTCCAGAGTCGTCCAGGGTCGTCCAGAGTCGTCCAGAGTCGTCCAGAGTCGTTCGGAGTCGTCCAGAGTCGTTCGGAGTCGTCCGGAGTCGTGTTTGTCTGGAAAGAAAATTCAAAAATATTGCCCACTTTTTCAAGAGCATGGATCAAGAGCAATAACAAAGAATTAGCGATCTAAAATTATATCCCAATTTATATAAGTATTATGAAGACATGATTCTTAATTTCAGATGCCTATAATGTATTAAATACAAACATCTACCAATAAATACACATTTTAAAACGTTAATAACACAGCTCCCAGCTACCCATGCCCGCGATCGATAAATCATTTTCAAATCAGTGAGCTAAAGAGACCAACACAAAAAAAACGCACAAAGGAAACCCAACCCTGCCGCATACAGAGCGGCCATTTCCAGCCCCACGTGCGAGCGGGAGGAAGAGGTGTTATTTTCTTTCTCTCCCCTTTAATTACCGTGCACTGTTTTATACACGACAAATTAAATCTTCCCTCTATTCTGGAGGGGGGGTTATTTCCAGGGGAAGCGGATCGTTAGTGGCGGTGCATCCAATGATTGTTGCCGTTCCTACGATAATGGTTTTGGTTTCATTCTGGTGCGCTGGCGGAGGCGGCTGGTTGGTAGCAGCATGGTTTAGTTGGCCGTGTTTCGAGCACTTCAAAAGTTCCTTCGCTGACTGGCAAGGTGGAAACTAATGGCAAACAAACGAAACCAACCCACCCGGCCCGGCCCAGTAGCTCCCCCGGCAGCCGGTCGGGAAAGTGTCGGCGAACTGCTGGGTGGTACAGTTCAGTAAATTAATTGTTTCATTAAAATGTTACGCCCGATTTAATCGGACGCTGGTTTTACGCGCGCGCGTTACGCCATTGTGATCGGTTGATGGACTGGATGGGTGCTGGTGGTGGTGGTGGTTATGGTGAAACATAAAAGTTATGTTGGTTGATTCTGGGTGGTGTGTGTTGTGAACGGGACGTTATGTGCTGGGCAGCTTTACAAAAAGGACATGTGTGTGTGTGTTGGGAGTGCTTTTTTGATGTTTGCTGTGTTTAAAAACTTTTCCCGTGCAAGGTTATGACATGCCGGAGGTATTGTTGTGCATTGAACAAATATGCTGAGGCGCGTGCAATGTTTGCAGTTTTATGGCAATAATAATAATATCGTGTGCATGTGGGCTGAAACATGTAAAACCAGTTGCTTTTAATTACACTCATAATGCTTTGCATTTCAGTCATTTATGTACAATTAGATGTTGGCAATATGTTTGCAATATGCCTGCAATTTTATTTTTGAACGCGTTGGGATTTAACGACAAAATTTGTCAAATCACAAATAATGCAAGAATATCACACATATATCAGAAAGAGGATGCCAACTGGATAAGATCATATTAGCCTAATTGGATTTTTATATTATACTGTTCGATTTAAAATACATCACTTTGAACTCATCCGTAGAATAATAAAATAAAATAAAATAAAAATGCTATATTAACTAGAATTTTAGTTGTTTCCAGTATTTAATTCGAAGTAAATCACATGACATATGAACCTGTCGTCGTATCTGTCGTGATTATTCGGCTCGCAATCTACCAATTAAGAGCAGGATTCACCACATTAGAAAAGGTTGCTTGTCGAGGTTAAACTCAACTAGAAAATGTTTTTTTTTCTTCTCAATGTAGCTTCTACACTCCCAATCCTGGGTATCCGTTCCGTACCGCATTCAATCCTCCAGCTTACCATATGCACGGCGGCACACATCCATCTGGTGGTTAGGTACCACTTTTCATGTTAAACGATGTGCATACTTAGCTTAAACCTCATCTTCTGGCAGTTTCGAATGCAAAATAGTTGCAAAAAATATGTTTAGAGAAAGAGAGAGAACATATAAGAGGCAGGGAGCGCTATGAGACATTGGAACGGATGGAAACCGAACCACATTTTCCGTGCGGAAGAACAGATCGTGGAGAGTGAAGAGGTTGTCCTCTCTTTCTTCGCCGCAAAACCCACCGCTGCAAGCTCACGATGGCGGAGGGAACGTTTTGATTTGCAAAATTTGTACTCTCTTTGGGTATTGGAATTGCAACTTTTACCCCTCTACCACTGCCAGCTGTGCACTTAGACGCCGGTGAAAATAAAAACACTAACAGCAGACGTTGACGTTGATGTGTAAGGTACGTCGAAAGGAACCAGAGTTTAAGACAGCTACTCGTAAACCTCCAAGCATTGAAGTTGGAACTAGAATAGTAGAAAACAGCAAAACAAAACTGCAGTGGGTGGGAAAAGTGCTACAAAAGGATCGTCATAAATATGCATGGTGTTGTTGGGTGTTGCATGGTTGTATTTTGGCGGGTGTGCTCAACTTCTCTGTTGGAGTAGTCTCCGCGTGTGTGTGTGCGCGCGCTGGTGCATAAACAAATGCACACTTGATGGGCTATGGCTGAGTGGGAAAGTGTAAGGGAGTTGAGGCCGGAAATGGGTGGTTGCACGAAATATGCTAACGATGAGGTCGTGCACATGCTTTACCATTTCGTATCATCGATTGAGCTTTAATTTGTGTGAAAGGATGCATGCTTTATCAACCTTCACACACGCAGTATTTGATGATGAACGTACGTTCGCAGACATAGCGTTGTCCAGCCGTGAGATACGTTACCAAAGCTATTGTTTGGTACGATTGTTAAGCACAAACAGTTTCTTCTACCGCGAAGCAAATGTATGCACAGAGAAGTGATTGAGATTAATCTTCACGGTGTGGTCAATGCATAATGCTCTTCATCTATTTGTGTTTGTGGTGGCGATTCTTTTGGGGTTATTGAGAGTTCCTGTAAAAGAGGAGAGGAGGCGTGCTTAATGCTGTGTAAGCTTTTCTGTGCAATGACAAATTATACCTCAATTCACAAAGAAGATTGTAGTTAGTTTATTAGTGACAGATTTATACATTTGCATAAATCATTCAGGAGCTGACAATTTATGCACTTGCTGGATTTCAGTCATCTTTCAATCGAATTCGAATTGGATTTGCTAGAATTGTACCAATTGTTTAGTACAGGGGTTTTCAAAATGTTCAGTTTGCAGACCGCATTACTTCACATAACGTTGTTAAATAACGTTATTGGGAGCCATTTTGACGTTACCTGTAAAATGTGTAAAACTTAAAATCCCTTTTTGATTAAAATATATTAACTGAATATATTAAAATTCTACACCTTTCTTTTATAAAATTCAGATGTTTGTCTTTCAAACGTAGCTATTAAAATTGTGATTCGTTAAGTCATCGCGGGTCGCATGACAAGCTCTTGAGGGCCGTAGTTTTGTCCCCTGAATTAGTAAAAGAGAACTGCTTGAATTGTGTCAACCATGAAGTATTTGAATCAAATTGTTTCAATTCATTTATCAAATTGAGTAACTAAAACTTTAGCCTTTACCATAATAGTGAAAAAGGACATTTTTTATATATTTTTCTTCAATGCTAAGAGGATATTAACTGCTCTTCGTACACTCGGTATTCATACTTTTCGAGCATCTGCTCGAATCTGTGGTACAAAAAAAAAAACTTTCAATTTTGCATTCAAATACTTCTCAAATACTTCTCAATTGGTACGTTTTGACGTGCGCAATCGTTTAATAGAGAATCTTTCGCCTTCCTTCGTCAAACATGAATTGAGAAGTCTGTGGCGTTTTCACGACACGATTATTTTGCAATTTTGATTCAAAGATGACAATTTTAAGTACGCAGGTCCATCAATATATGTTTTTACCGTTTTAAAATCACATACAATTGTATCATATTTAACCTGTCATAAGACTACAAGCCGGTCTGCAACATGCCCGTCATGGGTTCAAGTCCCGAATATACCGTACCTCCATACGTAGGACTGACTATCCTGCTATGGTAACAATAAGTCACTGAAAGCCAAGTTCACTTCACTAGTGGGTACCGACTTCAGGCCTTGACCGACAGCGGTTGTTGTGCCAAAGAAGAAGATTGCAAGCCAAGATTCGTGCCAGCCAAGTAACCAGCGGATGACAAAAACTGCTCGAAAAATATTCTGCTCGATTTTTTCAAGGCAGGGGAAAAGGTGCTTTTGAGAACAATATTCAAACATGAATCGTACCGTGGAAACGGCCCTAATGTGTGGTAGTGAATCACTTTCTATTTTGTATTTCGTACATAAATTAAGATTATTTTGTGATATTTCGATACGCAATCGATTTAATTTATTCACAATCGAATTAATTTGAATTGATCTTTTCGATAAATTCGAAGCAAAACTTTCAACTTTCCGGTGCAGCCAGACTCCACCCCCCCCCCCCCCCATCCCCTCCGCTCACTGTTGTTTGTGTTGTCTAGCGCAAAACAAAATTTCACCCCAAACTCACAACCCAGCAGCGGAGCAGAGCAATGTCTTGGGGAATAGGCGCCATCTTTCCCCGCTTTTGCGCCTGTGGCCTTGAGCAAAGTTGTTATTTTTCTACCCATCCCCCTTCCCATCCGCGGGAATCAATTATTCGTCGAACTTTTTGAAAAGCCGATTTATCTAGCAGAGTGGTCCCAAGGAGATATTGCAGCAATTTGGAGTACAGAGGGCGGCGTCCGCACAGCTAAACACCGTGGGGATTTTTCACGATACATTTCACTTCGTATATGCTGCGCACCACGTGTGTTTGGAAGCTACACACAGTGTGTCAGAGTGTCTGCGCGCGCGTGTTTGTTTCTACTGGCATGTGCGAAGTTCCTTGGGGAAGGATAACGTTTATCTGTGTGCTCGGTAGGACAAATTTATTCGCTACACGGACGTTATACATTCTTCTCTGCTTTGGCAACAAGAGCAAGTTTGCTGGGCGCGGGTTTTTTTGTTGTTGTTGTGGTGGCAGATACTTTCTACCCCCCGGGAGAGAACGGAACGGGGAGGTTTCACGCTTGTTACGCTCCTCCGAACGATAAAAGTATCGAAATTAACACCATTATTGTGGCGTTAGCGCTAGAAAATTACCCATGGGAACATTAATTCTCGCTTATAGCAATATTTCATTCCGATACGATGGCACACGCGTGCCGGGGCGTAAGAGGAGAAGCAAGAACGGGCCCGAAGCGGGTAAGCCTCTGTTGTATTACATCTTTTCTTTTCTGCTCTCCGCGGCCCGTCTTCGTTCCGTTTTCCGGCTTTGCGTTCATCAATACCTGGCCGGTTCTTTCTTAATGATTGGTTTCGCCAAAGTTTGTCTTTGGCGCATTGTGCTTGACCTAACTCTCCCCCTATTTGTTATCCTTGTTGCTTACCACTGTCCCTAGGGGTAGGGTGCAAGCGGGAAAGCTCTTTGTGTACTGTGTATTGTTATTTTCTCAACTCCCTTGAATAAAAACGATATGACCGAGAATCAGTATCGAGGTGTCGTCGTCGTCGTCGTGATGGAAACTCACTCCCCCCGGGGAGGAAGGAAAGAAGATCGTTTCGCCAAACAACGTTTCCATCGTTAGCGCCACAAAGTGATAGCTTTCCGTTGTTTTGAATTTGTCGAAGCGCGCAGCAAGCTTTCCTTTCCCTTTTATCGCTCACCGTGCGTTCGGGGGCTAAAATCTGCGCGCGCTTTGTAAAGAATATTTCAATAATTGTACACCCAACCTGCTCCCGGTAGCGCGCGTGCAGGGGGGGAAACAATCGTTTCCGGGTTTAAGGAGCCGCGCAGGAAAGTGGCTCCCCGGTTTCCCTCCCGACCACAGGAACATGGAAAGACATGCTTATCATTCCGGTTGTTTTATGGCCACGCTTCCGCTCGCGATAAAAGGCGCTTCCTGGGGCAGACCGACCACAGCAGAAAGGGTGGGAAAGGAAGGAAAGGTTTGTGTTGGGTAGGTTATTTATTTTTATTAGAATATCTACCACCGATGGGGGGGCGGAAGGTATGTACAACACCGGTTGGGTGTGTAAAAGAATTGAACTCCTTTTTTGTTGCTCTCTCTCTCTCCTTTGAAGGCTGTCGTGTTTGGCTGGGCAAGCGTTTTCCGTTCGATTTCTCTGTGTCGATTCTCGGGTCCCAAGTTTTGTTTGCTCTGGGTGAAGGCGGGAACGTTTAGAATTTATGTTATGCTTCCAGTGGGCAGAATGGGGGATGTACCCGATTGTAGGGCAGAAAGGGCAGAAATAACAGCTAGGTTATGGTTTCATGTTTTTTTTCTAGGTGCAAATAAAAAGGCAATAAGGTGTTATTGTCCTATTAGTGACGTATCATTTAACTAGGCGTACAATATTGTGAGGGATATTGTATTACAGCAACGAGGTTTATGATCAGTGAAAAGTAGTGTCAAATTGGTGCAATATTGTTTATATAAATATAATGAAAAAATAAGCGTAATAGAAAAACAATTCTTTGTAAGTCAAATAAAAAAAAACAATTCTATTATTTATTAAAATTAATAGCTTTATTCTTAATAAGAATTCAACTATGCAGATTTAACGTAAAGTATTTCACTTTGTGTATTTAATATTTTATCTGTGTATTGATTAATTATTGTTGTGTTGCAAGCATCTGTTGTAAAGATTCATGCACATCAATCTTCTGAAATGGTTGCTTCGAATCACGATTCAATCTCCGAAAGATTCTGTAAGGAAGCTTCTGAGCATTCTCCTTTAGATATTCAGAAATTCATGGATATATCTTCTATTTGGCGTAAACGTCCTACGCGGACATGCCGGCCTATACAGGCTTTCAAGACTATGCAGTACCACGCAGCAGGACTGACTATACCTTGCTACGGGGGGGATGGTCTAGTCTGGGCTTGAACCCATGACGGGCATGTTATAGAGTTGTTGGAGTTGACAACTGTACCCCGGGACCGCGCTATGGATATGTATCAAGAAAGTGTTAATTCTTTGGAAGATTATTGATCTTTAGTGATTGATCAACAATCATTGATTCATAAATATTTTAGGATGTATCTTAGATGATTCGCGAATCTTCATTGATTAGTAGTTCATGAATTTCAAAATTATACAATGAGATTGATAGATTTTTTTAAACAATTCATGATCAATTCATGAATTCATGACTAAATCAGAGATATCAATATCAATTATTGCTATATTACTTATTACTTTTTTATTACTGTCATTGGGGGCCTTCACAATTCTAGTTAGTTTTTTGCATGGAGTTTGACAGTTGGAGGCTGAAATCATGTAAACACTCCATACAAAACCACACAAAAAACTAGCCTGCAATTTTCAGTCTAGATTATTCTAGCCACAAAGCTAGAATTAGATTCGAGTACCTGCTCGAACACACGGTTTTGTTGACATTTATCCCAAGGTGCATTAAAGAAATCAGGTGATCGAATCTGGAATCAAAGTGTATGTGGTCCAAGTGGTCTCATAACATGTTTTTTATAACCAAATTTGAATATCACTTTTTGACAGAACGAGTGAAAACTTTTGCTCCAACGAGCTTTCTGGAGGCTTGACGAATACTCAAAACACTCTTAAAATCTTCATTAAGAAGCAGAAGCGATAAAAATCAGTCTTCTAAATTGATACACCTTGGGATAAGCCCACCTGTATTTTATACTCACTTAGATAGCTGCTCGAAAACTGCTATACAATGCAAACAGCTGACAGGCTGAAATTTCAGCCTACGAGCTTCAAACGGAAAAAGGGCCCCATTGATTGTTTGGTTTGGTTGGCATGTTTTTTTTTAGATATGAGGTTCGAGATTCTAGATATGAGGTTATGAAAAAGGGCCATAACGTTTCGCTTTATATCTAGTCGCTCTTATACTTTTGAATACTAAAGTGTACACAACCACTAACGGTGATTTTTTATTAAGTTGTGAAATGAAATGAAGTGTAATGAAACATACACGGTTTTCCAACAAGGTTATCATAGCGATGGGACATTTTATTGACTTCTTACGTGAAATGAACTTAAAGTAATGGGAATTGTACTCTATAGCACCCTTGTTGGACAAATCTAATAGGAATTTAATCGGAAGTCCCATTTCTATCATATGAAGTTAACTTCCCATCAGAAAGAGTCAATAAAGTGTCCCACAACTATGAGAACCCCGGGAAACACTGTATAATCAACTCCTTAACGTTTAGTTTTCTTACATGACAGAACACGCGAGTGACAGAGACGTGAGTTTGGAACTTAATTTCCCAAATGAGTTAATCATAAAATTTCCAGTCTAAGTAAAGTCATCATGCACGGTGCGCTTTTTTTCCTGTGTGTTGCATTCCACAGAAACACAAACAAAATACGTTTACAAAAGTACAAGCTGCACTGCAATGGTGAAAATCCACCAAAGACGCCTTGAAATATGCACCCTTCATCGACTGCTTAGCACAGCGAATGCTAATGCTTTCCCTGCTTCGACCAACCAACCTTTCGCACAAAGCCGCGATGAAGCGCGCACGGCCCCGTTGTTTGACTCGCACAAAAGTTTATTAAAAAGTTCGGCAATAAAATCAAAGAAACACTCCATTCTGCAAGTAGAGGAAACAACGTGGAGCGAGAAAATAACGAAGAGAGTGAGAGCAAACATGTTGAGGGGGGGAGGGAAAAAAAAACTCCACTGCCACTTGCCCGTTTTCAGTGTCGCCACTTGTGTAATGGAAAAAAATGCCGTATCCTGCGAACCTGAACTTACACCAACTGCGCACAGTGCACCGTCTGGTTGCTTGTTGTAGTTTGTTGTTTCATTGAACTCTTCCGAGTTGGTTTTTTTTTGCCCCGACATTCTGTTTTTTTTTTGCATTTTCCCTGTTCTGGTCTCCACACAATGTTGCCCGGGTGCTGCTGGCCTGCAAGTCAAGATTCACATTGGCACATGTCGAAGTGGCGCTGTGGTGAGGGATTTTTTTTCTTCTTCTGGTTGCCCACTGCCACCCGTTGGCGGCCACTCGTGCTAGGCCAGAGAAAAATACTATATTGTATTTTTATTTATTTATGTCGCTGTGTGCCGCCCCCTGTGTGCGCGCTCTGGCGTGCCTGGCGGTGACTGCTATCCGTGCCAGTGATATGTTCTTGCCTTTTCAGTAGGGATTCCTTTTTGTGCCTCTCTCGCTGCTTTCCGTGCTTTTTCCGCACCGCTTTTTCCCCAGCTGCGACGGATTCGCTTCAGGTTAAGCTGTTGGAGGAAAAATATGATTCGAAAAACGAAATTTATGTTATGAGTTTCCAAACTCAATTTACATTTTGCTCCACACGGTGCGGGCGCGAGGGCTTGGTGGCTATGGTGGTTGTTATTGGGTCGGATTTTCCTTGAAGCTTTTTGCCCATGCCCATTGCCAAGGCGTTTCGTTTTGTACGCCTTTTGTGCCTTGTTTTTCCTCCCGACAGGGTCGTTCATCCATTGGAGAGAGAGAAAAAGGAAAGAAGTATTGCATTTGCTCCTATATACGAATGGCCTTTCTCTATCTCGAATGCTTTTTTGTGTTAAAAAAAAAACACTCTGCAAGTGTTGCATTCGATTGCCCAAGCACTGTATATAGTGTTGTTTTGCTTCGAAACTTGATACGATTGTAGTGTCATACGATTTCTCTGCATTCCCCAGGCCTTTTTTTGTTGCACAGCTCTGTCTCCAAGCTTTCCATCTCGGCGCAGCAGCCGCCACACTGCTGCTACGTGTGTCAGCTTG
Organism: Anopheles gambiae; assembly: GCF_943734735.2. Lineage (NCBI taxonomy): Eukaryota > Metazoa > Arthropoda > Insecta > Diptera > Culicidae > Anopheles > Anopheles gambiae. The sequence continues at coordinate 14,232,872 of NC_064602.1, read as the reverse complement.
TGATCATCTTTTTGACTGCTCAGCAAACTTCTCGTATAAAGCACATCTGCATCGATATGATTGGCATTGGTCTCGTCAACTCGCAAAGGGCCGCTTGTAGTGGGGTAGTGGGAAGTGGAAATAAAAATAAAAAAATCCAAAACCGTTACAACATCGCAGCAGTCGCCTCTTACTGGCCGTCCTTTGACAGATCAATGAAAAATCGTCCAACCGGGAGGATGAAAAGCACAGGCGCGCGCACACCATATAGGCGCTGTAGCGTAACCGTGCCATTCCCCGGGCCGGGAACGAACGTCAGCTGGTGAATCGATTGGACTGGTTCCGTTTTTTATCTGTTGCGGCCGTTTTAAACCGATCGGTTCACATTTCGTCCCTGCCTCTCTTGGTCATTTTACATTTGTGGAAGAGAAGAAAAGCCAGAAAAAAGAGAAACCTTCAGAGGTATGAAATTGTAGCAAAATGGCCAAGAATCCGTATGCCCTCATGTGGGTGGGTGGGTCGTAAATATTTCTAGTTCACTGCGTTTTTAGATTTTGGAATTGGCAATTGCTTTTACAACCCTTGCAGCAAACGCGTAGGATATGGGAAAGTGGCCTTTGAAGCAATTTATGGGAAGATTTTTTTTATTGGAACATCATCTATCTTTTATTATGTTTGTGTTGTAATGCAACTGTAACATAACCCTTACGTGCGATAAATTTATTTATTTTTTGTCCAGTAATTCAATTATGTTAATGGAATTATTTTTCGTTTGCTATCCCCAATGGATGGTTTTTTTTTAATGAGCTTTTGAACTGCATTGTTTGGTTTGTTATATTCTGTTTAACGTGTTTCTCATTACAAATATATGTTTAGTTTTTTTTGACGTTTTTGTTTTAAATTTTTTCATGCAATGGTTTTTATTACAAGTGTCATTTACTTATTTTTGTTTTCAATTTTTCATACAATTGTTTTTATTACAAATGTCATTTACTTACTTAGTTACTTATTTCCATTTACTTGTTTCGTACTTAAGCATTATCCTTTCAACAAAAAAAAAAACACTTTTTTCACGTGTTAAACCCTTCTGCGAATTGGTAAATTAATGCTAAAGCGTAAGCCGGCGTGTTTAAATTGTATTACCAACCAGAACGTCGTCCTGGACGGGGATTTAAATGAATCACGGCTCACTCGAGAGCCTGGAAAAAGGTGTCCGGTACGGTAAAATGCCGTTATGAAAATAATTTTCTTTTCTACGAACCCATGGTATATGTTTTCCCTACGGGTGCGATATTATTTTGCTCCAAAAAACAGAAAAAAAGAAAAAAAGGACATATACACACACGGAAACAAGCGCACGCTATACCTAGCTCCCGATGGATTAATTCATTTTTGAAACCGTTCCATCATTAACACTTCCGTATTATGGTATCGGGTTTCCCCCGGCGTGGCGGTGGCACAAGGGAAACACAGTGAACACCATATTTCGGCCGCTAGGCGTTTTCCCCGTAAGGAAATCAACCAGTTCGCCGCTAAACCGTTCGGCATTTGCCAGTGGCGGCGGTCTTGTCCTACTGTGTCCCGCAGTTTGTTATCTGAACTCTCTCTTTCTCTCTTGCTTTTCCTCGCATTTTTTCGTTTTCTTTTGATGCGGGGAAAGGGAAGGAGGTAAGGAAATTGGGGAGAAAACAGCCCTGACCTCATTCGTAACTTTTCACCCAGCGTAGGGTTTGGTGTGCAGCGAGGCGTAGAGGATCTGTTGGATGGGAGGACGAGGCAAAAGTGTTGGGTAACCGTTCGGGACAAATGGAGGAAAAGGTGGGCTTGTTTTTTGTGGATGCCTTTTGTGGGGGGGGGGGGGGGGGGGTTTATAAACGGCACTTTTTTGTTAGGTAGTAGAAAATGGATGTCATGATGTTCAGTTTCTGTTCTACTGTTGCCCTAATTTTACTCGAACAATTTAAACACGAAATATGTTCATGTCATGTTATAATTTTTTTAATTTTATATATTCCATAAAAAGACTGAAAACAAAAGAAAAACTGTTCTTTCCTCTTCTATCTGTATTGTTAGCTTAATTGTATTAAGCCATGTTTAACAACCAGCTGTCTGCTGGTTTCGGCAGTGTACCAGCTTTCGGTAGTGTACCTGTTTTCGGCAGTTGAAAATGCTCTCAATACATATTTTTTAAATATAGATATGCTCATTTTTAATTCATATATTAAGTTTCACATCATTTCCTTGCATATTTTTCAAGCAAAATATCAAACAAAATTGATTGAACATGTAGAATTCAACATGTTTCGGCAGATTTGCTGTCAGATTTAGTTCGGAAGTTTCATTATTAAGAGAACCAGAGCACTTAAACAATGAAAGTTTGGTTTTTTATGAAAGATTCTATGGTTGCAGAATATTCACTTTAAATGCTGCCGAAAATAGGTGCACGGTCCAGTTTTTAATGAATATTCTGCCAAATCAAAAGTGTGTTATTGTTTCATGTTTCAGCAGGAGCCCACAGCATTGATCTGTCAACAATATGCTGATTGTTGATTGTTGATTGTTGACCGATCAATGCAGTGGGTTCCTGCTGAAACATGAAACAATAACACACATTTGATTTTGCAGAATATTCCTTAAAAACTGGATCAGAACACTACGAATGCGTATGTCGAAACATAATACGACATTTCTTATATCAAATATCACCAATTTCACGATAAATAATCTAATAAAATAAATTATAACTTTTGAGCCAGTCTGAGTCGTTCTCTATAGCCGTCTCTTTTCTTCAATGCCTACTTTTTTTTGTAACTCACACCAAAGAGACTGTAAAAACTGCCAGCAAAATGACCAAATCGGGCAACAAAAAATTAATGATTTAAGAACCTTTCAACACCAATCTTAGGAAAGTGAGAGTTTAAAACTGTTTTAAATATTTCTCTCTATCTATTTGCATTGATTAAAACATTTTTCGATCAGTATTCGCGTTGCCGAAAATAGGAACTAACTGCCGTAAATAGGAGCAAAAACAATGCTTGCAGTAGAAATTTGCAGTTTTAGAAAGGTTAAAAAATATTGCAGGCTGGAGGGCTTACAGTGAGGTTTGCGAGCGTCTACCGCTCCTGCCCTATCGGCTCCGTTTGCACGTAGCCAGTAGCCAGCACCAAGCAAACGGGGAAGTTCTTTCCACCAAGCTCAGCTCATGTTGTTTAACAAAACTTTAAAATCCATTCAATATTATTGCGCAATCCTGAAGTGGTTCGTCCGGGTCGGTGGATGTACGTGAACAGATTTCCCTAGCAGTAGAAGTTTTCCATCGAAGAAATCTACTCTCTGTTTGGCAATAAGTAAAGTGGGGCTTTCGCTGCTTCCCCCCCCACAGAGCAGCGTAAATTTTACATATCGTTTTACAGACCACCACACTACTCCCATCGCACCTTTTCACCACCCGCTTCCCGTGGCTCGCTCCGTTCGATTGGTTATGGGTTTGATTTGCATTTGCGAAAACTCGCTTCTCCGCAGTAAATTCTCGTGCAAACCTATGGCCAAGTCGAGGCACACACACCGAAGCCCTGTGATAAATACTTAAACAAGGTGCGTGAATAAGTGAACAGCCGTCGAGCGAGCTCCGAGGTATGGCGACCGGCTGGGCTGTGATGGGCTGAAGAGAAGGGAGAGCGTTAGAGAGAACCGATCACCGTACACCGTCGAAACCACACCGGAAGGAGGAGCGGCACTGTCGGTAGAACCTACCACTCCCCCGTGTTGCCGATGGTCGGGACCGATGCTTTGAATGTAAATAATATAACTTGCATAATTTAATAAACGGTGTTCTCGGTACGGTTTCTCAATCGAATGAACTCTCTGGCCTCCCGCTCTCTCTCTCTCACACACACACTACCCCGCCTTGACCGCCCAAGCCGTGTGTTTGCTTCGAACTTTACCTAGGCCTAGTGGTTTCGGTTTTGGATTGGTCGGGCTTCAAAGCGGAAAGCGCTTGTTGTTTCTTCCGATGAGGTAATTCCATCGGACCCCGGGTGGAAGCTGCTGCTGTTTCGCAAATGCACGGATGAAACTAATGCTTCCAGAAGAGCAGACATTGGCTTTGTTCAAAAACGCCTGTTCGCTGTTCGCACCCTTCCCCCCCTCTCCCTATGTGTGCTGTGTGCATGACAAAAGCAAAATCAGAAAGCTGTGCTATACCGGCAAACCGGACGTGAAGTGAATACCGCTACCACCGCTGCCTGTCGGCTTGGCATTGGCTGTGTGCTGAGGCGGCGTTGTGGCGAGCTTAGAAAGAGCGCGGTCCAGCGGTCTGACATGACAAACATATTAAGCAGTGGTTAATTGAATGGATGTGTGAATGTTAAATATTGTTCCTGGTGAATTGCGTGTGGGGGTTAAGAAAACAAGTTTTTGGTAGAAACGATTGTATGATTGTATTTAGATTTATATGGTTGTAGAAGCACTAACATCGTTTTCTTATGATACACTAGTAATAACAAGATAACTATTCAAAATTGTCAAATTAATTAGATAAATAAATATTATGTTTCGACATGTTTTGGCCTGAATTTCTCGGGAATTTGGCACGATTGTTTCCTATTTGTAATTAATATTTTAATTTTTAAGCGTTATTATGTTAACAAGTGTTGCTGTTCGTATCAAATGAGCTTTGTTAATTCAATTCGATTCCAATTATATTACGTTTTACTACGGATTGGATGTATCTATTGGGATCTTATCGCTATTATGAGAGCAACGGAGTAGTAAAACAAGATTTCTTGCGTTTAGTTTATCGGCAAAATGTAGCCGGAACACAAAAAAATATTATATTTCATTGTTTTGAAGTACATATTAACACATTTTATTTCTTTTCCAATTCCTTCAAACATATCTGTATCATTTTAAATTGCTACAGCAGAAAATCCCAAAGTTGTTTGATTTTCGTATGTGAGTGAGCTTTCTATACCAAGAAAAATGAATAATTTTCAAAAGCGTATCCAATTTTTCGTGAACTAAACCCCGAATAGACTTCTGAATGCTTAACTAGAGACCTTACCTTTGTTGTTCCATTTTAAAGCCCTCTTTAAGTATCCTCCTCCTCGACCGTGAAACCAATCGCCAGCCAAACCGATTCCACTTGCAGGGCGCAGCACAGCTTAACGGCAAAAGACGCAAGATTTCGGTAAGGCTTCAATGTGCCATCTAACGGGATGCGCTTTCGCTACGTGCTATCATCCTTTTTCCCACTGGCTGATGAAATCGTTTTGGTGCATTGGCTTCTCAAATGTCCCGGATTCCAGCGGCCGCGGGGCCACAATTTGCTTCCACAGTCCACAATGGTATTCTTCGCGCACGGGCACCTTCGTCTGACCTTCGGCGGAAGCAGCGACACGTCTTGTTCTCCCCCACTAAAGCCCCGATACAGACACTGATAGCCGGGCGCAAGAAAGGTTTCTTGTTCGCTTGCTCCTACCCATCACTTGACAGTATGTTTTGTCTCCGGATGGTGGTGCTCCGGATGGTAAAATGGGGTTGAGCGAGGGTAGCACTACTGTTCCGGTGCTTTGGTGCCGGAAGCTGCAAGAGCCTCCGGTCGGGCTGATATTTAATGCCAGCCCGTCGTCATCGTCGTCGTATCGTCTTTGTCGATTCGTCAGGCGCAAAGACAGGAAAGGTTAGCTTGCACATTGTCAACCGTGCGGGAGCTGTAATTGAAGCGAGAAACGGGAGGCAAATGTCCCACGAAAGGGCGACGGGATGAAGTGTAAGCCTTTGTGTGTGTGTGCGCGCCTTGCAGTTAGCGGGCAGTGGAGAACGTTAGTAGCAGGATGATGATGATGCCATGAAGCAGTAGCGACGAAAGGACAATTGGGAAGGAAAAACGCCGGTCGACGGAGGGAGTTGTCGGGTGCAAGTGCAAGGAAGAGTAGCTGAATAGGGGTTGTGGCAGCTGTCGATGCATAAAAGGATTCAGGATCCTGAATGTACAAGAAACGGATATCAGTGAGTATGTGTGTGTGTGTGTGTGTGTGTGTATGTGTGTGAGTGATACGGATGCAAAGAACTCGGATCGATGCCGTCGGCGTCAGTGCGCGCCCATCACTGAATGAAGCTGAAACACGATATAATTCAATGTGCTTTATTTTGTTTACTTCCTCACTCCTGACACGCAGACACTTACAACAGCCCCGTCGGGATAGTTTTTCCTCCTTCTCCACTGTTCAGTTTCTTTTCTTTTTTGCATTGGAAAAGGTTACAGTTTCCTTTCAATTTTTCCCCCATACAGCGCATTGTGTATCGTCTTATCTTCTCTAGCGTGCTGGAAGTTGGAATAAATTGTCGTAACTGTCGACCGAGCAGACAAGGTGTCTGATGAGTATTGTAAGAAGCGTGTGTATTCTTTGCGCGGGCATGGGGGGGGGTGGTCTACCAACGTCAGCACATCATCACGGTAACTATCCCGGCGGCTTCCGGGTGTGTTGTCATGGCTTCAATAAATGTGTTTTCTTTTATCGTCAGCTTCTTACCATTGTGTGTTGCGTGGTACTGGTGCACTGCGGGCCCTGCGGGAGGAGTTTGGTGTGGTTTGGTGCCGCTCAAAGCTCTGTTCCCCATCGACGGCAAACCGGCATTGAATGGTGTGTTTGCGTGCGAAAAGGAGTTAAATCTATCGTCCACCTTCTTTGCTCGATTTTCCGTTCGACGTTACGCTGCGGTCCAGCTGCTTTGGTTTCTTTGCTCTGGGGAACGAGATACGAGCAAAGATTTTCCGATCCGATGGGAAACTGAATCGAGCAGAAGAAAAGAAAAGCCGAAGCAGGCGGATCTCTCTCTCTCTTGACCGTGCTGACATCCTTGTGGAGTCGTTGATCGAAGCCCTTTCAAAGGATGGTTGCTATCGGCATTGGTGATTTGTGTTGAATAGACTGTCAAAGGTAAATGGGGAAAAAAATCGAAGGATTTGAATAGAGAAGGGAGAGTGGTTGATGTTGTTGCCTCTGTGTGAGCATATCTTCAGTAGTTCGTCCCCCAATCGACGCTCGTGCTGTAAATTCAAAGTGTGGAGCGAAAGTAGTGTAACTCGGGAGTACCCCGTTGCTTGGGGTGATTGTATTTTTCCCAAAACACAAAAACACACAAAGGCAAATGGTATCTCTATGAAAGTCTCTCCCCACTTTCGTATTGTGTTCGTATCGAAGAAGCAGGCTAATTGAGTGTGTTACGTGCGCACAGCGCTTGCTGTGGAGCATCTGTGCGCCATCCTTTTGTGAAACATGAAAGCAATCGTTAGTGTTGTTGCGTCGGTTGGGGGATATCGTTCTCGTTCTTCACGATGGAGTTGTGGGAATTCCTTTATAGTTATCATTTTGAATTAAGTTAGTTCTAAACGCCCCTTTCTAATAAAGTATAAATCAACGTTGTAGGGACTCAATTGACGTGACATTTTGATGTTCTTCACACAATTTCACTTGCTTTAGTTAGACTTTTCACTAATTAGTTTATACTTTACTATTCTTTACTATTCTGATGGATGCTCTGAAGGCGCCAAGCTATCTCAAGTTGTTTGAAATTGATTCTCATTTCAATTCGTGAAGTCTTCTAGACCTAACAATTTTTCAAGTGCTTATTGTATTTGATATTGTTAAAGATGTATTTGTTAGTAATGTCTGTTTTTTGATAACAAGTTTCTCTATCATGTGTAAGACGACGACTTTCGTTAGTACACTAATGTAGGAAGTTCGGACCTACCCGATTCCGATTCTGTGTTTGGAGCCGTCCGGAGCCGTCTCTGATTCCGTAACCAAAATTGAATTCTGATTCAGATTCCGGAGCTAAATTTGTTTGTGGAGCCGTTTTTGAAGCCGATTCCTAGCCGTTTCCAGAAAACTTTGGAGCTATTCGAAATCGATTCCAACGAAAACTACATTTTTCTCATCATTATAGTACATTGTTTGCTAGTAGGGTCCTACTAGGTGTTGTCGCTTCTGTTTTTAGGCTAAATTAATGTTAAACGAAATGTTATAAGAGGCAGAGAAACCCGCAGAAACCATCTCCTTGACGTACACATTTCACAAGCCTGCATCAAAGGATCTCGGAAGTTGTTTTCTGTAGCTCGGCATATTCAAAGACCGCAATACGCTTCCTATACTCCAATTCAGGAAGATACTTGTTAAATTGAATCATCTTCACCAGTAATCATCGCAAAGTGAATCATCGGTCACTGACATATGTTCCTTTCAAGAGACTTCTTTAATTGCTTCTTGAGACAATTATGTGCCAAGTAGTTCATGAAAGATGCGATCTTTAACGTAATATTTCTTGAACGTAATATCTTGAACGTAATATTTCTTCAATGTCTTCAATTCCAATTGTTGAGATAGTATGTCCTCTGAAACTTCTTTTATATGGGATGTAAACGATTATAATTCGATTTATTAGGTTTAATTTAAACCTTCTTCTATCCGTTCTAATGTCTTAATCTAATATCCATATCTAATGGTTTACGCTACGAGGCTGCTTGAAGTCGTACATAATTCATCAAATTCATGCCTTTTTTGACTGTTGTGGTATCGGAAATGCGTCATTGCATTCCAATATGGTACCGTCTTGCTCCCAAAACTGGGCAGGGATTGTTTTACGTTCGTCATTGCTTCGTCAATTTACGTGTTGCCCAACCGCTTTGTGCCTACGCCCCATGCGCCTACCCTCTATGCAGTTGCATCCCAGACGAGCGCGCACTCGAACTGAAATTCAATTAAATTAACGTTTTAAACATCATCAGAACCAACGAATGGAGCGGCCCGGTGCTATCAGAACCAGATGCACAGTGTGGTGGCACACATGGGAAGCGAATACGTATACGCACGTCCATGCCGTCACCGTTTCGATGTTGGGATCAACATTGTCACACTATCAGGAGACAGAACTTTGGAATCGTCTGGATAACTCCGTCGTGTACTGTTATGTGGAGACGTTTCTCGACGCGTTAGCGTTCCGAGCCCGTTAAAAGGGGATTTAGGTTTAACGCGGAGGTGATTGAGGGAAATTTAATCAAATTCATTGCATTATGTAACCATTTTGGGTTCGTTGTTTCCCATTTGGTGTGGCAAAATACAGCGGCGACGGCAATGGAGGGCACCCGGTAGCTGTGTCGGTTCAGCTCCAAAAATGGTGATCCGTCGGTCGGTGTACGTGTGTCATCATCAGCGCGCGTTTCCTGATCGGGTGTCAATTTATTCACCGTACGCTGTAGGCCGGAAAGTACCGGCAGTTCAGTTTTAGCTCTAACCCATCGGTAAGGCAATGGTTTTGGTTTGTTGCGCTCAGTGCTTTGTTGGCATCCGCCCAGTAACAACTTCACCGGTTGGTGAATGGTGTGCGTGCGTGCGTTTAGCTGATGATGGTTTGTATCGATTCGCCTTTTCGATTTCTGCATCACCGTTCGTTCGTTCGTTCGTGCGGTGTAAAGGAGATGTTGTTCGAAACGAAACCATGCAAGATGCGTTCCCCGGCCCATGTGATGATGGTGATGAATATGACGCAGCAAAGGTATTTTGCCGTATAACATTGCAACCATAGCAGCGTAACGCATCCGTCGGCGGAAGGGAGGAAATGCGCGCAAGAAGAATGGCAAATGCCTGGGCAACGTGCAAAGGTTCAGGCTGAAAAATGGCACGTAATGTATTTAAGCGAGCAGCAGCAGCAACGTCACATACCGCTCCGGAAGCATGTGGAATCGATTTGGGATTTGTTACCCCGCAACCAAGAGCTCTTCTCCCCAACCGCACCACGATGCGGTCGCCGTAGTCGAACCGCCGAGGTTCCTTCCGCTTTGATGTCGTGAGCGGAAATTGTGCAAAAATAGGCGTTGGCAGCAGGTTTCTTTCCTGCCTAGCGGATTTGTGTGGAGTGTTTTGAGAAGGAATGCATAAAGCGTGGAATAAAGAAAAAAAAAAACATTGGAGCTGGAAAACAAACAACACGAGAATAACTCGGGTGGTGGTGACGGCGAGGTATTTCCTCGCTTTATATTCTCTCTTCTGCGCCCCTTTATTCTGTAGGAAGCCGTTGGAAAATGCGATTGAATGGAATCATTATAGGAATGGATTTCGCCTTTTATTCAATCTCGAAACGCAAAAATGTATGTTTATCACCGGAGGCTGCCTGCCGACTTTTCGCCGTGGTGGTTTGTGGTGCGCAGTTTATTCTCGTTGGTTAGGCTATGGGTTTGCAGGTATTTTTTTGAATGCAAGCGGGGTGTGCGTTGTACATCAAAAGTAATACAATGTGGTGGTTGTTATACGTGCGTTTGTGTTTGTCAATGCTATTTTTAATTTATACCTGATGGTTTCACATATGTACTGTAAATTCTTAAGAAAAACTTATCTTGTACAACAAATGATTTTATACAGATTCATTTCTCTGAAGTATATATGCAAATATATAGCGTTAATGTGGGATTTTAAAACATGTTTAAAGGAAATAATGTGCTGTATGAAACAAATTTATAATTTATTGGTATTTTCCGATTGAATATCAATACAATTGGACCAATAAATTCTGGGAACCTACCAATAAACGCTTCCCAGAAACCCTGTAATTAGTGTTGGGTCAAGAGCGAAAGAGGTACCTCAATCGCTCCGCTCTTCTTATTGTGCGCGCTCCCGCACTGCCCACAGGAAAAACAGGTAGCTCCGCACGGAGCGCTGCACACAGGAGCGATTGTGCGATGCGCTCCCCGGAGCGATTGTGCGATGCGCTCCCAGGAGCGATTGTGCGATGCGCTCCCAGGAGCGATTGTGCGATGCGCTCCCAGGAACGATTGTGCGATGCGCTCCCAGGAGCGATTGTGCGATGCGCTCCCAGGAGCGATTTTGCGATGCGCTCCCAGGAGCGATTTTGCGATGCGCTCCCAGGAGCGAAATTTCGCACTTTACTAAGTGCTGCACGCAAGAGCGATTGTGCGATGCGCTCCCAGGAGCGAAGTTTCGCACCTCACGGAGCGCTGCACACAGGAGCTAGAAGATGTGCGCTTGAAAGCTTCGTACAGAAAATGATGGCTTGCATAAATCCAGCCCTTAACTTGCGGAATGTGAGCGGAATGCGCCAATTATTTTTACTCACCTGTTTGAAAGAAAATATTTGCTTATGATTTATGCATTCTAGTGTTGGGTAAAGTAGTACAATGAAGTGTGCGGTGCACATTTCGCACTGTGCGCACTTCGCACTTTTCGCACAGAGCGTGCGCACTCCGCACTTTACGCACACTTCGCACAGTGCGCGCACTTTTCGTACATTCCGCACAGTGCGAGCACACTATACACTTGAGAGAGAGAGAGAGAGCAAGAGAGAGAGAGAGAGAGAGAGAGAAAGAGAGAGAGAGAAAGAGAGAGAGCAAGAGAGACAGAGGGAGACAGAGAGAGAGAGATAGACAGAGAGAGAGGGAGAGAGAGTGAGAGAGAGAGACAGAGAGAGAGACAGAGAGAGACAGAGAGAGAGATAGAGAGAGAAAGAGAGAGAGATAGACAGAGAGAGAGGGAGAGAGAGTGAGAGAGAGAAAGACAGACAGAGAGAGAGACAGAGAGAGACAGAGAGAGATAGTGAGAGTGAGAGAGAGAGAGACAGAGAGAGAGACAGAGAGAGAGACAGAGAGACGAAATTTCGCTCCTGGGAGCGCATCGCACAATCGCTCCTGTGTGCAGCGCTCCGTGAGGTGCGACAGTTCGCTCCTGGGAGCGCATCGCACAATCGCTCCTGTGTGCAGCGCTCTGTGCGGAGCTACCTCAAGCGCACCGCACACTTTAGAGATCTTGGCTTCATTTCAAACGTTCCTAACAATCAAGTGCTTGCTACTGAAATGTTAAGTTCAATTCCGTTCGACCTTTCGTTGGGTGGCATTATGATAGTTGCTACATGTGCCAACTATCGACTATTTGAGGAGGTCCAAAAATAAATAGGTGTTGGCCACATCATAAGCGCTGTTTGTCATTTTTGAATTCATAAAACAGCATTTTACCAACAGCCCACAACAGATGCTGTAAACACTGAATGAAGCTGTCCTCATGCAGGAGAGCAGCACCATTTGCTCTGCATAGCATGCTCTGAACACTCCGGCACCCGCATTAGTCAGTGTTAGAATAAATAACAAACTTTAACCCGGTATCTCGCAGGAAATGACTCCCCATATGCCGACTACCATCCCAGCGGCATATAATCCGCAATATATGAGATGAGTCATCGGCCGGGATTGACTGCTGTTCGTTCGCCTAGCGCAAGCAGAAAATTGTCTTGTGCGAAAAGGCATCGCCAGCTAGAGTTTTCCAACGCTGTATCGCTGTACGGGTTTGTACCGTGCGTGGGTGGGGGCCTGCGGAGTAGCTGCACAAACACTGCGCTGTCTCTACTGCCTCTCGGACGTTAAATATCCATTTTCCGTTTTTATACGCCAACTTTCCGGGATGCTCGGCGTTCCCGGATGGGGTGTTGTATAAACTCCGAACCGGAAAGATGGTTAGGGTGTGTGCGAGAGAGTGTGTGTGTTTGAAAGTTTCGTGCTTCCTATTTTTGCTCCCAGCCAAGGCCAGCTTTGCAGGCTGAGAGGGCTGCCACATTAGGCCTAAGCCCTTGTGGAAGAGATATTGTCCGAGTGTGTGTGTGTATAGACGTGCCAACAAACCCTCATCTGCAAGTAATACACAGCATAGATACGGCACAAATTCTGCTCTCGAGGGTCTGGTGTGCGTCTTGCTTTAGCGACGGCCAGGCACAAGCACGGAACGACTCTGTCTCCACCTGCGCAATGCACTATTTCGGAGGTAGGCAGAGTTTTGCTGCCGAGTACGCTTTATCGCACGATAACATGATCCCGCTTCCTTTAGTCATTATCGTCTGAGTGTATGCGTCCGTCCGTATGCATATTGGGTGGGCCAACGGGCGTTCGTTTCACGAATTTTGCCGGAAATGATATGATGCACCATTACGAACCTGCTTTCCAGTATCCGAAAATTCTTCCACAAATATAGATGGCAAGAGGATAGGCGTGACTGGGAAGAAAGATGAAGGTACGCAGTAAGCAAATATTCCACCTGAGTATTACCCAGTTGGCAATCGCTGATGATGAACAAACCCCCGGGATATGGGGCATAGCCTTATTTGGGAAATTTTGTGCGAATAGGGGGTCCACATATCTAGCCCAATTTGTACCTTAGGCCGGGCGAGCGAGAGCAGGTATCGTCTCTAATGAAAATACCGTTTGACACCAACAAACCTTTCCGGGACGCCTCGGGAAGGGAAAGAAGTCTCTCGATTGCTGCGTTGCCGCACGTGTGGCGACTTGGCAAAAAGCTGCCAGGCAACAAATTCCTTTCCCTTTTGCCGAGGAATGTCAGACAGTATGCACAATTTACACACTTGCCCAATATCTACGGAAAAAGCAGGGACAGAACAGCGTGTTCCATCTTGCAAATCTGCAGGTGTCATTCGGAATGGGTTTCGAATGTCTAGAAATTCCTAGACATCATCAAACTCGAACTCCGGAGCACCGGACCCTCGATCCAGGGCCCGGGTTTTTGCAATCAGCTCTCGAGACACCCCCCAAAACACGCACACAGCGAGAGGCACCGGTGTTATCCGTTCCGGCCTGTCCCAACGAGTGAGGTGAATAAATTTCTCTCCTGACGTGTGTATGTATAATTTTCGTAAGTAAATTTGAAAAACCCTCTCCTCCCATGCGTCGACTTCACACGAGGGAGGGGGGACGCATTTGGTGCTGATGATGCCGTATTCTAGAGCACGTTCCCTCAGGGACGTAAAAGTTAGGAACTTTAGCACACCCTAAAGCGATAAAGAGAGAGAGAGAGAAAACATGGGGTTGCGACGAGAAGATCGATCGCCTTGCTGCTGCTGTGGCGGCCCTTTTTTATTTGAAGAGAAGTTTTTGGGGACGACCCTTACAGTTTGCTGCCAGCAGTTGTATCCTCTGAGGTGTACGAAGAGGACGACGGCACACCTTTGCCACAAATACCAGATGACCCGTGCGTGTTAAGGCCTTAGGGGTCGGTCCGATAGTCTGACATTTCGTTAAAAATGGATTAAAGTTCCTCATGTTGCGTCCCGGGTATGTGTATGCAGGGATGTTTTTAGACAGGCTTTTTTTTTAAATTACTTGGAGCTGGAACTTTATTTCAACATTCCTGTGCTCGTGTGTGATGTCTGGTCTGTGTGATGTCTGTACAATTTCATCGCACGTTTGCCTGAACAGTAGTGATGGGTAATCCGGAGCGGAGTTATGGATCAACTCCGACTCCGGTGCGCAAAATATGACTCCGGCTCCGGATCATAACTGGATTCGACTCCGGATCAGTCCGGATCAGTCCGGATCACTCCGGATTACTCCGGGTCACTCCGGATTACTCCGGATCAGTCCGGATCAATCCGGATCACTCCGGATTGCTCCGGATCACTCCGGATTACTCCGGATCAGTCCGGATTACTCCGGATCAGTCCGGATTACTCCGGATCACTCCGGATTACTCCGGATCAGTCCGGATTACTCCGGATCACTCCGGATTACTCCGGATCACTCCGGATTACTCCGGATCACTCCGAATCACTCCGGATCACTCCGGATTACTCCGGATCACTCCGGATCACTCCGGATCACTCCGGATCAGTTTTCGTACATATTAGATGTACGACTTGAAAGTCAATGAACTCATCAAGAATAGTCTAAACGATAATGGACAGTCATTCCGGATCCGGAGTGATCCGGAGTGATCCGGAGTGATCCGGAGTGATCCGGAGTGATCCGGAGTGATCCGGAGTGATCCGGAGTGATCCGGAGTGATCCGGAGTGATCCGGAGTGATCCGGAGTGATCCGGAGTGATCCGGAGTGATCCGGAGTGATCCGGAGTGATCCGGAGTGATCCGGAGTGATCCGGAGTGATCCGGAGTGATCCGGAGTGATCCGGAGTGATCCGGAGTGATCCGGAGTAATCCGGAGTAATCCGGAGTAATCCGGAGTAATCCGGAGTGATCCGGAGTGATCCGGACTCGGAGTCGATGAGTCTGAGGGTTTTCCCGTACGCACCCCCCCCCCCCCCCCCCCCCCCCCCCGCTAAACAGTCCGGAGCAACTCCGAGTCCGCGTCCGAGGGGTGCCGGAGTCGGATCAATCCGACTCCGGAAAAAAATTGTATTTACCCATCACTACTGAACAGTCGATGATGTTGTCTAGTGGGAGGGGAGAGGTGATGCTGTGCTGGGATTGGGCTGGTCCAATATTTGCCTAGAATTGCCTAGCTATGTCAGACAAAAGAGATATTCCGAGAAAAGGGGGGCAGTAACAAGCATAACACACATTTCCTGGAACTACCGCCGCCACAGCGAGCGGAGAATGTTTGAGAACTGAACCGAAGTAAGTAAATAGTTTCGGTGAGTAGGTCGATCGGAGTAGGTTTGTCACTGTCCGAGTTACACATACGCACACACACGCGGAGGCTCTCGGCAAACATATGGCGTTTGCCAGAAGTTTGTAAAAGTCTTCCGAAGCAACATTCGGTAGAACCTTTTTCCTTTGCTGCTTCGGAGAAATGGGTACTCTGCTGCTGCTGCTGGCTAGAACGGATGGCCGTAATCTGTCATAAAATATTCATCACGCAGACATTCGCCCGATACTCGCCCGAACGCTGGAGATAGAGCAGTGGTGGTGGTGACTAACGTTTTCATCTTCAAAATGGAGGATACTGGTCTCAATCAGTTCCGCACCGATGCAAGTGGTTTGTTGGAGTGGTTTCTTCCTCCTGCGCGCACTCTCTGCACAGTGTGCACTAAAGAATTGTGTGCCTGTGTGTGTGTGTTTTTTTTTTGTGTCGACATTTTTCACATTCCACCCGTTAGCTTCATTAGTGGTTGATTGTTGCTTTTGGAGGGGTAGCGCAATCTATCGCGCAGAGACTCGGTGGTGGTAGAGCTGCTGCAGTACGAAATGCACATTGCGCTGTTCGAAGCGCCTCGCGTTTGGAGTAAGAAAAATGACGCTCCGTGGGAAGGCGATTTGTCTTCGGGTCGGCAAAGTGGCAGTGAAATGGGTTGTTCGTGGCTCCCTTGCACGCGTGTGTGTGTGTGTGTGTGTGTGTGTGTGTGTGAGAGAGTATCCTTTGGACAGTATCATTAATCGTTGTTCGCTGGCTGAGAGCGAGAGAGAGAGCAGGGCAGCGTAATCGGGTGAGAATGGAATGTATGTTACTTTAGGAGGGTGTGTCTTTAATGGATCTGAAAAGGCTTAAAGGGTTCAAAAGCAGAACTGAGCAAGTATTTTAACAAGACATTGGATACTCGGACATGTATTTAAAACCAGTGCTGCAAAATGTCACTATCAATGTCATACAAAAAAAACTGACTGATACAAAATCCGTATCAGCGTCACGTACTCAATTGTGATAATCAGAGATGATACTCATAACGATTGGTGTGACTAATACATGCTCATGACATGTTTGCGACCGTCGCTTGGTTAGTCACTATATCACGACTTTTTTTTGCTGTGATCAATTTTGCAAAATATCACTGACATAGTCATGACAACTTCCGGCTGAAATAAAATCATCTCAACGTCACTCTACTGTAATGATCAGAGGCGAGCCTCAAACAGTTGGTGCGACCATCACATGCTTGGTGACATTGTGTGCAACCAACTCTTGGTCAGTCACTTGGTCGCGACATTTTCAGTCGGTGATCATCGCGATGATCACGGGAGATATGCGGTGCGTGCGAGTGGTTCCAAGAAACAAAATGAGCATGTTTTCTTGCTCTGTTTGATCCGACAGATAATCAAAATAGATAGAGGGAGAAAGCATGCCCATTTTGTTGCTAGAGCCCTCGCGCCAGGTATATTCCAAGAATGTCGCGATTATCGCCGACAACAATGTCGTGACCAAGTGAGTGACCAAAAGTTGGGTGCTAAGCAAAATGTCACCAAGCGTGTGATTGATTCTCCAACTGTTTGAGTATAGTCACTGATCATCTCAGTTGTGTACGTGATCTGATTTGAACTTCGTTTCAGTCATGAGTGTCAGAAAAAATCATTATTATGCTTGCGCCGGCAGTAAGCTTAGCTTGTCAGTCAGAGTATCGCGTTGGACTCAAGAATTCACATGTCGTGTTCAGCATGTCATGACGCACTTTTTATTGACTATCAGCAAAGAGCATCAAGGTATCACGGATATGTTCATTGTTTTCGTTGGTGAAAATCTCGTGATACTCATGACATTTTGCAGCACTGTTTTAAACTTATGTATGTATTCAAAACTTATTATTTATATGTGCTCTGTCTACTGATTGGTATCATATTTACACCAACTGCCGACATTTGTTTATGCACCACAACCATTGCCTGAATCGTACAAAGTCATGAGCAATATTTTGTACATTCATCTTAGGATTTACACGCTCCATCCCGCTATATCTCTCTCTTACTGGAAAACTGGATAAAAGAGCGCAAATTAGTCTTAAGCTTAGAGCTTTCGCTTTGCATTTATTCTTCTTTTTTCTATTTAATACACGCTGCTGTGATAGTGGATTTGTTGAGACTGCCAAACGAAAAAAGTGAAACAATCCAAGAAAAAAAAAAAAAGAAAACGATAAGCTAAATAAGCATGCTGAAAAAAGCCACACACACAGGGCACGTAAAGACAAGTAAAGCTCGACCGAGTTTTTGCGCTGATGGGAAGAGAAAAATACACGTAATGATGCGCCTTCGGCAAACTCTACCGCTACGTCGTGGCGCGGCGCTCGCTAATGGTATGAAAACATGGTTGGGCACCCCCACCCACCCTCCCCTCTCAAATCGTCTTAATGGTGTTCGCGTTTTTTTGCTTTGTTACTCTCTGCCCCCTTCTAACGACATGTTGTGCTAGTGTGCTGGTCGGCAGTCGTTAAAGTTGTGCTTGAGTGTTATCTTGAAACTTATGAGCTATGGGTGGTGAGCTATGGGAACTTTCATGTGCTAGCTGGGATGCATGAGCAATGGGATGCCGTTGGACGGGAAATGATGCTCTATAAGATGGATTGTTTTTAGTAGTTTTGTTGGCAGAAAGCGAAAAGTCTTTCATTTTACTGCTGCATTAATGCTGTTTGGTAATTAAATTTCCACACAAGTTTGGGCTACATTTGGATTTAAGTTTTGGATAGCTAACTTCTTATAAGTAATTAAAAAAGTGCATATGAAATAAAAAATATAACAAAAATTGCTTTCTTTCATTTAATTAATTCAAAAACAAAATTCGTTGTATTTGACACTTCAAAACATTATTTTAAATGAATTTTGATGTGTTTGATGAATGATGACTTTTGATGAATCTGGTTCCACTTCATTCATTTCTAAGTGGCTTGAGAATTAGCGATTTAACTCAGATTTAAAAAAAATAATTGATTGTTATCTGTTGAGTTGAATGGAGTTATAAATAAACTAACCAAAGTTGCATTTATTTATACACACACCCTATATTATTTAAAAAAACACACAAAACTGAAGGCGTAGTTGTTTTTGCGTTGCTACCAAGCATATTTATTTTGACTGCAATTGAATCTCGCAGCTCGGGCGAATGACCTCGTCCACCGGATGGTCAATTATGGGCGGTCAAATATGCACACAAGTTCAAATAAGTTAACCTTTCGCCATGGGTGGGGTGTGTGTGGGTGCTGCTGTCCATGATTGAGCGCACAGCGTGTGTGCTGCAAGACAGTCAGTAGCAAGCAGCAAACTGTTGCCTTCGTCCGGGACCAAATTATTACCTACGATGTTCCCGAAAGCCGGTAGCCAATTGAAATAAATTTCAAAGAATTTGGCAGAAGAAATAAGTCGAATCGTTGATTTGATTCCCTTTTCGAGTAGGAGCACAGGTGGTTTGTGAGAATTCAGTTCGACACTAGTAAAATGTACGTGGGCCTCGGCGCTCGACACTAACCGTTGTTGGGCAAAACATTTAAATTAAGCAAACATTTCTGCAAAACCTGAAAAGGCAATAAAGTGAACGTACACCTGGCCGTTCATCAGCGCGGTTTTCGGTTGGAGAAATACTTGTGGGTTTCATCTCCCTCTCTCTCTCTCTCTCGCCTCTCGAAAGCCTCGGCAGCCACTTGAATGTAAATCCAATCATTCAATGCTCCACCGGGCAAGGAATCTTCATCGGAAGGAATGCCAACCATTTGTTTCCGCCCTGCCAAGCACTTGGTGCGTTGCTGTGCGGAGAATATATTTAAATTAAAGCGCTCGGTACCGTTACCACTCGCGCAAACTGTAATGCGAGCAGAATTATCTGTTTGGCAAATCGGAATTTACAAATAACTCCGGCTCCGGCGGGGCATGTTCGACTTACAGGGTTTCCCACGATTTATTGGTCAGTTCCCATGATTTTTTGGTGTGTTCCCACGATTTTTTGGTCGTATCCCATAGATTTTTGGTTCGTTCCCATAATTTATTGGTATTTTCCGATTGGATATCAATACAATTGGACCAAAAAATTCTGGGAAACGACCAAAAAATCGTGGGAACGCACCAAAAAAATATGGGAACCCACCAAAAATTGATGAGAACCAACCAATAAATCGTGGGAAACCCTGTAATCCCACTCCGAACGGCCTTTCCGTCTTACCTTTCCGCATGGAGGCGCCTGGTGGTTGTTGAAGGAGATGAGCATGATGATGGTGATAGTGATGATGATGATGGGTTTAATTAATCCTTGAAGCCAACCCGCCTCCCGCGCATTACAAGCAATAAAACCCACAGATATTCCAATATTAACAATCATTTTGTCCGTTTTGTTTCGTTACAGGTAAGCAACTGAAGTGGGAAGAAGAACGTCGGGCAAAGGAGAGCAAAGGCGAGCGAGAAGTGGATTCCATCGGATTGGATGAAGATTCGGTGAACTTTAGCTACCCATTTTGTGCGGCTCGAGTCGTGAGAGATATGATCGGGTGGTTGCGAAATGATGGGATTGGTTTGTTGGTAGAAAAATCTTTATCCTGATAGAATAGAATCGCTGCGGTTGCATGCCCGAGTGATCCTGGAAACAGTGGGTTCGTCCCTCGTTCGAAGTGAATCTTCCGACCGTACGTGATGCCGTTCGAGGTGATTTTGCAATTCGCACAATTTATGCTTGCAGTTGATTGTTGGGTCCTTCGTTTCAATGAAGAAGGGGATGTACTACAGTCGTTGCGGTGTGCTGGTTGTATCATCAACTACGTTACCAAAGCTCTTTCTCTGCTGGGTGAGGCTCATCAGACACGTGTCGTGATGAAATACGAACCAACCAAGCAGTAGCGATGATGCCTGCATTCGATCAGCCTAACTTCACTGTTTTTCGGTTTAGTTTGGCTTACGTGATATTGGCAAATGATGGTACCACAGCTCCACATCACTCACGTTTAAAGCTTTCGCCCGCAATAAGCATACCACGGAGGCGGTGGTGGTTGTGTTTCGTTCGTACAGCGTTGACGCACGTGCATGGTGAAGTTTGCCCGGTGGGAACTGTGTTGGGGGTCCCACTTTTCTTCCCGTGGGTGTTGTCATTTTGGTAGCTCTTTTTTTTTTCATTTTCTCTATCACACTCCGGCCCCCCCGAAGCCAAGCCAATCGTGTAATGCACCAGTGAAGCGTGTTGGTAGTTCATTGTGTGATTGGCAAAACGTGCCGCACGAAGAAAATATCGGATTGCTTTTGCGGGACTCGATTGGAAATGGTACACACATTTCGCTGCAATACCTGGTAACTGCTGAGTAGAGCCAAAGAGAGAAAGATAGAGAAAGAGTAAACTAGAGAGTAGAACAGAGAGCTGTTGCTGTACATGTGGATGGTTTTTGTGGTGCTGGGATTGAAATTTTGCGCATACTATGTTGGTGGACGAGTGTTGGATGGATGAATAAGCTTTCTTCTTTCCTTCCTTGGTGTGTGCCATGAAGCATCTTCGGCTTACATGGTATGTATGGTGGTAGTGAATGACCTTAAAAAAAATACATGTTATTCCTAAGTTACATATGAAGAGTTCTTGCCTCAATAATTCTATCAGAGCTGTCAACGGGTGATGTGATTCAGCGTCAAATCCCGATGAAAAAACGATGGCAACAGACCGTTGAATTGTTGAAAATCATTCTGAAGAAATTGAAAATTATTATGTTTGAAATGAAACATCAGAGTAATGTGGAATAACATTTTGTACGCGGTGAAGAACAATGCTTACATTCGAAAGAAACTTGGACAACCCTGTATGAGTCATATTTTAGTTTTTTTCTTTCATTATGTGCACATAATTATTCACCGCCTTCAAGATGTTCTTCAACAGCTGTCAAATTTGGTATTTGCTTCATAACGAAATTACAGTTTTTACACATGATTTCAGCACATGACAAAGAACTGTAAAACTCAATCCAGCTTGAGACGTGTTGAAAATCATGCTGAAGAAATTAAAAAATTCATATGATGGAATCGAAATATAAGATTGATGTGGATTAACATCTTACACACGGTGAATTACAACGTTTACATTCGAAACTGACTTGGAAAACCCTGTAATTCTTGCTGTTCTTATTGTGCTAAGATTACATGTCAAATTGCTACACTGTAACGATAATTATAATAATATGGTTGAATAATTAAAGATTGTCAACCAAAATATGTATGCGTTCTAATCGTTTAAGGACCTATTTAGAGATATGTGGAACATAAAGTCGAATTTATTTATGCTAAAAAGTCTTTCAAGTCGTCTGTGGATACAGGGTATTTCGAATCAATTTCCAATGTGTACATAATTTATCATTGCTTGCGAGATTTTTGTGTACAGCTGTCAAATGTTATATTTACATCACAATAATGTTTCACTCCATCCACATGATTTTCAACACTTCTCAAGCTGGATTGAGTTTGACAGTTCTTAGTGATGTGTTGAAAATCACGTGTAAGAATTGAAATTTTTATGATGCAAATACACCATTTGACAGCTGTTGTAATACATCTTGGAGGTGATGAATAATCATGTGCACGTTAGAAAGTGGCTTGGAAAACCCTGTAATGCATTTTATTGATCAAGAATGACTTAATGCATATTTTCAAACAATATTTAAAACACAGTTAGAAACAAAATGAATGAAGAAAAGAGAGAGCCTGTTCTGTAACTTTATTAACATTTGAGTTACAGTTCCATATGCCCACTGGTGACACCGCTTACGTGGTGACATCATATGTCGACGGTTTAAAGTACACAACTAGAAAGCGTCCCTTGGAGATGTGCGGTCGGTTTGTGCAGAGTTGTGTTCCGTCGCCAAACAACCGATCAGTGTCTCAGTGCACAACGACCTGGTGCCGATGGGCCCTGGAAGGGGACGGGTGGTGTACTTCTATAGGTACATCCAATTTGACGCATATGTTCCGGTCCGATTAGGGGTCAATTTTCGATCCATTCAGAAAGTATGTAACTGCCAACAGGTCGTCTACCTTGTTGTCACTGGTAATAGCTTCTCTCCGAGTAGTGTGTTTGTGTGTGTGTGTCCCTTGGGTGTCATAATCCTTAGCAGCAGCCCATTTGAGTTGTGCGTGTGTGTGTGTTGTTGTTATGTAGCCTTTCTCCTCTATCATTTTCTTCCCGTCCCCTGTTCAATTAGACTTCCTCTTGTGCTACCGTCGTCGAGTGAAGTTTCCAATAACTGACATAAACGATGGTGTTTATGGGCGCTTACAGTTTTCTTTTTATTTGCTTTCCAGTCGTTATGACACACATGGCAACATGACTTGGCCGTATGGAGAGAGAGAGAAAAAAAAACTAAATAAATAATGTTGCATTGGGTTAAAGCTATCAATATGAACTGCAAAGCATCAATACAGAGTTTTTAAAATGCAGCGAAAGCTTCCAACTGTCTCTTTACCAAACAAAGAAAAAGATTGGAAAATAACTCAACATTTTTTGTTGATCCCATTAAGTCTCCCTAAAGGATACTCTTTCCACGAACACGAACTCAAACGAAAGTGTTCGTATGAGTGTGTTTTATGCTTTTTGCTAAATTGGACACTCATGGAGAGTGTGCCACGCTGCTCCCCACTATCCAGGAGGGTTGCGTTAGGCAAAGAGATAGAACAATCACTGGAGTTATGGATTTTTCATGTATATATAACACACACGTTAGGGGAGAAAGACTCGAAGATGCTCGGGGACGAAGACATAGTACCGCCTCGACTTCGCTAGAGTATATTTTTGTGCGCAAAGATTAAATGGAATATGTTCGATATTTTTCCTTATCATTTCATTCCCTTTTCCTTGTGCGTCACCTCTTTCCTTTCCCCCTATTTGGTGGTCCTCCCCCTTTTTTTAAGGATATTTGGTACGATGGTGTATGTGTGTGTGTTGCTGAAGATGGCCAAAGAAACACGTCGTCTGACAGCACGGTCCCGTACGCTTTTAGCACTCGAAAAAAGCATTTCAATAAATATAAATGATAATAAATCGTATGAATTTATTTGTATTGGATCGATTTTTGTGCCGATCCACAGCCCGCGCTGTACCCCTTGTGTGTAGATGTACCCGGGGGGGATGTGGCTAATGGTGCCTGATGTAGTATGTATGTGTGTGTATGTTCTTCACCATGGCATGTTCTTCATAATGAAAGCCCCATCTTACCACCGACCGATACACGACGGCAACAAGGGACAAGGACCTGTGTCGAATTCGAAGCGTACACATATAAGTCATGAAATAACCATTCGGTTGCTCGGTTGTTGGCCACATGTGGCCAGGCAAAAGTGTTGTCGAAAGAGTGGGCCGGTTTTGGACGACGGCAGGCTGGATGAAATAAGACGTCGTTGCGGTTTTCCGGTGTGGTTTATGAGAATTGTGTTTATGCAAATGAGAGTTTGCAAATGCATTGTATATCGGTGGAATACACAGGAAATAGGGCTTACATTTTTATGCCGTTTTAGCTAAATTAAGAGTTGATAAAATCGATTGGTTGCTGGTTATTATTTTTACATCGTCGTTTGGCTTTAGCTTTTATTTGTCAGGCTGTGTACTTTGCAAATGGTTTAGCTTTCTAAGCCACCGCCAACACTTTCTGCACTTCAAAGAGCATACCGCTCCATTTTTGGGCCTTTGTGTTAGGATGGCCAAACGGCGGCTGTGGTTGTGGAGTAAGCGTAGCATTCAGCACCACGAGCGTACGTCACATTTGGGTCCCATTTCCTGCTGCTGCTGCTGCTGCTGCTGCTGTGTCGTTTGCTGGTGGCAATTTATGACCTCGTGATTTATGGTACACGCACCGCAACCCGAAACAACACCCCCCCGCTGCTGCTTCGCGTCCATTATCAGTACTCAGCACGCAACGGATGACAGATGACAAGGAGCGGGGGTCATCATCGCTGCTAATGCTGCAGGTGCATAAAATGACTTTTTCACAAGGATTAATGTGCTAAACGCTCTTGAAACGCTTTTCGCACATGCACAGCGACAAGTGTGTGTGTGTCTTTGTACGGGCCAGCGGTGCGTGATGAATGCTGGCGTGGCAACGATGGCGTACGCTGTCAGATCTGATGCCGTCACGGGACCTGGGATTTGGTTGAATTTGTTGAGTTGACTTTATTTTTATTTTTTGTTTTTGTTTTGGTTTGCACAAAGCTTTTTGTGACGCAATATGCTGTTGGGAGGGAATGGTTTATGAGTTGGGTGGGTTGTGAGTAAAATAGCACACCACCGAGCATTATTTGCAGATGGGTTAAAGGGTGTTACGGAAAAAGTGGTTTATAAAATCTGCTTTCATTTTGTATTTAATATTCAGTTTTTGTTCACTGTCTACACGAAATTAAAGCGATATGTTTACTGTAAATTGTTAGGGATCGTTTCGACAAATAACTTTTACAGTGGTTTATTTATTTATTTATTTCCAGTTTCAAGCCTTCAACTTAAGATCAACGTATTTATTTTATTATATCTCGTGTAAATTGCTTGTACGAACTCCATTTTTGGTTCTTTATGGATTCTACTTGCCAGTATTAAAAATTAGTTCACAACACACACACACATACATACCCACTCAAACATGCTTCGTAACATTTGTATTTGTATCGTTTTCTTGGAATTAGCTTTCCCATTTGCCGAACCGACTTTCACTCCCGCCATTATGGTTCCCGTGGGAAAAGCTCCGGGCTGCCATGCCGCCGCCGACTGACTGGAATGGAATCTATAAAGCAGGATAAAGACCGAAATGTTTCATTCGGTCATTTAATTTGACTACCAATCGGGGAGCGGTCGGAGCGGGGCCTACTGGCGGTTTGCTGCACGGCCGGTCAAAACAGTCGTTTGCCGTTTGCCAAATGCGCGGACTGCCAGCCGGAAGACGGGAAAGACGGACGTCCATTCGGTGGGGTGCGCGCAACGGAAGGCGACGTTCTTTCCGGCTCTCTGCGAATGAAAGGATGCAAAATAAGAAAGCAAATGAAAACCGCATAGAAAGGGAGTGAAAAGAGTAGCACAACAAAAAAAAAAAAAAAACGATTTATTTCACCATTTCGACGGGTTCGAAAGCTCACTCCAGGCGCAAGGTTGTGTGTGTTGAGAATGGGAACGGCGGCACGGTTTGGAGCCTTGTGGAGCGAGATGATAAAACTTTCAGTGGGCAGGGGGACATGGCCCCGGTTGTGTGAGTTGATAAAAAAGTAAAAACACACACACATACACATACCGATACAGACACATAAACAGGAGTTAGAAACAGAAACCGGTCCCAGCCTGGCTGTTTTAGGGCAAACGCAGAAGGGCAATAAAATTCTCATCGTTCGCTTCCGAGAATGGGCTTTTCTAAATGGCGCCGGGAAGTGCCCATCACCCGCCCAAACCCCCCTCCCACTCCTCCCCGGCGAGTGAGAAAGTTGCGCCGTTTTTTCGGGCAACCCCGGGGTTGCCCCACTGATCGCCTAGCACACACACAATGGAGTCGGCCGGGAAACTGCTGACTTTTGCTGGTGCTGCTGCTGCTGAATGACGAACTTTTCGAGAAGGGAGGTGGCTCAAGTTCGAGATATGGTTTGTTTACGTGCTTGTGCTGCTTTCCCCACTACAGTGAATGGTGTTTGTGTGTGTGTGTTTGTGTGTTGAGTGGATCAATTAACTGCGATCTGCGATGGGAAGCTTGCCCCAAACCCCAGGTCCGACTCCCTCCCCCGGGGTCTGGCAGGCCGCATTGGACGAAAGTTAAATTACAACATTTTGAACCTTCCCCGAGCTTTCGGCTGCGGAGCGGGGAGTCGCCTTGCAATGATTCCCCTCCGGGGTGTTGTTTTAGAAGGCTATGCCATGCGGGGGAGGTGCAAAGCACATGCAAATGGCGGTTGTTGACGAGATGCGGAAAGCGTCTCGGGGACACTCGGGGTGGGAAAATCTGGCGCACGGGATGGATGGGCTATGGGTTGGTTGGGCCCCGGTTCGTTGGGATATATCATCATTGCAGCCTGCCGTGAATGGGGTTGAGCGTGTAGCGCACAGCCGCCGCGCGTTGTGTCAGCTTAATGGGAAATGGCAAAATTGGTCGTCCCAGCTGCCCGGTGTGTGCTAGATAGGGGGAAATGATGCGTTTGTTTATTTGCACAATCCTTTTTTTTCCTTTCTTCTCAAGTGCTGCTCTAGAGGCGTGGCAGAGGGTAAGTGGAACCTCACCCGAGTAGACACAGCTTTCACAGAATGTTGATATACTTTTTGGAGAGGGTTTAAATATTTGTTTTACGGTGTATATTTAATGTACGGATACAATGAGGCGAATATAGCACGCTGCATGCAAATATTGTTCATTGTTGATTCGTTGATTGATTTTAGAAATATTGCTTTGAGGTTTGTCTTTTGCTTTTGATGAGAAGCAAGGAGCGTCCCGATTAAATGGATTGCAAGTGTTTGGAGTGTTTGAAGTGTGCGTGCTGTTTGAATACGTTCTTCAAATTTTGTGAATCTTTGTCACATGATAACCACCACCATGATAACCTTCATAGCAAAGGTTTGCAAATGTTTCAGCTTTCTTTTTCGCATGAAATGTAACCTCGAAGCTGATGTAACCCTTTGTGTGCGACATATTTGCAGGATGCTATAGTGTTACCATTTGTGTAACCTTTGCGAAAGTATAGCTTGAGCGGCAAACTTGAACGACCTTTCGCTGGAATGAAATCCAATATCTTCAGGTCGTTAAGCTGGTAGTACAATCATTTGTCACGGAAGGAGGCGTCATTATTTGAGAGTAAGATGCAAAGGAATGAAATGGTTTTACGATTGTGTAATAATTGTTTTTATCCTGTTAATGTAAAGGCACACATCATGCAAATATGAACTTTACTTGATACAACGAAGATATTTTGAATGTTTTGAAAATACGAAAACAGCTTCCCCTAATTCTCTCAATTAATTTTGAATTAAGTTATTCTTAACAAGGAGTTGAAAGTCTATCTGGTTTTGTGTATGGTGTATTCTAACCGTTATGTGAATGTAATTGATCAAAGGAAATTCACAGCAGTTCTGATATGAAGCAAAGCCATGAATCCTTGTTAGCTTGTAGATTTTGTAGAATGTCAACAGTTCGGGACAGTCGATGGTTCCGTTTAAGATTCCGGTGAACAATGCTAGCGTATTCCAGCAGCAGTCTGGTGACGGTGCAGTACAGTGTCTTGAAACACCTTGGATCACGACGCTCGCGCGCCATTTTTATGACCAAACCAAGTAGCCAATTACAACTAGCGACTACTTGGTAAATCTGTTCCTCGAATGAGAGTTTAGCATCTAGGAGGACTCCTAGATCCTTTACACAGTTCACTCTGTCGAGGTTCTGACCATCAAGCGTATAATTAAACAGAGCTGGAGCTCTTGGCCGGCTGAATGAGATTAAGATGGCGCATTTATCGATGCAGACGCTTTGTGCGTTACGCTTGCACCAGGAGACAAACTCAGGAACAAGGTTGGCTTGTAGCCGAAGATGGTCCTCTGGCTCACGGATTTGACGATGGATGTTAGAGCATCATCTGCGGTAGAGTAGGCAACTATTATTCGGGAGTAGCGTGCACAAATCATTTATGTAGAGCACGAACAACAGAGGACCTAGGTTGTACTTTACCATAGGTGGTGGTAATCCGAGTCTGTCAAGTTTTGCAGGAAAAATGCTACGGGACACGCTATCAAAAGCCACCTTAATGTCAGTGTAAATGGCATCAACTTGCACACCATCATCAATCGACTTATAACAGCTGCTAACGAATTGCATCAGATTTGTCGTAGCTGATCTCTTAGGCATGAACCCGTGTTGGTTGTAGCTGATGTATTTGCTGGCAGATGCTAAAAATGGTTCATAGATGAGAAACCCGAACACTTTGGCGCCGGCAGGTAGTTGTTCGAATTCTACTATCAGGGAAGATACAGTTGCATAAGTTTCCCAGAAAGGGGAAACTTTAGTATCAGTTCTAGAACTTGGAAATGTAAGGCATCAGTTCAGGCATTGATGTACAGGCCAAGCCAACATAAGTTTGATGTCAGTCCAGCAATTAGAATAGCTCCGGCAACAGTTCCTAGACCGGACGAGGCACGAGATTGGTTTCAGGGAAGTTAATAGGTTTGTGGCCATTTCCAGAAACATAATGAGGAACATAAAAAAAACTGTTGAACTCAAAAGCCCGTACAGGCCATATGGATTTGACTATAAACTCAAAGAGTTATATCAATGGGTGCTCTTGAATTAAATTAAAAATAACATAACATAACGGTACCTTATTCTATTGTCGGAATGCTGGAGGAAAGAACTTTTTTCAATCGATACAGCTATGACGTAGCCATCACGATCAGAAAGTTGCATTGTAATGCTTTCCATTTTTATATCGAACTGCTGCTGCTGCTGTGGCTGCTCCACCATGATGAAGACGATGATGATGGGTCACTTCTCCGATGAGGAGCATCGTCATCGTTTTCCGCTTTTCCCACACAAGAAGAAGAAGAAGAAGCACCCTTTTTCAATCAAAATAAAGAGAAAAAAAAACCATCACTAAGGATGATCCAGCAAAAGGGGAAAAAGTGTGATACATTCGTGAAAAAGATGATAAATGAAGGTTAATTTCATTAATGGGATTTTCGATCTTTGGCTGCTGCTGTTCATTTCTTGTCCATTCACACACTCACCACTACCCATGCGGTGTGACGTGTTTTGGTCGGGAAAACTGGTCTGGTGTTCCCAAGGGGAAAGGATTTCTGGTGGCTGATAAAAGCACAAACCCACTCAGCTACACAGACGGACACAACGCGGAGACGCAAAAACACACATCGGTGTGGCTGCTGCTCCTTTGAATGCGGGCCCAAAGTCCGGTTATCTCCCGTTACCCTTTTCGCGCTGTGCAACGTGTGTTCCGGTAACGAGGGCCGGCGGGGATCGCGTTTGTGGTGCAGATTGAGCACGATGCGGATTGTCCGTCCGCCACCGGTTTGTTGTGCGTTTTGCGAGCGAGCGAGCGAACCAAAACACCCGAACGGAACCATTCACCCGGTCAGTGAAGTGTACGGGAGATTAGCATCTCAGAACCATCCGGTCCCGGTGGCACCAACACACACGGTACGCACATGGATACGCCTCATCCAAAGGCAACAGTAAACGAGTACAGGATAAACCATTCTCCTGGCGTGGCTGTTGCTCCCCACGGCCCGTGTGGGAAAAGAAATCGAAAAGCAATCCCGTTTGGCCGTCGCGACGACCTGTCAAGCGCACCACAGGTTCTATTTACGCTTCGGCGGCGTGTGTTATCAAAGCAATCGAGCCGGAAAATGCGATTCGCGATTGTCGGGCATACACACAAGGATGTCTCGGAGCAGTCAGGCTCTGCTGGGTACTATGTGTGTGTTTGTGCTGCTGCATGGTGTTTGGGTGCAATATGTTGTCTTGACGGCGGCCGTAGATCATGTGCGCGCCGTGTCGTTTCCACTCGGCTTGAAGTGTTCGCTCAAATGGTCGAGCCACTAGGACGATGGTAGAAGAGGAAGAAAAAAACACATCACTACACCCTCCATCCTCCCTTCACGAGAGCCACTCAGAAGAGGTGGCTGGTCCCGGTCGGTACCACCGGTCAACAGCATCAGCCTTTCCGGCTGCAGAGCAGGATCGTGAGATAGGAAAAGTTTCTCATTAACGACCAGAACGAGCAGAGCCGAGAGTGGATGGACGGGGCGTTAAAAAAGAAAATGGAACATAACGAGTTCCGTGCTAGTGTTGGAAGGTGGCACTGGGCGATGGTATGGTGGTGTACGTACGAAGAGATGGTTGGGTGTAATGCATATTTCATTCGTGGAAAAAAAGGTCGTCGCCCTACGGGAGGTGGCCTACTTTTTGGTGTGGTGTAAGTGTTTTTTTTTTTCTCTCTCCCTTCCTTTCCCTTTTTCAAACGCTTTCCTTTTCGTGCCACTGCAGCATTCCCCTCCTTGCCCGTTAGTTGCTTTGTCGGTTGCAGATTAATGCTGTGTCTGTGGACACGTTTTCCTCTTTACGAGCTGCAACGGGGAGCGGGTTTTTTTCTCTCGTTTCTTTCCATTTCCCATTTTCCAAGTGCTCTCGGGTGCGTTTGATATCCTGGTGTTGGCTGTCGGTGGCGTTTCTGCTTTATCTGTCCTGCTTTGCTGGTGCTTTGCTTCAACACTTGCCCCGTTGTAAGCTGAGAGTATTGCTTGGGCTGCTGTAAATGGGTGATCCGGTTACGGGTATCAATGGTTGAATCGGTTTGGTTACGTTTAAAGTGGAAAACATCCTTTGATCGATGGAGGAACACGCTTTATGTCCAGTTCAATCGATCGATCCTGTAGTATGGTGTAGGCATTAAATTTTATCTGGAAGTTGATTTTGCTGGGGGTTGTATTTTTATGTCTCGGTGATACAAACACTATTTGATCGTGCATGGCGTTGTTAATAATCTTGAATTGATGAATCCAAATGGTATACTAGTTCTACTAAATGGTAATAACAATAGCAACATATTTTTGTGCAGCTCAACACAACACACACCATTGCACAAACGATCCTCCTCCTGTGAACGAGATAAACATAATTAAATGATTGGCAATCAATAATTAAATACAGTTGACATTCTCTGTGGATGAATATAAATCATTCTTCTGGGAAATGCATCACATTTGTACCACCATTGTATTATCCTGTTGATTGTCCGTAGGTCGTTACGAAAAGGATGGGCAAAGTGTTGAGTCTTGCACTGCAAATTGGAATTTATAGCATAAACTGCGTACCTGGATACAATTCGGACCATGGACAATTCGAAAATTCATTTGATGTGTAAACTATTTCAACTCAATACAACTTTTTATCAAAACTTTATATCTAGATATATCTGGTAGGAAATTCACTTGAGATCGTTACACTATCGAGCTGCTTTTTCACCTTAAAGTTGTGATTAGATGTAGCATGACTACGCTAGATTTTTTGGAAGTCAATCTTTTGAATGCAGTAGAAAAAAGCGCTTGCCTTTAAAACTAAACTAAATTCATCTATAGCTTGTTGCATCGAATTTGAAACATAGTTTTAAATAGATCTAACCATTTAAATGGTTCGGGCACTAACAGCTGACGCAGTTTTGAACACCGATTTTAGGACATTACTCAACGAAAAGTCCACGACCCCAGTCCATGTTTGATGGACTTGTTAATAGGTCCAGCCATTTTTATCCACCAAGTAATCTCATAGTATCTCTCAATCTCTCAATTATTCCTGATCGATGTCATACCAATGTCTCTTATTTTTGTTGATTAAACTTGTCCAAATTGTGGCGAGATATTGGGTTGTGTTGGCCGGTCTGGTAGTACAGTCGTAAACTCGTACGACTTAACAACATGCCCGGCATGGGTTCAAGTCCCGAATAGACCCTATACGTAGGACTGACTATCCTGCTATGGTAACAATAAGTCACTGAAAGCCAAGCTCCAATTCACTAGCAGCAGGCCTTGACCGACAGCGGTTGTTGTGCCAAAGAAGTAGTATTGGGTTGTGTCTAGTGCCTCATCAGCATTGAGCGAGTAGTACCATAACGCAAGGCTTCTATGTTGCCCAGTGTTCCGTTTATCGCATATTTCAATGTTATCTCTAGTTGCTAGATAGTTTACAGGGCCAACTCATATAATGGACTACTTGATCCACTCGGTGGAATGTTTGAAATGGTAAGGGGATGTTTGCAACATTGCTATGGAGGTTTGCAGGCATATAGGGGAATCTGTCAAACACTTAGGAGAATTGTGCAAAACAGCTATGGAGTTTTGCATCCAGCTATGGAGCGCTCGGTTGTAGCGCTGTAGAAATTAAACCTAGATTTTTTTCAAAAAGCACCGCGTGATGATTTAAGAGTTTTGAGTGATTTAACACATGTTTTAGGACCCTTAGGAAGAAATTGTAATCATAATTAAAATAGATCCTAGATAGGAAATATGTTTTGGTCATGAATTTAACCAATTTTGCAGATATTTTGCCATCTCCAAAATGTTGTCATACTTTAAATTTGGTTAAATTTGGATTGTCATACTTTAAATTTGGGTTGTCATACTTTTGGAATTTGGATAAATTTGGAATTTGGAGTATCTTTGAGAAATGTCCATGTTACCCGCATTGTCCGTCTTTACCCTATATATTGAAATATTGAATTGTCATTTTTGTTCTCATTTATTAATTGCAATTTATTTGGGGAATCGATATAAACTTTATCCAAATATGTATGTATGAAACTATTTGTACAAAGTCATAGTGGCAAAAGAGATGAAAACTCTGTTTCAAAAATGCTCTCATGTTTAACTACCCTAGTACATCCATTTAAAACTTAATTTACTCTCAACGAGAACCGATAAACTGAAGGATTCCCGTGTCGTGGTAAAACAAATCACACCGGACAAACTATCCCATTGTGCTCTTCAGTATCGTTTACCTCCACCGGAAAGTACTTTTCAAGCGCTCTTGTCGTTGGGTGGACACCCATACACACACAGACCCAGCGTCGGATGACAGCGTCGTCGCTATAACGAGCGCTGGTGACAAGTAACGTGAAATTTGCTGATGCACCTATTTAGATGAACAGATACCGGTGGGTACACCAACCGCACTATTGTTCTGCGAGTGTTTGCTGCCCCTACAGTGCCCGCCCTAAACACGTACGAACGCACACATACGCGCACCACAGCGCACGTACCGGTATCGTAGATCGAAATGCTCGGCCGAAAACCACACTCCGAGTTGTGTGTGGGTTTAAGAGTGGCTTGTTAGAGTTGCGTTATGCACGAAGCATGAAATATCCCCATTCCAGGAGTCGGATGGAGGGGTACAGTACCCCCGGGCACGGGTAAAACGATGTGTATTGGAATTGGACATTTTGGCATATACACACACACACACACACGCATCTATCCTTTCGGAACTCCGGCCTGTGCACCGGTTGATAAGCGGATGAAATCCAAAATCCGAAGGCTTATCTTCACCGCAGCAGCAGCAGCGCGCTCGCCCCCAAATGCGGTACACCGAGTGCGCATTTGCGAGATGTTGCTGTGGGGAAGGTGGGTGAAAATTACAGACCTCCCGGTGTAGAAGGTTTTTCTGGCAGCCGGTTTTGGGTCTGTCTGTATGCCAAAAAATCATGCCCAGAAACAACACTGCCCCTTTTATGCCACAAAAGACTGCTGCAACAATACGCAGGCCGATTGGTGTGCTACAGGGTGGTGTGCGTGTCTGTGTCATCGTGGCTCGGAATAGAGTCGAGCACTTCCGGCCCGAGAGAGAGAGGCCGGAAAAATGGTTTTGGCCATAACATTATCGCGCCCGCCTAATCAGAAACGATATCCGAAATGCAACAGCGAACGGTGGTCGAAACAGCGTTCCGCGGCGATAGGATCCGTTGCGCCGTTGCTTATGTTTGCCGTAAAGATTACCGTCCGTGTCGGGTGTGTATGGATTGTGTGTGTGTGAGAAGGTCTGTAATGCTCAAACAGCTCAGCCATTGGATGGGACAGAAAATTGGCTGTGCATTGTAGGTGGCGGCATGTTCTTGCGCGTTGGTATTTCATGCTATCGGAAACGGTAACAGCTCGGTGCTCGGCGGGCGCATTTTCAAACTGAGGGACGACTTAACATAGAAATGCAACGGTGCAGTGGAAGGAGGGGAAGCTTTCTAGGCGAAGATTAACATGTGAATTTCCTTACTCACAAGAGGCACAAGAGCGATACTTCGCAACCGTGTTTCCAAAAGCCTGACTTTACGGTGGAAACTTTGTGCGTCCGATATCGTGTGGTGAAATGTTTGTGGTTCGTGAGTTAATAATTAAAATGGATCGAGGAGGAAGGTGGGCTAGCGAGTGCGTACGGCGGAAGCCCGAGCGTGATGAGGTATTGGGCGATGGAAAGCTTCTGGCCCGATTCACAGGTCCACAAGCCCCATCATCCCTCAGGGCACGGAATTGGTGGTATTAATAATGGAAATTTTAATTTAGCTAGATTGCGAATCGTGTGCAATTTCGATATCGACTTTCGGGTCGGAACAGGGATGAGAGGGTATTAAGCTGCGAGGACACGGCTGCGTGTGTGATTGGTTAAATCTCCCCTAGAGAGAGAGATAGAGGGGGCTACGACGAGTATCGTGTAGCGATGGGGATCACATCATCCTACAAAGGAGCGTGTGTAACCCGGCCCACGGCGGCTATGCGTTACTTGTAGCCTAGACGGGAGCGCATCTTAAGGATTAAACCCATAGCAAAGCTCCAAAAGGCACTCAATCAAGATGGCAAAAGGGTTGCTAAGCTGCGCATGATAACATTGTTGCACCGGCGGGGGGATAGCCTTTCCATAGCCCCACTTGTAAGAGGGCTGATCATATTGTTCGCCTAACAAAGGCTGCTAGAGAGACCGTATGGTGGCCGGCATGGGCGAGAGAGCATTTAAAATAATGATGGATATAAAGGCTACAGCTACTTGGCGGACGTTGGTTAATGATAGCCATATGTGTTTGTGCTGCTGTACACTGCCCGGGACGAGCTATGGTCCTTTTAACAACACTCTTGTTTATTGCTAATGGTTTGGTTTGCATAGAATGTTCGGTACATCCTAATAGGCAATCGCATATGGTAACGAGAAGCAATGTATTATTGGTCTAAAGTAACGCTAGATAACTTTGGTTTCCGCGTCAGAATGTAAATGTGAAGTGAAATAGTATCAGTTGTCTTTCAGTAGCTTTAAACTTTCAATCTTTTGGATAGAGACATCGTTTGAGTCTTATGTCCCAAACGTCGTTTGGGTCTTATGTCAGTCTGTTTCCAATTTGAATAATGTGGTTATATTCCACAATCAAGAGATGTGTTTCAACAGCTCTCATATGTTTGTGAGAGATGTGCTGTTGAAAAACATCTCACGAGAGTTGAATAATGCTGTTAGCATTGGAAATTGTCTCAGAAAGCAACGTATAAGGATAGTAGTACGGTTAATTTGGCCTAGTTACAGGGCTAACCATATTTGAAACATATTTGAACTCTGAGGTGCATGAGAAAAAGAAACTTATTCTCTCTAATTCATTCTTATTTAGGAACTAATGCCGAAGCATTTATTGACCTATAACCAGTGGTTCATTCACATGATTGGAAGCCCTAAGCGGTCACACGAATGTAGGCCTTTTTGAACTGCCGAGCAAGAAGTTATACTAGGAATTCTAAACCAGACAGTGATTGCAAAGCAAATTTATTTGT
Organism: Anopheles gambiae; assembly: GCF_943734735.2. Classification (NCBI taxonomy): domain Eukaryota; kingdom Metazoa; phylum Arthropoda; class Insecta; order Diptera; family Culicidae; genus Anopheles; species Anopheles gambiae. The sequence goes on along the minus strand of NC_064602.1, from coordinate 14,197,134 downwards.
GAGGTTAGGTCTCTCGAGACCTCGGGACCTTATGCGGCGACCCGCTTAGTTTGCGTGCTGCTTAATCCGCTCCTGCCTGTAACATTGGTTTCTGGAACAGACGATAAACCCATACGGGTTTTGGAACGGATACTAAACCCATACTGGTCTCAGAACTGATACTGAATCCATACGGATTTCCAAAATTGATACTGATCTCATACCGTTCTTGGAGATGACATAGAACTCGGTACCTGTCGTGAAACTAAGACTCAAGCTGCGCCGGGCCTGGAACTGGATAGTGATTCAATTGGTGAATCTGTTTTAAAATCTGACTATTGCAAGCATTATGTGGTAACTTGCAATCATGAGCTTAGGTTTTTCATCTACTGTGGTATTTAATAGCCACAAATTGCTTTGAAATGATACCTATGTTGTGTCCTCAAGAAACAGACGTCGAGTTCAGATAAAAATTAACAAATCAATATAGCTTACTGATGTGTTTTATGCTGCTAGCAGCGCCGCTAATTATCATAATCATTTGCAAAATTCCACAATAAACTGGCACACAGTTTTATTTGGATCAAAGTGAACACGAAAAGAATGAAAAAAGTGAATAATAAATATAGGAAGAACAATGTTATGTAAGTGTCACTTCAGTAATGTAAGAGAAGCAGAAGTATATGTCATCCTCATCAACCATATGTCATCCTCATCAGCAATGTTATTAAAACATACACATTACAGTGCTAGCGAACTCATTGTGTTAATACCAATTTTGTATCTGCAGTAGTGCCGTACTAAAATGCTTTCTACCCGCCATTCACGTCAAAAAAACAAAACGTTAAGCATCATGTACATCGTACCCGTGTTTCGTTTGATGCCTTTATGTCCTTGTGTTGTCCTTGGTACGTGGCAAGCGCGCTACCATTGCATCCGATGCAAGGCGGACTTCCCCCCCGGCTCGGGTGGAGAGTTCGGTGTGCTAAGAATTAAGTAAGAAACGTCTGCTTTTATTTTCATCTTAGGATTTTGTCCCGAGTGCACACAGAGGAGGAGTAGGAGTGAGTTGCCTCCATGGACAGTGCTTGCTGCCAGCAGCTGAACCAATGGCGGGGTTTGGTGGTGAAAGCTTTTTGCTGTAAACATGAAATTGAGTTTAGCGGGGCACTGGGGAAGAGATGCATCAAGTGGGGGGAAAAGTGTAACAGTTTTGCTAGTAGTTGTACGCTTCCATTCTTTCAAAACTCTATGGAAACGTGCAAGTGACGGAGAACCACACGTCCGCTCCAGTGTCTCCCCTAGCTCTTTGACTAGATAATGTGCTTTCTTTTTTCGTTTCATCACCTTGTCTTTGCCGCCGTGTTCTGTCCCGAAGCGAGAAAATGTTTTTTTATATCCCCATGTCACAGTCGAGCTGATATTAAGGGTAGAACATTGATTTCATTAAATGTCGTAACGCTCGCCGACAACCGGGCCGGCGCGGTCTTTTGTGTGTTTAGCTTCCAGTAAATGAACGCTCGGTTTCTAGGGAAGTGAAAACAGGCAAACATCTCTCGAACAATAGCCACTTAATGTTTGTTCGGATTCATCCGTGTAGCACTCGCCTGTTTGAAGTTTTCTTCCATTTCCTTTTCTTTTTAAAGCTTCGCGCTGTCATCTTCAAAGCACTCTGATTGGGTGTGAAGGACAGCTTTGGCGCTACACTGGAATAAAAACTTTCGAATGCGACCATTTTGGATGAATACCGTACCGTAATTCAAAATTGAAGGCGAGGGAAAGAGAGTGAGCGGAAAAAAATGCGGCGAAACTCCCTTTCCAGAGCTAACTTCTTAAACAGCTATTTATGTATGTATATAGCTGCACACCGAGACACCGAAACGCAAGATGCATACGAAATAAGTTATGTAGTTAGGCGAGACGCTTTTGCTATGTACAGGACAATTGCCACCCGATAGGGGAGCGTGGGTTTGGCTGGAAAGTAGCCCTGCTTGCTGCAAAATTGCACCTCTCCAGAAGGAAAGTGTTTGTGTTGGCTCGTCTCTTGCGACACGCGATTTGTGCTCTGTCTCGGAAACCCATTTTCCCATTTGCAAATAAAATCTCCTGGACCTGGACAGGCTACTGCTGCTGCTGCAGCGGGAAACCAGTTGCACCTTGAACAGAAAAGACTTTTCTTTTTTTACCTATTTGGAACCATTTTTTTGTCACTCCAATCCTTCGTCTTTCGTCTTGTGAAACTTTCCCAATTCACTTATATGTATGTGGGATGGTGGGAATTGTTGTGGAAAAGGCAGTACACAGCAGCAGAACGGAGGACAGGGATGCCCGAGTTGGACTATGAATGATTTGCGGACGGTTTTTCTATTTCGTTTCGTTCCTGGCCGGGGATTTAACAGCTTCGTTCGCCGACTCTCGGGGGATTCCGAATTGTATTCAACCCTTGCAAACACAGAATATCGCAAAATTCCATTCCAAAATGTACGAACGAAGAGGAGGAAAAAATAAATAAAATTAAAGCAACGAGGCAAACTTTACTGCACACACACACACAGACAGTGATGAGCGTTTTTAATTTCATTGCCGTTTGGTTCTTGCTTTGTCCAGTTTGTTCGCGAGTGAGAGGGGAAAGGACGATTTGCATTTAGTTGGAGGGAAGGATACTTAGTCGGAGCTAGTCGTTCTGAAGCCGGGGACGCTATTTTCTCGGAGGGATTGATGTTTTAGTTTTGCATTTTGGTGTGAGCAGGGTGTTCGTGTACGCTGTGCATTGGCTAAATATTAAGATGGAGCAGTTGGCTAACTTTGCAGGTCGCTGTCAGGGGTTGGCAAATAGCATGAAATGTCGATATATTTGTTTGCTTTAGAAAAGGTCTAAATAAAAACTAGATTTCTCTAGTTATGCGTTAAATATTTCCTATACCTCTCGCATGTTTGCCCTTCATTCAGTCTTTGTTATCGGCCAATTACAGGGTTTTCCAAGTCAATTTCGAATGTAAACGTTGTTATTCATGGCATGCATGATGTTAATCTAAAGCAATCTTTTATTTCATTACCATCATCATAATTTTTTAAATCTTCATCATGATTTTCAACACGTCTCACGCTAGATTGAGTTTGACGGTTTTTTGTGATGTGTTAAAAATCATGTATAAAAACTGAAATTTAATTATGAAGCAAATACACCATTACTCAAAACTTTTCTATTGAGCAAACTGTTTCATTTTATTAAATTTTGTGTATAACATAAACCAAATTGAAACATGTGGAAATGTGTCTCCTATCACTACACCTTTCTCTCTGTGAAATATATTCACTAATGTGCTGGATTGTGATATTAGCTTAGTATAAATTTGATTAGAATGAGAAGAGTGCACCTTAATCGCCGGTCTGTTTGCAACTGTGTATTCGTTTGTCCCATAGTTCATTACATAAGATCATTCGTGCAGTTCGAGCAGTTCATTTCATGCAGTCCAAATTAGTGAATTAGTTTTATCTATATCCTATGGTTTAGTTCCTTCTAATTCGTATGTGTTTTCTTATTTGAATTCATATTCGAAATATGAATGTATAAACCCAAAATCCAACAGTCTCATTACAAGGTTTTCCAAGCCAGTTTCGAATGTAAACATTGTTATTCACCGAATGCAAAATGTTGTTCCACATCGATCGATGACATTTCATTTTCATTATAATAAATTTTAAAATCTACAGCATGATTTTCAACACGTCTCAAGCTGGATTGAGTTTGACAGTTATTTGGTTTGTGTTGAACTGACTTGGAAAACCCTTTAATTGTGTCTAAATCTGTAATTTATGTTATATAATTTAATTTATTTACATTTCTACCGTTTTAACTTGAATGCATCGAATGTGAAAACTTACTTCATACTAAAGAGCTTGTATTTTTTTTTATTTCAAATGGAATTGCAATTTATGTGGTAATAGATATTCATTATGCGAGCAGCTCCAATTCTGGTGGTTATATATCACTTTAACAGCCGAGATTTAGTACGCCTGTTGTGTAGTTCTTCTACATTGAAGTTAAGGATTAAACACATTATATGAGCAGCTCCAAATTTGTTGTAAAGAGTATTGAAAAAATTCCATAGGCAGCAAAAAAACCTCATTTAATCACCTAAAGCAGATCATACAATACATTGCTGTTAGCAGTTCAAACATTGAGTTTAAAAACATAAAGTCATGCACAATATTTCAAACTTTCGCCCCACGTTTCCTAACATCAGCACAGCTTGCCCATCCCTGCGCTAATCGGTCACGTGTGGACAGAAGAGCAAGATCGACGAGCTTTGGTAGCTTATCGGGTGGTATTCATCATGATGCATTACGGTTCGTGGGTTGCCGGGAGTTGCAACTCGATCCTTCGACCCGAGCACAATGCCACCGGGGACCGGGGGTTTGTATCGTTTATTTGCTGCAAGGTGGTGTGCAAAACGCGCTCTGTGTGTGTATGTATATCCAAGGTAACCCAAAAGAAACTGCGGCGTCATGAAAAAAGAAAAGAAATGGAAAACGAAATGTTAAAAGATCTGGAAGGTAAATCATTCTTTTTCGGACGTCCCACGTGTGTGTGTGTGTTGAGCCCCACCCGTTTGGGCTAGTCGTTTCGGTCACGAACCCTGACACTCTCTCCGAGGGTTAGTGTACCCTTTTTTTTGTTTGGTCACACTGTGTATGAATGTTCACCTGTGACCCCGTGTGTTCGTCGTGCATTGTGCAAAGTTATATTGGAGGAAAGGCAACCGAGTGGCACAGCATGGGTTGCAGATGGGAGCGGTTGCTTCTCACTAACGAACAAATTTGGCTAAATAATAATACAAAAAAGCTTGGTTTTTCATTTCAATATCCCTTTTTTGTGTGAGTCCCGTTGCGCCGAAGGATGTGTTGCTCTGGCAACGTTCGTTAGAGTGGTTTTTTCTCTTCTCGCTTCTTTGTGTGCAGTTCCGTTTGCAAAGCATTCTATTCCGTGTCGTCCAAAATCGTCCTCACCAAGAAAACCACGGTCTCTCTCTCTATAAAGGAAGGCAAAAGAAGCAACTTATTTTAATAGGAATTTGCCCACTCACACCCAGCAGGGGAACGTGAAGGGATGCTGTAGATGCCTACGACACTGGTGTGTGCAGCAGTCAAACTGCGAAACACTCTGTTCAGCAAGCAAACGGAAACATCCGCGGAACACCGACACTGGCCCACGGTCTCTAAAAGCCTTCACCTCGCTTCTCTCTTTCTTTTGCTGGTGCTGCAATGTCTGTTTTTTTTTTTGCGTGCGCTATTTCCTTTTTTTGTCCGGCTGCGTTTGGCTGATGTTAATCCTTCCCACCTTTAGAATACCGCCAGTCGCTCGAGAAGAAGATGCGTCCTGGTGGGTCGGCGGCGGCACCCGCAAGTGCCAGATTGAAAATGGCTGAAGAGACGGGAAAAGGATCAGCAGACGATGAAAGGATAAAGTTAATTTGAGTGGTACAAAAGCGCCCGCGAGACACTTTCCCCGAATGCCCCTGTCAAGAATGGAGTGAAGGGTGAATGGACAGCCCACATCGTGTAGCGGTAGTAGGGACACAGGAGGCCGTTCTTTCGACAGTTTGCGGCCGAACAGTGCCACCCGGCACGGTGTGTCGTCTGCTACGGAAGGGCGGCCCGAGGCCAAGTTTATGAAAGTGAGAGTTAAAAATATCTTGCAAAAGCTCTGTATGCCAAAAACAAAAAAAGTGGACTAGCTTTGTGGTGGGGAAGAAGTTGAAGGTGCGAGAAAGGCAGGGACGAAACCCCCTACAAAAGGGAAACGAGAAATGTGTGGCTGACATTTGGGTGTATCGTTGAATGTCGTGGTTGTGTGTGTTCTTTTTTTCGGTGTCTGTCTTGCCTTTTTGTTTTATTTTTAGTTTTTTTTTCTTCTTTTAAATAGTTATCTTCCACATGTCAACTCCATGGATGTAAAATACAAAACGGTCGCTTGAGTTTCGTTTTTCATGCCAGCCAGACGACTCCACGCCTATGTCGCTGGAACTGTCGGTCGGGCTTTTGACGTAGTATCGTCTGTCTGGTTGCTAAAAATCGTTTTTACTGTTCGGGGAAGACCAAGTGTTCGAAAAACTGTTGTGAAATATGTCTTGTACATTTTCCTCCAATTTGCCCTTTTATGGTACCGTATTGCTTCGAATTACGGACATTTTTGGCATTTTTGGCAATTAATATTTTCCTATTAATTCAGTTTTAGTCTGTCAACTCACATTACTGAAGTAAACCTCTCTAAATTTGAAAAAAAAAAGGATTTACAAAGATTCACATTTTACTCGAAATATAGCCAAAAAAAAAAAGTCAAATTGCAACGATATTTTGATTCATATTCCGGAAAGTTTCAAGCTCGCTCATGTTTGAAATTACGGACGGTTTGATGCTAATTCCGAACAGTCTCAAAATTTTGTCAATAACATGCAAATCAACCAAACATCCAAAACAAACTACATTTTTTAGTTTTTAACTTGTTTTAAGTTCTGGACACCTGATTCTGGATGTAGGTGTCCTCCTAGGCCGAAAGAACGGCGGTCATAAATACAACAGGATTCGAGAGCTGTTTTTATCTTGTACTCATAGATGCATATAACCCAAGAAATGCTACGGGAATAGCATTAGCACCCGTAAGACTAATAAGGCATTTGTTACATGTATATTCAAATGTGGTTTTCGTGTTATTACAACTGTCGAAAATATATTTTTATGAAATTTATCACATTTTAATTCGGCTGTCCGGAATTTAAAATAAGAAAAAAAAATCTTGCTTCGAATTTTGATCAGAATTAAATATATGTTTTAATGAAATTCAGACCGCAATTTGATAAAACACTGTTGTTTTCATGACAGTGTCACTTCATAACTATTAACTATAATAAATTCCAATGTCTTTCAATGCACGCAATCAAAATTAAAAGGAATTATAGAAAAAATAACACTGATATTGGTTTGAATCAAAACGGCTAAGAATGCATCTGGTGGAGAATTGACCGACAGAAAATATTTATTTACTGTGGTATAAGGACCTACTAGGGGTCAGACACATTTTTAGTTGATTTTAGTACATCATGGCAAACATCTGAAATTAAATATCGGTATGACCAGGGACTCGATATGAAGATATTCAATAAAAACATGCCGAATGTCCAGAATTTGAAGCTATCCATAATTTGATTCATATCGGTAGCTAGCCAAATCGATGTTATTTCTTACTGGATTTCTCTAGTCAGCACAACACTGTAAGCTTCGTTTTGAAACCGTAAAATGCCAATTCTACATGTGTGTCGAACGTACACAAAGCAACCAATAACAGATCATTCGAGTATCCATTGTTATTGTTGAACTTTATTTTATGAGATTGAATTGTTTGCTTAATTGTTGTTGAGCTGGCTAGAGGTACTTTGTAATATGAGAGCAATTTTTAGATTTTTTGTGAGATTTGGGGGGGATTTTTATTCTTCGTTTCAGCTCTGCTTATGTTCTAATAAATTATTCTTCAATTACTCCTTTTTCGGATATCAACTTTAAAGCTATAAACGTATAACACATTTAATGTTTTATTCTGAAGCTTATGTTTCAGTACCTGCTGTTCTTAAAGCCGTGCTTTAATCTTCATTTCTGTTTTCCTTCATTACAGGTAAGACATGAAACACCACAGAAAGTAACTGTATCGCAGTCTTCATCTGTAAGTACACCCTGATAGTTGCACTGATCCTCAATCAAACGCTGCGGACGCAGCAAATGTTCATTTCGACGCTCTAGTGCATTCCATACTACCTCACCTTCACCCCCAATTCCATCCCCGTTTGCCCGTTTTGCGGTAGATTAGTTGAGCAATTTACGGTTTCTACCGAGGCGGGCGAAAACTTAATTTTGCGCGCACATAAACACATACACACACACATTCTGCATTTTGCGCGAAAACGCATTCCACTGCGATGCGGTGGTTATTTAGTGTAGTGCGTCCACGCTTCCCTTTGAAAAGGGACACACGGGGAATTTCCTTTGACACTTACACGGTGGTGTCATTTTCCAACCATTGGCTGGTTGGTGGATGGCCAACGTGGGCGACGTAAAGTGTCTGAAGTGGTGGTGTGTTCGGTTCGTCCTTTCGAGTGCCACTAGCTGGGCAGAAGCAAACGTTGCTTCACACGTAGCTGTGCTGATGAGCAGTCGCTCAGTTTTGGGGGGGTGAATCGTACATTCTCTCTTGGTGTTGGGTTGGCGTTTCTAGTTGGAACTTAATTACTCGAATTGTTGGAATTTTACGCTGCTACGCTGTTTGGTATGGTGTGAATAAGTTATGTGATTTAGCAGATAGTTTATGTATAATGGGACGGTTTTTTGATTTTATTGGCACAATTTTATTAAATTAAGAAACGATCAAGATCAAAATGGAGGCGCATGGTGCTTTATGAAAATATTGTGATACAAACCTATTATTTTATCTTTTTATTTGTATTTTTTGCAAACAAAACACTTTATTATAAATGTTTTCTGGCTTTTGTATGGTATATGAACAAAAAAATCGATAAACCAAAGCGTAACGTGACACATGACCCGACTGTCCGATTGAAAACGGTTTCCGATCGAGCGGAACTATTCCAGACGATTGCCAAATCCTTTATGAACGACCCAAACCTGCACACACACACACACACACACTGACACAAACAATGTCAAGGGGATGGGGATGATTGCTTTCGAGACCGGTGTGATTGCGTACATTTGAATTCCTAAAACCGTGAACAAAAGCGCCGCGCACATCCGGTGGGCGGCCGATGTGATTTAAAGGAAGAATGTGATTTAAATAATGCACAGCTTCCGGCATTGTCCCATCCTGTCACGCTGTGGCAGGCGAGCGGGCGATGGTGTGCTTCCGGTGCGTACCGAACCTCCCGCCCATCAAGGGGTCATCGATTTTGTACGTTTGTAGCGTTCGGGTTCCCGTTTTCTTGAAGTGGTCGGTGCGCGCTGTGCTGTGGGTTGTTTCCGGCGAGTTCCGGCGACCGTGGCGTAATGTTTTCTGGTGTATTTATGGTTCTTTGCTGTGCTTTGCTGTGGGCTTTCGCCGGATAGGGGCAGTGCCACCATGCCGCTTCTGTTTTCTTCTCGTTTCGATGCGTTTTCGGTTGTTTTGAACGGCCAGATCGAGACATACTGGTGTGTTGCGAGCGTGCAAACGACCGTGAAAAACATCGACAAAACCACACACCCACCACTACACCGGGGCTGGGTTCGGGTGCCCGCACAGATACACACACACACACGCGCGCTGCCCGGATGGCAAGTGCGTCTCGGAAGATAGTGCCCGAACAGTTTGCTCAGTCGTTTGAAGCTGTTGTTTATTTAAGCACGGTTGAAGGAAGCGAAGGAGATTGTGCAGAAGAAGCTCTTGACGGGGAGTATAGGAGAGGAAACAGTGTTTTCTATACTGTCCACTTTTAGCTGTCTACTGTGTGGGCCACTAGGAAGTTGCGGTAGAACGACGTGCGACGGGCTTAGACCCAACTTGCAGGCTGAAAATACTCGCAGAATAAATAAACGGAACGGATTTGCATTCTATTAGGTGAGAGTTTTGTTCATTTTCGTTCTTGGACTCCCATCGGCGCTGCGACGGTATAGCATTTGCAAGCAGCTGTCGCAGGTTCGTGCTTTCAGTGGCTCTGTTTATCTAAATTGTAGTTTATTTTTTTGTGAATTTGTCCAGTTTGAATTGGAATTGCGAACAGGGGCTGGTATGTTGAAAACGGCTTTGGTGTTTTCAAATTTAGTGATTCTATTATAATTACAACAGTTTGAAATATTTAGAATATGGGTAGAGCTGGATACTTCGGCGTTTCGTTTTGGATACTTTGATACTTTGCATATACTTGAATTGAATGTACTAAAATAAGGGTTAAATTTGTTTGTGAGTGAGAATCATTCAAGGCTGAGAAGCATTCAAGCTTATTAACAAAATTTAATTTTTTTCAATTTATTTTTAAAATTTGGGGAATATTTTGTTTTGTCACTGTTCATAATTAAATTCAACCAATTTGGGCGCATTTACTGCATACATTTATATGCTTTGAAAGTATGAATAGGTTATCCCAATCTCCCAATCTCCAAATTCCAATCTTTGATTTATCCCAGGTCAAAGGTGTCAGCACCGACATCAGACGACGACGATTTTTACCTGAACTGTATGGCAATCTCCATGTCCTGCCAGCGTATCAAGATCGCATGGCTCCTGTGCGCTGATCATGCAATACGCATGGAACCGACTCAATTTGCTTGCATTGGGGCCTTTCACGATACTAGCCACATTTTTTATATGGATTTTGATAGTTGGCGGCTGAAATCGTTTCAACATCCCATACAAAACCTGACACAAAATTAGCCTGCCATTTTCAGCCTCAAAGCTAGAATAAGATTCGAGTTCCTACTCGAAAAAATGTCTAAACAAGGTCGTGTTTCTGATTCATCCCAAGGTACATTAAAGATATCAGGTGGACGAATCTAGACATCTGTATGTAGACCAGGTGGTCTCGTCCCATATAGTTTGACAGCTAATATCCGAATAAAAAAAGCTCCATTTGATAGAACGGGTGAAATGATTTTTCATAGGAACGAATCGTTTTTCACGTAGCAGACATTACCCAGGTGACAACTGTTCTACATTTTTAGCTTAAACTCCTCGTGAACAGCTCGATTTAATCCATTGCCTCATATGAACGCTTGAAAACATGGATGTGTGAGTGAACAACGATGTGTTGAAGCGTTGAAGTTTATGTCAGAACTTCGGTAGAAGCTGGGCAAACAGGAAGCTTGCAGTTTCGTCCTCGGTGATAAACAACCAAAACACTGAGTAAGAAGAATTAAACGATCTATCTAGGAGTATCAGAATAGCGGGGAAATGAATGTACCAACAAATCAACGTGAAAGAGTGTTTTTTAATAAACTTTTTGTTTCATACGGATTGAAGAGTACACATGTTTTGTTTTGGGCCGGTAGCTTGTGCACAACGTGATGACAATTCTCAAAATGGCACCAGAAAAAACGCTTCACACTGACGTTTCAACTGTTATAATAAGCTTAAACTCTGCAATATCGCTTGCTCTTTAAGCCAGTTTTAAGCCTGCTCTTTAAGCTTCCAGCAACTCGAAAAACGCTAACAATCTGCTCGAAAATGTCACTTGGGTAGTCTCCTCATCGAAGATGTTTTATCGAAACAAAAATTGAGGTTAAGTCATTCAGGTTTGACTTAGCTTACAATTAGCAATATTTCACGTGTTTCAAGAACTTTTAGTGAATGTAATCAAGGTTTTAAGAGTATTTTGTGCATTCGTCCAGTTACCGGAAAGCCAAAGTTTGAGCAAAAGTTTTCGCCCTTCCTGTCAAAAAGTGATGTTCTAGTTTGTTTATAAAAATCAGCTCATAGTCAAATACTCTGGTCTACATGCACTTTGGATATTTGTATGTAGGGATTGACAGATGTCTCCCACAATGTCGTCCAGCAGAAGCGATAAAAAATAACCTTCTAAATACATACACCTTGGGATAAGCCCATCCCTATGTTATACCCACTTTGACAGCTGCTCGAAAACTGCAAACCGCTGACAGGCTGAAATTTCCTCCTACGATCTTAAAAGGGAAAAGGATCCATTAATAGTTTTGTGTTTATTTATAATTTGTATATCTATCAAAACCTTCAGACTCTGCTATGTTTAATTGTTAGCTGCTGAGCTTTGCTTTGTATTTATTTGTATTGTCTACTACTTTCTACTTTTACTAATAGGAGCCTTCAATGATATTAGTATTTTCGATTTGTCCTCAAATGTTTTGGGAACTCTGAGGGATTTTGGTGGTGAATCTAGTTTTTAGGGAGTGTTGAATAATACCTTCTAGTGTTCTGATTAAAGTTCTTATGATGGTAGAGGCTCAGATTTGAGATTTGTTGGATTTAACAGTAAATTCAAGTAAATGTTTGTTTCTTGTATTACGAAAAAACTAAGCGTTAACATCATCAATACATTTTTTACCATTACCGGGTTTCACAAGTGTCACCCCATCAATCTATGCATTCCGGGAATCTGTACACTTTCATTCCCCCTACGGTATCATTTCTAGACTCGGGCATCGCTCACGTAAAGCAGCACCGAGGCACTTTTAATTGCTAGCGTGTACCGGGCCCGTTATACTGTTTCCTTCAATAAGTGTCTCTTTACATGCTCAAGTGCCAAAGCCAAGCCAGTGGCTTCCGCGTCGTGCCGCCTTCCTTCCATGCGCACCAGAAAGAAGCATGGCAAGGAAATCGTTATCATCCTTCGTGTGTATCGTTTATACACGGGCCATTTGGTGCCGTGTTCCACCTGACTGACGGCTGCACGGGTGGGGTTCGGTGGTGGTGGTGGACGTCTCTTCTCCCAGCGCCCCCTGTTTCGTGTGCTGTAAAGGTGCACTAATGATTTTCTGTTCATGCTTTACGAGCTGGCTTTTTTTCCTCTCTGTCGCTCTCGTAGTACAATCTATTCGCAAGCGTTTACATGCGCTTCATTCTAAGATTGGCAGGTTTTTTTTTGACTCGATTTTCCTAGATGGAGCCTTTTTTACCGAAGCCCCTGGTCGCACATTAGTTGACGCCTGTGCCCACCAATCCGTACTGGCGAGTGCGGCGTCGTTCCCGTGTCGGCTGTTACGTTTTATTTCCGCTAATGGTGGCACGTTACAGCGTGAGCCCGGAGTAAGGCCGGATCATTATTTTTCAATTCGTTTCATTTATATTTTACAACCGTTCCGCGGACAGCAGCAGCACGATTTCGCACTGCCACCGGTAATCGGGAGGGGCTCCGTGAACGAATTGAACAGAAAAGAACAGAAAAAAGCGAAAAGGTAAAGTGAGAATACCATGAAACTCATTTCCGTTTTCCACCAAATCGAACATGCTCTCCGTCGTGTCGGGTTTGATCGTAAGAAAAAGTTGGACTCTTTTTTTGCATTTAAGAAGCTTTGTCTTTTTTTCTATCTAAACGATGTTATACCTTTCCTTGTTGTATACCTGAATTTCTCGCGAAGGGTTGAACAATTTGAGTGCTCGCGTGTTTGGAGCTTTTGGAAACATTTAATTTGCATCTCTTGTTGTGGCTGGTTGCGAGAGGATGGGTGTGGCTAGGGTTAGGATTGCCATTGTTCCATCGTTGAAGGTTAAAATAACCCGCTGGCGAGGTTTTTTTTGTTCGTAAAGCGTTCGTGCTCGTTGCTTGTTAGGATAGTTCTGGCGGTTTTTTTTTTGTTTCTTTAACGACGCTTTTCCTATCCGCGGCGTCATACATTGTTAAAGCTCATCCGTATTCTGCCTGCGATATGCTCGGTGTTGCAAAATTCTTCTCGCGAACAAGAGAGACCCTCGGTATGAAAGGAACGATTTTCTAATTTCATTCCCAGTCCACCAAGCGCCTTCATATACGTCGCTGTCCAAAGAGCGAGAGTCGCTTAAAAAAATTGCGCTTTGCGAAACGTTTTTGTTTCAAAATTCAAAACGAGTGTGTGTGTGTGAGTCGGTAGGGAAGCAATATGCCCCTCCCCCGGTTTTTGGTGGGCAAGAGGTGGTAGTGAATTTTAATCAAGGAATTCTTCGATGATACTCTTCGATTATTGTGTTGGTGATGGCTTTACGTAGGTAACGGTCGTGTGAAAATTGAGAGAGCGTGTGCTGTTTTGGTCCTTTTTTCGTCTATTTAGATACTGGCAAAAACGGTTCCGCCCCAATCGTTGACAGTATTTCACTACGGAGCAGGAGGGAGGGTTCAATCCTGAGGTTATTGCCTAAAACAAAGCCAACGGTGATTGTGGAGTGTTTGATAATGAAAAGGCTCCAAAACGTGATGCTGTTTTTACATGAAGTGTGTTTGTTTTGTGATTTCAATTTGATTAGGATTGAAATAGCCCACTCCTGTTTGGTAGTTTGATTATTCCACATGGAACACTGGTTTGACTAGTGCATGGGTCATGCTTTTCATTGTTGGTGCATAACTTTCCTTGGTCCACAGATATAATTTTACTTTATATAACTTTACTTTATATAAAGGGTTTTATTTATGTGCCTCTAATATATTGTACTCAATTTTCAACATTATTTTCAACCATTTTGTTTCCAACCAGATTAGATTAGACCGCTTCTCAATAGATTTATCTTGAATACAGGGTTTTCCAGGAGTTCTTATAGCTGTGGGACACTTTACTGACACTTTCTTACGTGAATTGAACTTAATGTAATTGGAATTGGACTCTATACCGCCCTTATGGGACAAATCTAATAGGAATTTTCAAGTAGCCTGTCTAAAAAGGGTGCCATAGAGTCCAATTTCCATCATATGAAGTTCACTTTGCAACAAGAAAGAGTCAAGGAAGTGTTTCACAACTATGATAACCCCTGAAATACCCTGTAATATAGTCAATTGTCAATAAACTGTCACCCAACTGTCATGTCATAACTGTGACCTAACTGTCATATTCTAGATATTTCTGGATATGCCACGAGACTGACAAGAAGAAGAAGAATATAATATTTGTCATGTTTAAAATTGTTTTAAGTTGTCCCGATCATATTTATAATCATATTATATGATTTATTTGTCCTTACATAAAATATAAAACAGTTAATAATAATTGGTTCATACCTCAGTAATATTTGCCTCAGTTTTCAGTAATATTGACTCGTGGTTTAAGTTGTTACTATAAAACATCTAATATCTGACAGCCTATTTATGCAATCAAACAAGATGAATACTTCAAGATCAACCAACATATTGTGTGAAAGCACTTTTGACATCCATATTCATTCCTAAATAATAAAACACATTATTTCTCTTGCGCAAATGTTTTGATATTGCAAAACCATACAATTTCCTGACAATTTTTTTGTAACTTCAATCGGTAATATGAAACTCCACTCTCTACTAACTAACTGTGGACATACACCGACTATAAAATGCTATTTTTACGAACCAACCACTCACACAACAGCACCACCCCAGTGCCATCGTTTAGCTTTTCCCTCCCACGGCCCTTCCGGGAAGCTTTTCCATTTCCCTTTTTAATTGCCTAGTGCGGCCCGAGCTGTCCCCGAAGCGGCGAGGTAGCTTGCAAGTTTCGGGGTTGTGCATCGTGCCGGAAGCCTTCGTTCTCGGTGCCGGGATACGCAGCCTGCATAATCTACTTATTTATAGTCTAATAACTATTTCAAAATTAATTTCATTCAAAACATAATATAAATTCCGGCAAAGACCAACCATACGTGTGTCTGTGTGTGTGCATGTGTCCTTTTTACATACGGTTGCGTTGACGTCTCTCGGGAGCTAGTTAGTTCTGCTAGTTTGAGCATGGCACAAACCTCAGGCTCTGCAAGAAGCGTAGGATATGTGTGGCTTACGTTTGCTGAAAATCTTTCCATACGCTCTCCGGCCCCCTCCCCCCCACTATTACCAAAATCTGCTCTTTGCTTAAGCAGCAAAAAGTATGAACCCTGCGTTTGATTGCTGTCGGCTTTGCTCAGGGTAGCTACTCTTCCTATTCTTGCACGATTGCATTATTGCCGTGCCGGGATTCGAATTTGGGTACCGTTTATTCCCTCTGGTGGAAACGGTGGCACCAATCCCGTTTTTCCATCGTACCGAGAACCGCCCAGGATTTTAAGCGCACACTACCACCACCAGCGTCATAATGAAATGATCCTACCTGGCGCTTCTTCTTCTTCTTCGGCTGTACGCGTTCTTATGCAACGGGTTGAAAAGTGTGAATGGGCTTTCTTATGCCTCAACTCAAGCAACCGAGCAAACTCCCTGGAGGGATTTTCGGCAACGAATTTCTGATGACTTTGCAATGAGTTTCCGGTTGTTTTGCTTTCTTTCCTTCATTGCAGTGGGGAAGCGGCAAAGGCCTACTGCACTGCACTGGGAAAGTGTAATTGGCAAATAAGAGGTTCGTTTCGCGTTCAAACTTTTACCCATTCAGGGTTCAGCTCGGATACAGCCTGAGCGGTTTTGTTCTTAACGTTTTGGGGTGGATATGTTGCAGTAAGAAAATTGACTTATATATTGACACAAGTATGCATTAATAAATGCAGGTTTAAAGAGAAGAAAGCTTATTGTGTTTAAGTTTCGCACAGACGTATTAACGAGTCGAAGGCTTAAGTATCATGGTGCAATACAACATTTTACGTTATTGTTTTAAAACTTTTTTAATATTTCTTTTTCTATATTTGTTCGTTTGAAATGTATTTCTTTCGATGTATTGATCATTTAAACCAACACAAGTGTTTCTTTTTTCAAGTAGAAAGGTTCATTCTGGAGAACAACTGTAGTAAATCGTTATTAAGATTTCGATAAGGTCTCTGGAATTATTCATAGAGCAACATAAAAAAGTAAAACTGACAAGAAATATGTTAACAACGAACCACAGAAACAGAATCATAGACGTTGTTAAGTATGTGAAGTCGTTAAAGTTAGCAGATTTATGGGTGTCTTCTCACTATATATAAAATCGAAAATCGCTACAATGACGTGAGAGTAAACATTCAGCGAGAGAGAGAGAAAGCGGTGAGAGAAGAGCTCTCTTAGCAACGCGCGTTGCTGCGAAAGGATTTGCTCCATGCAACACTGCCAGCCCGCGGGTAATGATGGCAATGGTTACTTAGATTTTTTGTTTACACAAACCGAATTGAAAACACATGGTATTGGATATAATGATTTTTTTTTAATAATTAAAGTTGCAAATTAACCACCTGATGATAAAGTGTCCCATCTCATACCCCTTCCCATTATTAATCAAGATATTCAAGGCAATATAAAAAAAAACATGTTTGAAAACTATCCAAATCAGCCTAATTGTGAAATGGTTGATATTCCAATTCATTCAATCATTAATAAAGCCAACCAAACTCATTATTGGTGCTTAAGCACCTCGAATACTACCTACACCGTCGTCATCGGCAGATAAGTGTGGTACAGAATATCCTGTAAAACGGGTGGCTATACCCAGGAAGTCGAACATGTACACTCCCTCAAATCTTCTTCTATTTGGCGTAACGTGCTATGCGGACATGCCGGCCTGTATAAGCTTTCGAGACTTAATTCATTACCACGAAGCCGGATAGTCAATCCTTGCTACGGGGGGACGGTCCATGGGCTTGAACCCATGACGGGCATGTAATTGAGTCGTTCGAGTTGACGACCACGTACCACGGGACCGCTCCAAATCTACTACTCCCTCAAATCTACTACTCCGCAATATTGGCTGAGTCGGGACAAGGACAACGCATGACAATAAGAAGCAGATGTAGCCGAGAGACCCTAAGCGGCCATATGCTAAAAAGCCTTGCTGAAATTCCGAGCAAGAAAGCGGCGGATGTTGGTGGCTTGAAAGTTAAAATTGAATTTGTAACGATTTGCTCGCGGGCGGGAAGAACTACTTATTTCAGGATGTCCTTCCGGAACAAAGCACTAAAGGGAGAGATGGTTCATTGTGCAACATGACTGCAACATACTGCGCGTTAGGTGAGACAACCGTGCGCACTGCATTTAGCCGGATCAGCATCAAATGCAGAATGATTGACAATGAAACTATGCTCACTGTAACGTGCCCAAGAAGGCTGAAAAGATTCTGACTGTATCTATCAAGAGTGATGGCGATATCTACCATGTGATGCTATAACCGTACTATGGTGTTGATTAAGAACAACCACGTTATAATCAAGGACACGTCAAATTAGAAGCAAAATCTGAAAAATGTGGGTCGTCAAGAGTAAATAAAGTAGTTTGCAAGTAAACGTGAATTTAGTTAATTGATCTGGAAAGGCTATAACAGTGTTGAACCATTCTTTTCTATAACAGTATAGATTGGAATATTAGAATTACACATTTGGAATGGTTATTTGAGGGGATATGTTCACTGTTGAAATTTGATATTTGGCGCAACAATAACAATTGTCTCATACACAAATACCAATTTCATTCAATACTTCAAAACCAGTTTCAGGATAATAAAATAAAATTTTGACGGCGTTTTTGGAACTGACCTTTTTGAAATTTAAGACCGGGAAAATTTACATTGAAAATGTTCTAAGCATCGATTACTTATTACCTAACGTATGAAACATAAGTCGAAAAAAAGAGTAGAAATGGAATTCGAACCACGTGCAATATCATATTTTTATAGTTCAATCTTACATCTATGGGCACAAAAAACACAAAATGGATTGAAGCAGAAGTGAGCATTTCAAAAATTGTATGTTTTTAAGTACGCAATTGGGATTGGATCTAAACATGTTGTATATGTATTAGCGGCATCCTAATTGTTTTAATCCACTGCACATCAATACGTTATTCAATGATCGCGTTGTTGAGTTTACTACTTAGCTATGCTTTCCATAAAATCACGCCGATAACTAAAAAATAATAATACAAAAATTATACATTTGTGTCAACAGAGGCATGGAACGTATCAGTTCGAAAATATAAAATTGCGTGTCTTGGCTCAAGAGTAGCCTCAACGATATTTAACGTTCCTGCAAAGTACAGTAACTGTCCAAGAAGTTACAAGGTTAACACATTTGTGGTGTAACGCATAAGAACAAATAGGTCTTTGACCATAGGCAACAACCATAGCCACTGAACGTGTAGTGTTTGAAAATAATTCTTAATTTGAGGACATCCGGTAGATTTTACCGGGCCTTAACTAGTACGTATTAAATAATAAATGTTAATTTTCAGCATCAATTTTAATCAATTTTGACAAATTTTCAACAACAACTATGCATCTCCTAAAAAAAAGTTTTATTATTGCGTATTTTGGTTTGAATCGGCGTAAAAAATGTAGGTTAAACATCACAATAATAAGTTTCCCGCATGGTGTTGTATGGAGTGTTGACATAATTTCAATTGACTAATATCAAATTCGAAGCATAAAAAAGAACTGGTTGGAATCGTAAAACTGTCTTAAAACATCTTCAATGTATCCCTACAATCACCCCACTGCTTTAACAGCCGATTTTCAACACTGGATTCCATCAAATTCTCTATCGATAGAACACTTTTACACCGTTTCTACCGTTCCCTCCTACTTCATGGACTAATGATGGGTAAAGATTGTAAAAAAAAAAAGATTCCATCACGCTTCACCTTCAACCACTTTTGATTTTTATTCCGAGTTTATATCACCCGTGGGTTTACGGGTTGCTGCCGGCACTTTGCGCCAACCGTGCACCACTTTACGATGAAATTGTTTGCCCAAAAAGCACATCCCCGGTACCCCGCATATGTTACTGTCGGGATAAATGAGTATTAATTTTCAACAGCCATCGCGGCGCTTTCTTGGCGATGAATACCGGGAGGTGGCAATTTACTTCGTCCACGTGGCGCGTATAATTCGGCGCTCGGCGCTGGCACCAGGAAAGTTAAACGATTTCCATAAAGAAAATCAATGTATCCTCCGAAAGTCTCGTAAATAACCGCTTCTCCCGGTGTGTCGGTTCCTGTCGAGCGAATGAGCGAGCGAACTTACGCCGGATCCGATGAATCATTTCGGGGATGCGACCAAGAAAAACGGTGCCATCGAGATGGCGCACGGGTCACGTTTTTTTTGCCACGGTGCCATCTCTTTACTGCCACTGCTTCCTTCCTTCGAGTCGTGTTTCTCTTGGTGGCAAAGATATGCGGACTCCGGGTTTTCTTCACGGTCGGTATGGTTTGAAGAATGTCCGACACAGCCGAGCCCCACCGAGCAGGAAAAGACTTTGTTGGGCGAAGAATGTGAAGGGAACAAAAACGAACACCGTAAACCCCTCACACGCCCCAACGCATGACAATGATGACTTTCGGGCGCTTAAGGACGGCGGCAAATTGTGCGCGAGTGTGTACGGTGCGAGAGAGAATATTCGTTTTTGGTTGCTTTCAAATTAAAGAAATTAATAAATTTATCACTTCCGTCGTTACGCACCGGTTCACTTTCCGGGCGAAGTGGCTGCGAGAAGTACTGAGGGCTTCCGTGTGCGCTACTCTTTTGCTCGTAGCGCTCTTCTCACACGGAGACCATTAAATCCTACGCACAAAAAACGTGTGCTCTCCCACATCTTGAATGACATTCATTCACCCTTGGGGAAGTGGAAGAGCGGAGCTGTAAAAGGAAGAGGGGGGTAGTGTGATCTCGCAAAACGAAATCTGTAGCCAGCGAGAACTTGGGGATTTCGTTTTGGTGTTCCGGTGCTGGAAATTGGCACACAGAGAGAGATATGGTCGTCGCCCCGTTTTCGGAAGTTCTCAATGACAGACGGCACGTTTCCGTAGGCGCGTACTTATCGGCAGTTGCTGAATAGATTATAAGACTGTTGTTGGATTTGTTGCTGGCACTGTATCAGAGGGACGAGAGAAAGAGAGGGTTTGAAGTATCATCTCGTCGTGATCTGGAAATCGTGGTGCCTCCTCTCGGTTACGGACCTAGCTCGTAACGAGCCAAATCGGGAGTGGTTTGGAGCTCGTGTGCGTGTCCTGCGCGAGCTGTGTGAGGGTGCGTGTCGTTGAATCATTGAAGAAGATGCCCTTCCGCTCTTAGCCCTTATTATGTGAGTTTTTGTTGTTGTTATTGATGCTGCTGCTGTTATTGTTGGGCTCTCTTGTCCGTTCGGTCCTCCGCAAAGGCCGACTTACCCAAGAACGTGTGGTGCGTCACCAAGCCGGCAGGGAGAGGTACTAGAAGGTAGGACGAGTCTGAAGCTTGTTGAAAAGTTGTTGGGTAAATTAACTTCCACAAGTTCGGTGCTGTGCGAGGAGTGTGGACTCTGGGCCGGAGCGAGCCACGCGTCCAAGACGATGCCGGGGGGCCCAGTGCCTCAGTGATTGAAGGTTTTGCTGGCACACCCAGAGTTTGCTGTTTAGTGTATTCTTCTTACGCAGCACCTCTCAGCCGGGGCGGGCAGCGAGATGATGGTAAAAATGGACGCCTAGCAGAAGGAGCAGAAGAGCGTTCGTTTAGGCACCACTCTACGTGGAACTCTGTTGACTCTGTTGGGCCTGGCTGAAAGGGCATGGAGGGAGGTCCGTGTTCACTTTGCATCGGTGATGCAAATGAAATTTTCTCTAATGACTGTTAAGCTGCCACGGTTGACCGGGAGAGTAAATCACTTGTGCATGTGTCTGTGTGTGTATCACTCTACTCTGTTGCCGCCGGCCAGAAGACGCCGCCCGGAGCTTGGAGTTTTTGCACATTTTGCAGTGATTTTACAAGTCAGCTGCCGCCGCCGCCGCTAGCAGATTCATAATTCCATTTTTTGATCCCATCGAAAGTGTGCCCTATGTTGCCGTTTTAATGTTAAATCGAAGCCGTTTTAATGTTAAATCTTTCGAGAGGATTTTGCTTAAGTTGATTTGTGTCGGTGTGTGCCTTCGGCTTGCTCCTCGTCGAGCGTGTTCGAAGTCGTGGATTTAAATGTTGTAGGGCACGAGCGCGAGTGAAGCACGGTAGAATATTTCATCAGTGTCGAAGAAATTGTTTTTATTGATTTTTTCAAGCAGCAATTACCCCAAATAGGAGTATTTTACTTATTTAGTATTTTATTTTTTAGGAATGTTTCCTCTGATAATTATTTTACTAAAAACGATTTGAAACATTTGCGAATTGATGTTATAAACTGTCTATTAACTATCAGTCGCAATAATTCAATATGGCGAATGACATTTATCAGTTTCATACAAAATCATACAACCTGGTTCATTCAACAATACTTAATAGAGTAATTTTGACTGAACTTTAAATTGAAAAACATTTCATTTCCCTGAATTGTTTTCTAAAGTTTGCATACACTTGCATTGATCATTTTTTATGTTCATTGTCCATTACTGCCATCTATTGACGATTGGGCTGTCAACGATCTGTAGAAGCTCTTAGCAATGCTCTTCTCACAAAACTGATACAGCTTTCCCACTGCTTAGTGCCATTGAATGGTTTACACAACTTTTCCAATTTGTATCACTTCGTCCCCATAAAAGCGGAGCCCTATCCGAAGACCGCTTCAAAAAGTGAGGCCCTAAAACTGGCCCGATAATGGAAAAGTAGCGACAGCAAATGAAACTAAACCTCCCCCAGCTCCCTAAACCCGCCCATCATAAACATGCTACGTGAGCAGGAAAGTTGGTCCGGCACGTTGATCGTGCCCCGAAAAAAAAAAAGGAAGGTGATGTCAATGTAGATCTGGCAGCACCAGCATCATCTCCATCTACTCGTTCCCGTCCGGATAATGAGTAGCGAATACAGAAACGTGCACACATACATACACACACACACACCACACCTTTACGACGGCTGGCACCATGGGCTGCCGACGTCATCGTTCGGGGTTGGTGGTTGTGAAATAATGAGAACGCGGTCCAGCCTTGGGTGAGTGCTGCCGACAGCAGTAGCAGCAGCAGCATAATTTGACAGCTAGATAAGAATCGGTTCCGTGGCCGAAAACGCCGCAATGGCACCTCGTTTTTTTTTGTTGGCTCTCCTTTTGTTGGGACACACCGTTTACGCGAGCAACCGGCTATCATCATCATCGTCGACGTGAGAGGAGATCTGCCCGGATGTGGCAAAGTGTGGCGAGTCGCCACCCGTCAACCATTCCGAGCTTAACTTTCATCCTTCCGGACACGGTTGATTAAGAATGAAAATTTATGCATGGAATTTTTTATCCACACCCCGAAAGGCGGCCGCTGAAAATGTGTCCTCATGTTTCAGTGATGGGGCGTGGGGAATGTGGTAGGGTGAGAGAGGAAATGTCGCAGTCCTTCGCTTTCATTTGGACGATGTCGCTCAATAAGTAATAAGCGATCTGGCGCTGGAAGCTTTTCGATTTGCAGGGAATGGAGACAACAACAAAAAAATGTGGAAACGATACATACCGATGGGGTGATATTGGAATAGGGTTTGTTCGAGGAGAGACAGTAGTTATGATATTTGGTTTAGAAAGAGACACCGATTGGAGAGTTAAAATCGCTGTTTGACGAACGTACCTTGGACGTGTATGCATCATCATTATTGGGTAGACAGTAGAGCACTGTTGAGGTTCAGGTTGCAGGCACTGAAAGGTATCTAGGACATCAGGCCCGATATTAGCAATCCTCTGTCCATTTTGATCCCCAACTGGTCGTACTTTATCTATTACAATCACTGAAATCTTTGCACTGTTTTCCGTTATGTGGCAAACGGTTCTTGTGGTTACAGGACAAAAATCCGACAGAACGTAAACAAACAAGGTACCGTTTAAGTTACGGTACCGTCCGCGAGAGAGAGCTCCGTAGGTAAAGAGACAGGGAATGAATGGAAACGACCTTCCCTCGGGATTAAGACGAGGAATAGTGTGTCTTCGGAAGAAACCAGAAGAAGAAGGGTATAAAAAAAATGTCCGCGGAGAACATAACTCTCTTTCAAAACCGCGCAGTTTTTCCTACAAATATTCGCAAAGAGCCTAATTCCAATTGCAGGGAGCAACGGTTCTATTGCCAAGTTGTTTCTGATGAAGTATGTTTCCGGTCTTTGTCCGCCCTTGAAAGAGATTGTCAACCTCGTGACTAACCCTTCCCTCAAAACGCATCATCTTAAGTAGACGTCACATTGATTTTGTTTGCTGGAATTGTCCTGGACTTCTGTAACAATCTCGTGTGACTCAGAAGTTCATGAAGATAGGTACGATTCCTCTGATCAATGTGTCTCTGGATGACTTGGATGTTGGAAGTTACTGCCCGCCAAGAGATACCATGACTCGTTGTCCATCTCAGAGTCTTTGTCATCGCGGACCTTAGACGTTTTATGGCGCCACTGACGCCAGGGAGCCAACAACCAGTTGAACGGTTTGTATCTGTTCCGTTTTGGTGACTACCACTTCTTCCAGCTGGTCAGCATTCTTTCAATGGTCCAGTTGTGTCCAATATTTTTTTATTTGACATGTACACTTCATACTTATTGTCATTCACTCAGAAGCGACACACAATTTTGATGTATTTTCTATACGAGACATTCTTTGCTCAAATTCCATTAATACTTGCAGGCATTCTGTGAAAAGCCGTGAACTTCTTGAGCGAATAATATTTTTTCATTTTAAAAATTCAAATTCGTTTTCATCAAAGTTAAAATTCCTGAACACTAAACTTTATTCAACATCTGTTAAATTATTGTTCAAGTTAACCTTGGATAAGAACGAGTCTTTTACCTAAGTTGTAATCTTCATAGATGTTTTAGATATACTAAAGCAACTGTTATAAGATTCGTCATGAAAGAGGTTGTGATACCAGAAATTTGTGTAACATATTACGTAGAGTGCTTACTTTCGCTTAAGAATTCTGAGGATTTAATAGAACTGGCTTCAAATTGAACTGAAACTGAAATATATTTATTTGCTTAAAATTAGTGTTTGCTTCAATTAAAGTGTACGTTCACCATTTACAAACAGTTCCCGTGCACGCAAAGCATACCATTGTGAAATTGTGCATTTCATTAAACGATGCTACTCACTGCCTCGCTCAAATGAAGCTTAACATAAAACTTCTACCGAGAGAAGGAAGGGTGGAGTGGGGAACATGTCAAATGGGCCGAAATATGCAGCATGCAAATGACTCGCGGCACAGTATTAATCATATTTATCGTTACATCACTTCGAATGATGCGCGCTGCACGGAACCCAAAATTGGCCTCACACCCGCTGGCTTTGCCGGAATTATTGTTTGTGTGTGTTGTGTGCTGCCTCGGGTACGTTTACGCACAGTATTAACTCAATTGGTTTATGGCCGACCCATCGTTGTCGTCGTCAAAATGTTGCCAGCCAGCGAACCAGCGAAGTGAACGGTTTGGGTGGGCATTCAAGCGAAGCAAAGAATGTGCACCGGGAGAATGAAATGCACAAGGGAAAATCCACTTTCCAGGACACGCATGGGGAAAGTCGCGCACAGTTGTGTCGTTTCGTGGGCCAGTATTTTCCACTTCAAAATTGTGACCATAAAGCCCATCGTCAGGTTGATACGGTCGGTGTGAGTGCAGCACCAAACGGGGCCAGCAGCCAGCCAGCAGAAAATGGCAACAATATGATGCACCGTTGTTTGGTATACGCGCGGTGCCTGTTTTTTTTTGCTTTCGGGTGTGTAGTGTGAGTAAGGTGTGCATACTCGCGCGGAGAACGGAGGGGGCAGCTTTACCTACGATTTTTTAAAATTTGTACAGTAAGGCAAAAATGCAACTCTGACTTTTCCCGGTCGCTTGAGCACTTCATTGGGCGTATGGCAATAAAGTTTTGTTGTCCCTTTTCTGTGCGAGGTGGTGTCAAGAGCAAGAGGAGGGGTCGGATTGTGCCATTCATTGTTCATTTTTGCTGGCGGCCAACAAAATTCCAACCAAGCGTGTACTGCACCCGGGCCACGAAACTCAACCGTCAGCAAAAATTGTGATATTGCCATCGTATTCTTTCATTGCTTTCATTTTAATGCTGTTGCTGCTGTGTGGCGCCGCTACACCTTACCTGCTTTGCTCACACCTATTTGGTTGTTTCACTACCGGCGCAATTGAATCGTGTGTTATCAGGTATGGACGATTGCAATGGAAAAGCGTTCACTTGGTTTTGAAAAAAAAAAAAAAAACAGGGAAAATGGAAGTCCATTCTTGGCTCTAGTGAGGGTGGTTGTGCGCTGCGTGTTACGGGCGTTTTATTGTAAATTTAATCAATCCTTTTATACCTTTATTCTTATCGTTGAAAAGAAGGTAACATTTGATCGTTGGTATCTTTTTATCGTGGTGTGACTAGTGCAAAGGGTAAGTTCAAAATGAGTTGAAGAGGTAGATGCAAAGAAAAACGACCTTAAATTGGCAGCCGTTAAAAGTGCAGAAATGAAATTAAAACAAAAAGTAAAACGTTACTTTGTACCAACACTGCAAAACGGCTACTAACGTGCTCAAGCGTGTCTGCGAAAAAAAAAAAAACAAGACTGCTACTTCGAGTGTTTAGTGCATCCGTAGGGCTGAATTTGTTGCTTTTTTGTTAGGTTAGGTTCTATACAGTTCTTGCGCGCCTCACAATGTATTTGACGGGCGCTGCAACAATGTGGTTGCATAGCGCTTCTACGATGTATGCTGGCGCCATTCGGGATTAATTCAACGAATCAACGAATTCTCCACCGCTATAGCGGAAGAGAAGTGGACCGGACCCCTTCTTGTCACTTGTCACTTGTGGAATGAATTCATTGCACGACACAATTCTAGCGGGCATATAAGGAAAAGCGTTTCGAAATGGTACATCGCATGATGAAGGCATGTTGCTTCACCGACGCGGGCACCATATGGCGTTATTATCTGGCTGCTGTGTGTGTGCGGGGACAATTCTAGAGAAAGCTGCTAGATTGTATCTTTATTTTGTGTCGGTATAGCATTTCTGGCGCTTATGACTAGTTTTTATAACTTTTATAACGAGTTTGGAAGCCAATTTTGGAATTGGAAGCCGTTGTCTGTAAAAATCTGTGTTCATTTAGTTTTGATATTATCTATACAAGTGTAAATTAGGTAGTAGTATCTTGGAAAGTGATGGCCGATTGAACTTACGGGTAGATCCACTGTTGGCTGCTACAAAACTTGACGTATCCGATTCTCTGGTTGCCCGTTATAGGGTTCATGTCCAGAATTGACCTTTTCACTATTCGTAGGACCAACTATTTTGGTACGGTTAATTAATAAGACACTAACAGTTAAGCCCATATATGATGTAGGCTGGCTTTGAACGGCAAGAATTATTGTGTCAAAAGAAGGAACTAAATAAAGACATAAATAAATTTATTTATAACAAAAGAAAAAAATATTTTAAATAAATAAATAAATGAATAAAACATAAATAAATAATTAAATCCATAAAAATAAAATCAAATAAATAAATAAATACATAAATAAATAATAAAATAAATAAAAATAAAATAAAATAAATAAATAAATAAATAAATAAATACATAAATAATTAAGTAAATCAATGAATTAGAAATTATTAAATAAATAAACAATTAAATTAACAAATAAACAAATAAATGAATAAATAAATAAATAAATAAATAAATAAATAAATAAATAAATAAATAAATAAATAAATAAATAAATAAATAAATAAATAAATAAATAAATAAATAAATAAATAAATCAATCAATCAATAACTAATTAACTAAATATATAAATTGATTTGAAGACCTAATTTACCTACACTTATAATAAAACATCACCTCAAATAATCTCTTACTGATAGTTGGCTCAAAGTCAATTGTTTTCAATTTTGTCAGGAATGATTTAAAGGCTCTATTAGCCATGTTTTTCGGCCTATCATGTTATTTTATTATTATTGAAATATGAAATCAATGTTAATAAATTGCTGCATATCGTTAATCGTCGTAGTACATAGGCAGGAACAACGAGCATGACACTGAACATATGTAGTGTCGTGAACTGTTTTGTCAACTCGTATTATTTTTTTCTTATTCAGTAGAGCCGGCGTTGGCTGTATTGCATATGTCTCTTTAATGTTATTAGTATCACAACCATATATTTTAAGATTCAATAACTGTCACCTACAATCTACCCAAACTTCTGTATGTTTGTTGTTCTTACTTTCAACTTTATTGTTCGTGAACACAGCAGGCAATCGACTTTCCGACGCCGTGACAAGTGATGCCATTTCGGAACGATTAACACCCAAACTCTATATATTTATTACACCATATTTTCACTTTACCGATCCGAGTTCGATCCGCAACAACAACACCCTTCGACTGGAACCACATCCAAGGTCGGAAGTGCTGGCCGGCCGCTGATAGTGTTTGTACTGCACTTGGCTACATTTCGATTGGTACTTCTTGATGCCCACACGCGGTGTCATATTGGCTCCGGTGGTCTAACATCCTTCGGTGATATCATTTGGCGGCGGTGGCAACAAGAGTGAAGGATGGGAGGAACATTGGACCACCTTCATAATGCTCTCTGCCATCTCTGATGATGGGCAAGGGCCCCGAAGTTCCGTCGGCGTTCATTCAGCATTTAAGCATATCCGCAAACAACATCATCCCGTCGGGTGGGGCGCATACGCGGAGTCGTAGATCGGTCGTCGATAATGTCGCTCAAATAAATCATCTCGTCTCGATACACGCTTTCCACGGCGTCGCTGTCGTCGTTGGTGTGCGGGCTCTTGTATATCCTCTCTTGCTGCGAGAGGGATTTAGTTGCATTACGGCAGCATACTGCACGCTCACTTCTCACTCGCTCTGCATGTGCGGTACCGCCTTGTGTGCGTCACGGTGTGTTTGGGATATGTGGAATAGGGGACCGAACCCGACTGCTGCTCCTGTGTGCCAATGATAGTAGGGTGGGAGATGCTGGCGACGACTGGCCCTTGGTAGAAGCGACATAATGCTACCGCGCGCTATTCTGAGGGCTGCCATAAGCCAATAAAAGCCAATCAATCGGCAATGTCAATAATCTCCCCTCGCTGTGTGCGGTTGGTATCGCTGCTGCTGCTGGCGCGTGGATGTCCGTGCGGGCAATTGAGGACTAACCCCTCGTCATTGGCTGATCCTACTGTGATGAGTAATATTTGGGCTAGCTGTAGGGGGGGACGGTATTCGCGCGGGTTTGAGATTTTGTCCGAGATGTTTAATCTCAAGCGAAGGAGGCATGGAAGGAGACGATAGAGATCGTCCTTTCATTGTGTGAAATTTAGAGTTAAATTGCTGAAACGCGTTGTGGGTTCTGTTATCAGCTCACATTGTCTAAAGTGCGCATCGGGAAAATGGTTTCGATTGACTGAATGAAATGTGAGATCGAAGCAGTGATAGCAAAAGAAAGCAGCTTGACGATGTACAGTTTTGGCCCTAAAATGGTTCCATTCACAACGAAAGAAGTTGTACAATCGATGACATCTGTAGTTTTATTGAAGTATGTTTGATGCGATTCATTCGAAAATCATTTTCTATAAGACAGTTACGTAATTCGTATTGGTTGTAGAAAAGATAAAAAGGTTCAAAAATCCATCGATTTTGTTCAAATTGGTACAATCAGAGAATTGAATCTGTTCATTAAATATATGAATTTTATAAAGTTTCTGTAGAATTTGGAAGCTACGTTAAATTATACTGTTTGTTTCATCAAGTTTAATCATGCCAGGTATCTGTCATTGGGGGCCTTCACGATTCTAGTTAGTTTTTTGTATGGAGTTTGACAGTTGGATGCTGAAATCATGTAAACAATCCATACAAAACCACACAAAAAACTAGCCTGCGATTTTCAGTCTAGAAAATTTTAGCCTAAAAGCTAGAATTAGATTCGAGTACCTGCTCGAAGACACGGTGTTGTTTACATTTATCCCAAGGTGCATTAAAGAAATCAGGTGATCGAATCTGGAATCAAAGTGTATGTAGTCCAGGTGGTCTCATATCATTTTTATAACATATTTTGAACATCACTTTTTGACAGAAAGGGTGAAATCTTTTGCTCCAACGAGCTTTCTGTAGGCTTGACGAATACTCAAAACACTCTTAAAACCTTCATTCAGAAGCAGAAGCGATAATAATCAGCCTTCTAAATTCATACACCTTGGGATAAGCCCACCTGTATATTGTACTCACTTAGATAGCTGCTCGAAAACTGCTATACAATGAAAACAGCTGAAAGGCTGAAATTTCAGCCTACGAGCTTCAAACGGAAAGGGCCCCATTACCGGTATCTGTGAGAGATATCGGACAAATGCGATTTGACTGAATAATATCAAATCTTAGTATGAAAACCAGGGTTTTATCCGTTTAATGATTCATTCAAAAATTTCAATTGGTAAGAAATCCCCGAAACATCTTCATTACTTTTAGAGAATGTTGAAATTGTTTTCAGTTCTTCTACAAACCACTTGGCCTGAGTATCATTCCCTCTAATTGCTTCTTCTCTTTATAAGTTTTTTCACTCCGAAACATCGCAACGATATCCTTAATGTTTTCCTGTTAAAAAAACCCATAGTATTCCAGGCAATTTTCGCTAAATCAAACCATTACCTAAGTGACATTCGCTGTTAAATAGTTGTAGATGTCAACCGCGCGCACAGGAGATGGGTAGAGTACGGAGACACCGACGGTACGCAGAATCCGGCGCGCACACTTCAATCCGGCAATAAATCATTCCATTTAATACCTAGACCGGGTTTGGCATTGATCCGCAGCATCACCGCGCGCCGTTTGTTTGTTTCATTTTGTTCGCATTTCTCATTTTGATAGCCCGGGATAGCACACCGGAATGCTGTCACTTTCGTGCCATTCCAGCACGATGTGATAAGGCTGATGATTGAATAAAGTGACTGATGTTGGTGCCAACGGACACACATAAAGCGACAAAAACAGGATGCCTTTGTGTACGGTGCGCACAAGGACGTAAGAATTCCGTACATATCCTCTCGTGGTCCAGCGTGGTCCTTTTGACCGGCTCGGGGACTCATTTTTTTTGTTCTGCTCTCCATCTCACGTCCGAGAGACGAGACTCGTTCCGTGTGTGTATATGATGGCCACCGAAACGGACGGTTGGATTGGTTGGAATTAACTTTTTCCTCTTTGCTCATCAAATACTGGAAGAGTCCCCGGGCTTTAGCTTCTGGGGTTTGGTTGTTGGCGACACACTTTGTGCGACTGTGCCACCACGGCTCGGCGTACACATTAGCACGCGCCGTGTCTTCGTTGTGCCCGCGTATGTCCGCAACGAATGGGAAAGATGTGACACACACTGCCGGATCGACATCACATCGGTTTGCGGACTTTTGATCCGATACTAATCCCTTAAGTGCGAGAGTGTGTGTCACAATATCAAAAGGAATATTCATTGAATTTCAATACGAGCACGATTGCGCACGGCCAGGAATATGGGGTGGGTTACTAAAAATGTGCTCAGAAGGGTGCATACTTTCCACGCTTTCAGAAGGTAGTGAGCACGTGCTGCACATTAATGAAAGAAAATTTGAGTGCTTTAATTACGGTGTCCGTGGTGGGGCGTTGCGTGCGATGATGACCTGATGGATGGTATCGCTTAAAGGATGGGCAAAAACATGCCTTTTATGTGAAATAAAACTCGTCGTTAATTTGTTTATATTCTTGAATTATTCTCTTGAATTATTGTCTTCAAATAATTGAGTGTGAAAACATTTGGGCTTGCAATTGAAGCAAATAGTTAGATGCAAACAAACAAATTGTGCATTTTTGTTTCATTTTCTATTCTAAACCCATCAGTGGTGTCAAACTCGTTTTGGGTTGCGTGTCGGATTGCACTTCAAAAAAAATTTTGGAAATTTTTATTGAAATATTAATAATTTTCTATTTTGTTAGTTTCTCCTTCACCATTGCTTTCCATCGATAAAAATCATTCAGAGCATATCCCTCGACCTGTATATTTAATTTGTTTGTAAGGAAACGAATCTATTCATGTCAAACCGCTTTCCATAAATCGTTGATTATATAGAAATATGGGAACATGGAAATTAAAATCATACTAAGCAAAGCAGTTCATGATATTTACTCATATCTTTAGTGGTGTTCGTCCTAAATCTGAATTTTTATAATTCTTATACGTTGCTCCAGATAAATGCTTACTTTCAGGCTTCTTGACCAGTTCTTTAAACTTCGTATATCGTCTTCGCACATCGATAAGCATATTCTTCGGCTAAGCGAATGAAAAAAAAATCAGACCAGTATCTAAGAATACTCATGGGAAACCAAGTGTAGCCATTTTATTCATTTTCGGACCTAGTGTTCCAAACTTTGGACATTGAATAGGCACACGAAGTACAAATGCTTTTGACAACGCTAATAACGCTAATAATTATAGCACTATATCGGTTACTACTGGCTAGATATGTGGCCATTTTGTTAAGGAAAATAAACTATCCGATTTTCGGTCGATTTCATACTGTTATCGCCTTTTCTTAAAGTTCTTGGTTTTTCGAGTCAGAAAATGGGTGAAAATATGAGTCTCTAAGACTTAGGATGCCGCCACTTGTACTAAAACACATGCTACGTACCATCTTTGCGGGTACCTTACCAAAGAAGCCAGTATTAGTAAATCACTTCAATTACTGAGACTGAATGCTGTAACCTTCAGCCAAAACAAAACCGATTTAGCACAACCGTTTTTTGCTTCTTAAAATCTACTATCTATTCCTGTTTCATACAAAAAACTGCCCAACTTCTTCGCGGGCCGGATTGACAGCCTTCGCGTGCCTACGCATGTCTGGCCTAAATAATCATTGAATAATTCTCTTTTTTTAATTATCACTAGGGTCATTTCATTAGGCTGTAACACGTTTTATCCATGAAGTTATAACATTGAAATGTTCAGTCTGATTTGCTTAAAGTATTGAGTGCATTGTATAATGATGTTTTTTTATAGAAAACATCTTCGATATCAATTCTAAGCTTTTTAAACCCTGTATTCCACTGAAACTACCCTTAGAACTTTTCATAGCTGAGAAACTCTGATTCACCCTGATCTTCATCCATCTCTAGGAAGGCTCAATCTCCAATTTGGTTCGCTAAGTTAAACATTTCAATATTATTTTTGGAACAGAAATTCTTTCTCATTTAATTGATGTTATCGATTTTTATAAGCAAAAACTAATTACCCCAAACGAAAGCAAGAAAAACGTGCTTGTCAAAAAGGAACTAATTAATGAAGCGTGAAAGTAATTAGTAATTTAATCGCCAATTTTCCATTCTTTTGCACTGTGCTCATTAGAAATCTGTATAGTCAAAGTTATTAGGTTGTACGGATTAGGTGTATATTTTGGATATTTTTACACTTCCTTCCATGCAAAGCTACATTTTTTATATAAATATTAATTTTCGTTCTTTTTCTCTCATTTTAGGTAAGCATTTCGAAGCCACCCGAGCACGCACAATTACGTCAAGATGAATGTACATCGTTACGACTGGGTCGCGTTCCATGACCGCGTTCAGCGTTCAGTGAAGTACTATCAACTGCTGGTAAATCGTTTTGCGTCCATCCCGCACAAAAACGGGCCGAAAGTAAATTAGTATCAATAACGGACGAAGATCGGTCAAGAGCGTTCGGTTGCTACACTGTTTTAAAGAGCGACAAGATACACACCGTCACAGCTCTCGGCTGTGCTGTCCTGTGTAGCGGGCAAGCGACAGTCAATGTCGCTTTTGGCCCTCCCCCTCAAATGACTGGCGTAATTGAGTGAAATATAGGAAAAATTGTTTTTCTCTCCTGGTGGTTCCGGGGGGGATATTTTTTTTACACATATATTTGTTTTGTTTGTTTGCGTCGTTGTTGCCGCTGCTGCCTGTTTCGTTCCAAGGGCGTTCTGTGTGTCCTGGCGGGGTCCTTCCGTCGACGGTGCAGTTTTCTGCTTTCGACCCGGTTTCCATTAGTCACATTCCACCGAGATTTGGCCGGGGTTTTTGTGCCTGTGTGCTGTTCATTTATCTTGATAATGGATTTGGTTCGGGGTTTTCCTCATTCGCTTGTTTTACTCCTGCCGTTCACTGCTGCCAGAACTCCTGCCTTCCAAGTCACTCGCTGGAAATATTTCACATTTTCCCTTCACAAGGCTGCCATTTTGGTCTCTGTCTCTCTCTCTGTCTTCCTCTTTGCCGCGTGTGTTTGCTTTGTTTTGCTTCGGCTCTTTTGTTTTGTGCAGAACCAATCCTGCACGCTTATGCAACAGACTCGAGGCTACGCGGTTGTGGGAAGGAAGGGCGATGTGGAGAGCTGCACTCTTCCTCCGCGACCCCGTTAGTACTCGCTGTCAGCGATAACATGCAAAAACAAATATATACAAGTGTCCTTCGTGTTTTCGTTTGCGATCCACTCTGGCACACACACTGCGCGCTTTTACCCCCAAAATAAAACAACATTACATCCATGTATCCTCGTTTATCATCTTCGTGTATCCCCTGCCGGCTCCCGTTCGCCACACTTTGGCATTAGAACTTTCGGTGCGGCTGGCCGCCATTAATATTCTTCGCGTGGTGGTAAGCCGCTGTAAGGAGCGCAAACCATCCACGGAAATTGGGTGAATATCTGATGGGAAAGTGGTGGTGGTGGTGGTGGTGGTGGTGGTGGTGTGTACACTCTGCATGTCATTTTTCCAACTCGAAATACGAATACGGACCATTCCTCGGTTGTTGTCAGTGTGCTGAAGCAGAATCGCTCTCGCTAGTGGGAATTGAGAGTGGCAGTTGGAAAACGAGGTTATGTGAGAAAATAATGATAACATCAATAGCTACAACAAAAGCAGTCTCAGAGGAGGACAGTAGAGGAATCGTACAAAGTTTGTGTGTTCTAAAGCTTCCAAGGGCGCTGTCTTCCTTTAATTTGAAAACAAATGCATTGATAGCTTGTGTGCGTGGTCATTCGGGCTATTCGGGATATTATGGAGCATTGTTTAATGCTAGTAGAGCAGAACTGCGTTAATTTCGTGAATTATAAAGATAAAATATAGATGGCAAAATGTTTTTTTTTCATCAAGCCCAACAAAACAGATAGCTTTTAGATCACATATGATCAAATTTTCAAATTTTTATAGCTAGTATTTGTGATAATTCATTTTCAGTGCTCTAATTGAAACATGATGATGGCAAACATGACGCCTTAGATGACGACCCACCTAGAAGCAATGATCAAGAATTTGTATAACCAATATAAAAGATCATTCTATCTGTCATTCTTTCGGTTTCTGTAGAATAACTACTACATGCATGAAAACTTACCGACTCTACCCAAAGCTTTCATTGGTTACACATTACATTACACTTGATTGCTAGCTTAACTTCAAGCAACAGTTGGAAGATGTAATAACGAAAGCAAATAAAACCCTTGGATACTCAGGGTTGTTATCTGAGTTTAGAGATCATTCCTGTTTCCTGTAAGAACTCTTTACTGCAGTCTAGTTCGTCCAATTTTGGAACCTGCTAGTATTGTATGGAGTCCTTCTTGTATTAAGATTAGAAAATGTTCAAAGACACTTCACCGGGGTTGCATTTCGTCGTATTTTTCGCTCTGCACAACTCCCTCCCTATGAAACGATGATTGTTTAATGTGCAATTACTAATCCACCGACGTCATGTGAGGCAAGCATATTTCATTGGTTACTTGCTTCCTCCATCGATGATCCCGAATTTTCTAGCCTCTATTTGCTTGCTTGTCTATAAGTATCATGCCGTGTCCACCGTCGCCGTCCTCCATTAGACTATTGGTTTAACTCGGACGGGTTAACTACTATCATGATCTCTTTGACTTTAACTCCTCGTTAAATGCTTTCCGCTCTCGTGCTCT
The DNA here is from genome assembly GCF_943734735.2 of Anopheles gambiae. Taxonomy (NCBI): domain Eukaryota; kingdom Metazoa; phylum Arthropoda; class Insecta; order Diptera; family Culicidae; genus Anopheles; species Anopheles gambiae. The sequence continues at coordinate 14,161,775 of NC_064602.1, read as the reverse complement.
TTCCTTTCAACCATCTTTCCAATTTCTATAATCTTTGTTTTTTTTTCAAGTTATACGATTTTTTTTCACTTTCAATATACTTTTTGAATTTGCTACTTCTTTACTTCATTCAATTATTGTAGTTATATTTAAGTTAAGCTAAGATACTGAGTTAAACCTTAAATGTCTTTTTAATGTCTGTTGTGATTGCTCTTCATTTAATTTATAAGGTGTCGCGAGGATATGGTTGCGACACAATGCTGATTTTGCTAAAAAAATTGTTATTAATCATCTCGTTTCTTCTTTTTCTATTTGGCGTAAACGTCCTACGCGGACTTGCCGGCCTATATAGGCTTTCAAGACTTAATTAGTTACCACACAGCCGGATAGTCAATCATTGCTACGGTCCATTCTAGGTTTGAACCCATGACGGGCATGTTATTGAGTCGCTCGAGTTGACGACTGTACCACGGGACCGCCTCCGTTTAATTTTTGTCACTTTTTTTTCAACCATCTCTCAACTTTATTTCCTCGAACTCAAGGTTGCGAAATATTGCTCTTACTCCGCATGAATTGTTTTACGGTCTTTCTTCTGCAACATTTTTTAGATTATTTTTGTACTAGCTTAAGGAAGTTCTAAATGAATCAGGTGGTGTGTGTTTCAGTATGCGTCTGATGTCTGATTGTTTAATATTTTGTTAAAAATCTTACTGACCAACCCTATAACATGAGTATTAGAATTTCTTATCTATATATATAAAAATCTCGTGTCACGGTGTTTGTTGCGAGCAACCTCCGAAACGGCTGGATCATTTTCAACGAAACTTTGCACACACCTTATGGTGGTATGAGAATAGGTTTTAAGACTTAAAAATCGTTCAGATGTTACACTAAACTTAATTTAAAAATGATTTTCTAACTCCCATACAAAGAGCAGGATTGTTGTGTTGTATGCGGCACTTTGACACTTGGTGTGAGGTGCCTGGCGGTTTACACTCGATGATCGGATCCTGAGGGGATACGGGCACGATACAACTATCCCAAGCAATAGTAACAAAGCAAACAAAGTAACAAAGCAATAATTAAATATTTTAATTTTTTTGTGCAATAACTAAGTTTGTCGGGCCAGCTAGTATTCCTATATTCCTTTTCATTATTTTTCTTTATTATACATTCTTTGTAGCTTTAATATGAAAATAGTTAAAAGAATACTCCAAAACAGGCTGCATTTTCCGTGTGAAATAGGCAGTAAGGCTTTGTTGTCCTAGATTTTGATCACTGCAAAATTGATTAGTTACCTAGCTTTCTCGAGAATTGTTTTTTTTTCATACCATAAATGTTGATACACATTTGAAAAATGGCTTTTCGAATAGGTTTTACGACACACCAATCATATTTCAGGTGCTAAAGTGAAAAAAAAAGAAAACTAGTTGAATGCATAAACGTTGTACAAGTTGGAAAGAATTTTGAATGTTTGTTCCCAGTCGCAAGCCGCCACACACACACACACACACACACACACACACACACACACACACACACACACACACACACACACACACATCTACCTCACCACTACACTATTGCACCGCACTCCGACTCTTGGCAAAATCAAAATGCGAAGAATTTATGCAATCGATCGACAGCTGCATCCCTTTCCCCTCCCCCCGAGTACTGTGCCCCAATCGAACAGGTGCGGATGCAATCCTACGGATCCGTAATCAGAGCGAGGAATTACGTACGTCGCATCGGGGAGCAGCAGCAACAGAACGTGCCCGACACACCGGGCACCGTTCGATGCTGATTGCATTTCTTTAATATTGTTTTGTGTCTGTGTCTATCGTTTTGTGTCTCTTCCACTTTCAGAATAAATTCGATTGTTCGTTCGTGTCACACTGGGAAAGGATTAAAACATAACGTTCCGACCCACCGGTAGTGCTGTGTGTAGTGCTCATTCTGCAACGACGGTGTGCTCTGTGCTGATTCATTCCTGGCCTAGACAGCGGTAGTAAAACATTTTTGCTTCCACCTTCCGAACGGAACGACGATTCCGTTTGATTCGATTTTCCTTACCCGGTTGCTGTTTGGCTGGTTTGGTGACCGAGGTTTGGAGCCGTTTCGCCGGTCCAAAAGTGCTCACCGTCCGTCCACCGGGCCCGATGCGCTGGCGGCAAAATGTTCCATTATCATGAAAATGATGTTTTTGCACACGGAAATACCGCCCGGGGGAGGGAAGAATAAGAGTGAGCTGCAGAGCGGGGTGAGGAGAAATAAATAAGTAGGATGAACTTATGGCGCAGACGAGACACGAATGACTATCAGCGGCAAGAAGTGGGCATCCCTCGTGCTTGCCATTCATTTGCAGAACGTTTGCCCGGGTTTTGCGGTTGGTTTTGGCTCTTGAAATTAAGGACACGAGAAAAGGAAGGAAGCAAGCACGCGCTCCTTACCACCGAACATTCCCTCGGAAAAGGCGTCCAGAGGAAAAAGTCGTGAAATGTTGTCCGTTTTCCTTCGCTTCCACCTGCATTCCACTATCGCTATGGTCGCTTGTGGTGCGGCAAAGGACAGGCTAAGAATCGATAGGAGAGAGTGAGAAAGAACCCTTGGACGGATTGTACCCATCTTACCACCCAGCGCAAGAAGAACGAATTGTTATTTTAATTCGCTTGCATGAATTCTCACCAAAAAGGGATTTTTGGGGCTTTTCTCCTACACACGTCCTCGCTTTTGCGTTCGTGAGTGTCGTGAGGATAATTTCGGTGAATGGTGTGGGACGTCGGGGTTTGAAATGGTGAAAATGTGCGCTCCATTTTTGAATACGAAATCACCACGCTTTCTTCCAACCACCCCGGACACGACTCAGGAAGATCGAACGCTTTACCCGCCCGTACCGAGTGGAGCATGATTGATTAGATTCCTTCTTGGGCCCCGCCGCAAGTCGCTTCGAGTGGGCGCGCTCGTAAGTGAAAAAAGGAAGGTAACTTCCGTTCTTTCGTTTCGTTTCTGAAAAAAAACCCCTGGAGCTAAGAATTACCCCACTCTTTGCGAGTTTTGTTTGCGTGTGTGCACCGGGTGGGTTTGCGTTTTCGCAGCGTTCAAGGTGTGGAAATGTGTTCTGCTCGAAGGCACACTCTAGATTCGTAAACGAAACAGAACGAAGGTGGGATGTACTTGGTCGAGACGGGAGAATGTGTGGAGTGCATGTAGTGTGTGTGTGTGTGTGTTTGTCGCATTTGATTGTAGCGTGTGGATTTGAGCATTGCTTTCGATTGGAAATGAACCAAACCCGACAGCTGATTGACTAACGATCCGACACGACGTGACGCAGCTGAGTGATACTTTATTTATTTCTCTTTCTTTTTGGAACATTTTCCTGGTTGATGCTTTGTTAGTTGTGAAGGAAATGAAGTGGATTTAGTATTATGTATGTATACATTTTTGATGTACTATCCTCATTTTTTCTTTGAACACTCATTTATTCGGACAGGGAACTGATAAGTTTAGCTCGAACACGCTGTATTTCAAGAATAATAAATTATAAATACAAAAGTTTAGTGTTGATAACTATTTTCGAAAATTGCTGCGCATATGGAAGGATTAATTGATACTTTTGTATCCTAGCATCTAATTTTGTTCCTTTGATTTTAAGTCTCTTGGGCAGTGCTGCAAAATGTCACTGTCGATGTCATAAAAAAATCTAACTGAAACAAAATTCATATCAGCGTCACGTACTCAATTGTGATAATCAGAGGTGAAAACGATTGGTGTGACCAATACATGCTTGGTGAAAATTTTGCAACCATCACTTGGCCAGTCACTATGTTATGACTTTTATGATGAGCCAGTCACTATGTTATGAAATGTCACTGACATAGTCATGACATATTCCGGCTGAAACAAAATCATGTCAGCGTTACGAGCTCTACTGTGATGATCAGAGGTGTGACTCAAACAGTTGTTGCGACCATCACATGCTTAGTGACATTGTGTGCAACCAACTCTTAGTCAGTCACTTGGTTGTGACATTTTCTGTCGGTGATCATCAAGATAGCCATGGGAGATATGCGGTGCGTGCGAGTGGTTCCAAGAACCAAAATGAGCATGTTTTCCTGCTCTGTTTGATCCAACAGATAATCAAAACAGATAGAGGGAGAAAGCATGCTCATTTTGTTGCTAGAGCTCACGCGCCAAGTATATTCCAAGAATGTCGTGATTATCGCCGACAACAATGTCGTGACCAAGTGAGTGACCAAGAGTTGGGTGCTAATCAAAATGTCACCAAGTATGTGATTGATTCTCCAACTGTTTGAGTATCGACACTGATCATCTCAGTTGTGTACGTGATCTGATTTGAGCTTCGTTTCAGTCATGAGTGTCAGAAAAAATCATTATTATGCTTGCGCCGGCAGTAAGCTAAGCTTGTCAGTCAGAGTATCGCGTTGGACTCAAGAATTCACATGTCGTGAAGCTATTATTAAATTGCTTCTGTTGCGTTGTATTATTTACTAGTTTTATTTAATTTTTGCGATAACATTTTGCCTGACAAAGCACAACAACAGTTAGAGAAAATAAGCTTCAACTTAAAGCTTAACATAGTGTTTCAAAAGTTTATTTGAGAAAGAGGACATTTTTCCAGCCCAAAAACGAAATTTAAAACATTTTTGAGAGGCTCAATCGATATTGTTATCCAATATGGTCGAACGATATTGTCAATTAAGTATGGGAAAGACGGCCTGATCGTTTACAGTGTATCTCTAGCTAACTCAACACTGTAAGCTTCATTTCCAATCCGTAAAATCTCATTTCAACACTGTCAAATGAATGTCGTGCGTATACCGAGCAACCAATGACAAATCATTCGAGTTCCCATTGTTATTGTTGAAATGTATTTCACGGGATTGAATTGTCCGCTTCCGATGTTGAGCTGGCTAGAGAAACCCTGTAATATTTTTACTACAACTGAATGATTTTCTAACCTGCTAATCTGCTTATGAATGTATATAACTTCACACAACTTAACACTTTCATCAACAGTGTATCGTTTTTCAACCGACAAAGATAATACTTTCGGACGCGGATAAGCTTTGCATTAAGAATGCGTCCTTTACTGTACGTCCTTTTCGGCGCTGATCTCCGCAGCCAACACGGCCTGAGCAGTAGTGAAATGCAAACCACCTACCCGTGTGTCGGGTTTTGCCATCAAGCGTCAGCCGGCCTGTGTTATGTGTGGTGAAGAATTGTGGCGCATGCGCTATCGTAATCATACCCATTCGTACTGCTAGTGCGGCAAACGTGTCGAATTGTCATTGTGTTCTAAAAAAAATAGAACGAGAATGCTTTTGGTGCATTTCGTCGCCGGCAGAGGCACCTACACACACACACACACACACACACACACACACACACATTCTTTACCCCGTGTTGCCATCTCATCCGATTCTGCGGGCACTGTAACGCATTTTCGACTCCAGTCGTCAGTAAGACCCCCGGTAAGGATTGTCAAGGTTCGCCGAATCTTAAACGATTTGTCGTCATTTTCATGCCGCGAGCGCACATGCGACATGAAAGACTATGAGCCCGAGTTACCGCAACGATGCCGGGCTGCCTGCCTGTCTTTCTCTCTTCGTGGTGGAGGAGTCTCGGTAGCGGTTGGGATGAAATTGTGGCTGATGAAATAAAGAACGTTGAGAGGGGAGCAACAAATCTACCGGCAAATCCTTACGGCCGTGGTCCGTCTGAGTGCAGGCTGCTGGTGTGGGATGAGCATACGATGGAAAAGAAAGGAAGGGCCATCTTTGTGTGTGTTTCTGTTCAAGAAAAAAGGGGGAAAACATGAAGCCGGGAAAGGTTTTGCCTCAGGATAGCGAGCGCGCATGGAAAACTGGCGGCTGCAGCAGCCTGGAGGGCAATGGAGTAGGGGCGAAACAATGAGCTCCTACGGTGGTGTATACAGCGCACATAAACTTTTCCACAAATTATTCATGTGATTTGCAAGACAGCGCTCTGGTACAGTCCCGAGGCTCGAGTGAAAGTAGCGTTGCCCTGGGTGTGGTAGTGGTGGTTAAAGCCTCCTTGGGTGGTAGAGAGCTGAAAAAATATAGTTTTTGCGCGTGGCGGATGGGAAGAAACGCATATAGGTGGAAGGTGGGTGGGCTCTGCTCGCCCTAGCGCTGGTTTATCCTTTCGGGACACACTTCTTGAGCCAGGATGCCAGCACCAGCGATGTCTTATGGCGGGATTTAGGGCGGAAAGTAGTTGCATGGTTAATGGCGGTGATTCGTTGAAAGGGAAGGGGTGTTGGGCTGACTAAGCTCGATTCTTTTCCACCAACGCACGCGCCACCTGCCGGGGAGCAGAGCCGTTTCTCTTCGGCTAATCGCATAATTTAATGTAATGGTTTCATATGCGCCAACAACAACCTACCAATTTGCAAGAGGGATGAGTGTACGTGACGATACGTTTGATGATGTGTTATAAAATAGAGAAAAGCCGCTAAGAAGCTGGATAGTGTGTATGCATTTCACTTAGCTACGTTTACTATAGATAGAAAGATACCCAAGATAAAACGTAAAACACATTTTCAATTAATGTTTTTTGTGTGTTTTGTCATTACTTCTTATAATTATAAGTTCATTATAAGTCTCGAAAACCTGTATAGGCCGGCATGTCCGCGTAGGACGTTACGCCAAATAGAAGAAGTTATTACAGCGCTCCTTGACAAAGAGCAAATGAACAAGGAGCTTTCAAACATTAGTAGGTTTCGGTTTTCCGTTACCGGGGGCTTCTCCGATACTAGCCAGCTGTTTTATATTGAGTTTGACATTTGGCGGCTAAATCATGTCAACACTCAAAACACAAAACCAGACGCAGAAATAGCCTCAGATGTTCAGTCTAGATTATTTCAGCCTTACTATTATTGCCAGCGATAACTATTGTTATCAGTTGCCTTTTGTTTTGATTTTCAGTTTAGATTATTTCTGCCTCAAAGCTAGAATTAGATTCAAGTACCTGCTCGAAAAAATGTCAAAACAAAGTCGTGTTTTCATTTATTCCAAGGTGCATTAAAGATATCAGATGGTGGAATCTAGAATCAAAGTGTATGTAGACCAGGTGGTCTCATAGCCTGTTTTTTATAATCAAATTTGAACTTCCCTTTTGAACAGTACGGGTGAAAACTTTTGCTCTAACTGGCTTTGTATAGGCTTGACGCATACAAAAAAAAACATTCTTAAAATTTTCATTCAGAAGCAGAAGCGACAAAAATCAACCCTCTAAATACATACACCTTGGGACAAGCCCACCTGTATACTATACCTACTTGATAACTGCTCGAAAACTGCTGTACAATGCAAACAGCTGATAGGCTGTAATTTCAGCCTTCGATCTAAACACGGAAAGGGGCTCAATAATTAAAAAAAAAACTGTAGCCTAAGCAATTAAGTAAGTCCCAAACCTGTAATCCACATGACGTTACTTGTTAAGCTCAGTTGTATCCTTTAAATCAAAGTAAATGATGACATTGATTTTAAACAATAACTTTTAGTATCGTGTAAAATAATAGCTTCTTTCCTGCTCATGGAAATGAAATAGAAATGAAATTGCCCGAGCAAATTTGTTCATCATTATGACGTTCTAATCATTATGGTCAACTGTTTGATACCTTTTCCTATAAAAACGCATCTAACTGGTATATAAATAAGAGGAAAAGAAACGTTCTTGGCATGTAATTAAAATTTTCTCCGACAAAACTGTCGCAACGTCTATTAGAGAGGTCCTTGCTGTGACAGAAAATGCTCGCCCGCGCTTTCAGGAAGTGAATAATTACATTTCCGATACGTTCCACACTCGCACACATAGAGCACCGCAGGCATCACGGAACGGCCTATCAGAACGATGTCGATCGCAACGGGGACAAGAACAACGCGCTACACTACAACGTACCGCTCCAATGCTGAACGCTCAATCAATATTTCCACAGCAAATGGGCACCGGTATCTCCGGTCTCGTCTCCTCAGCCCTGCCCGATAATGAGATGCCTAAGTTTTGGCTTGTGCTGTGCGGCGGCTACGAAAGGAGCGTGATAGAAGAGGGGGCGACTTGTGTGAGAGGATTTTTTTGTGTGTGTTTGCTGGTTGTTGCTTTCTGCTTCTACCTCAACTGTCACTGGTTTTCTTCCCAGCATACGGGTATGTGTGCGCACGAGCGTGTGTGTCTCTGTGTGCTAGTTTCATCCCTTTTTCCACGGCGATGTTAATTACTTGTGGTAATTTTCCGTAATTACAGGCATTAATTTTGCTCCAACTAGTCAATGTTGACACGCCACCACCGCCACTGACTGCTGCCGCCATCGGGTGTGTGCGTTTGTGTGAGTGGGCTAGTGATAGGTCTTGGGAGTTTGAGTTTCGGGCACGCCCCAAAGGCATCGGATATCGGAAGCTGCCCTCACCGCAGGAAAACCCAGCCAGCAAATAGCAGGATGTGGCGGTTTTGGTGCGATGTATCATTTCGCTGGAACAAAGGTGCGCTCTGGATGTGTGGGTTGGCCCCCCCTGGTGGTGGAAATTGGGCTCAAATATCCGCTCGCACACGAAAAGCTTCCATCATTTTCCCGAGGCAGCGAGGTAGATCGGTTGTAACGTGTGTGTGTGTGGGGCTGTGTTTGTCGTATCTGTGTGATATGGGTAAAAGAACGGATGGACGGCTTTACCTTTCTTCCCAGGATAGTTGAAGTAGCTCGTGATGGAGTGATCTGATTAAATTAGCTGCCTGCAAGAGCTAATCAAGCAGTTCCAGGCGCGCTAAGACGCTGGCGGTTGGCTCTCGGCTCTCCGGTCTGGTCGCGGCAGTAGTGGCGCCAAGAGGAGCAGCCAGGACGTTGCGGTAACTGGAGCCTGCTTTCATGCGTAAAATGTATGAACCTGCCAGGAATAAATAATTTGCTCCCGACGCTTTATGCGGGATTGCTTCCTCTGGGTGGGGGGAATTAGGGGTGGAGCGGTGTGAAAGAATACCTTTCCTTGATTGCGTAGCGATGGTGGTGGTGTTGGGTGATTGGATGCAGATACGGCGGGTTTTTTGGAGGGCACAAAACCTTATCGCACATGATGACCCAATTACTTGCTAAATAGAGTGCTCGTCAACAAGCCGACGACTTACACTAATTAAAAACCGTGTTTTAGGGAGCGTCAGCTGCAGTTTGGGGTAAAGTAAAGTATGGGCAAATAGAGGAACTGTAATGGAACATAACTGTGAGTTATAATTCAGGGGTATATAATTGCTTTCAAGGTGCTGGAAAGATGTTAAATGAAACAACGAAAATAGTTTTGTGAAATAATTTCTGCGATAGTGCCGCAAAAATAATATAAATAGAAGAGGATCGGGTATATTTAAATATTCCTCTTCCGGTACGGCTTTGCAATAGAAGGCAACAATAAGCTTGAATTCTCACAGTTAAAACCTAATGCTTTCTTCCTTTTCTTTTCATACGGATGGCCCGAAAATTCATCCAATTGTGGAACTTTTTATTAATTGATTACAGCTCACCAGAAGCATCATACCATACAACTTTAATTGATTGATTTTAAAATATCAATGACCGTGGCTCGTTTGAGAAGATCACACTTTTTTAGACTTTTTTTGTGTGTTATGATTATGCGGTTTAGTTTATTTACACTTTAGTAACAAAAAAGTAATCACCAATTGCTCATCTAGTTCTTTTTTGGGAGACAAATCTTCTTTTTTAACAACTCCGTTAGTTTTACAATTTGTGATAAATACATTAAATAGTCTGTAATGTTTGTGAACAGCCACTCATTAGAAGTAAACATTATGTGAAAATCAGTCAAAGTCAACCCCAAACACTAACCAATTCGGCTCTAAAGCATCAATTTTAGACTTTGCGCTTAAATTTTTGACTCTAACGCACCTATTTTTGTCTGTAAGTCACCAATGTTTGACTCTTGTAGGAATCATGGTAATTTTACAAGGTATTTGAGCAGATTTTAGACAGTTGTGATTTAACATCACATGAACAATACAAACGCCATTTTATTTGATTGTTTTTTTGAGATTTTTTTTAAATAAATTGCATTAATTCTAAAACCTTTGATAATACCTGAAAATGTTTTCCAACTTGTTCACTTCCAAACTCGACATTTTCAAAATTTCTAGTAATTATTATCTATTTATCCTGATTTCAATAATTTTGGAACACACAGCTTGGTATTTTGAAAAAAATAAAACAATTGATTCACAGTCAACATTTGGAGCCTTAGAGGCAAAAATTGATGCCTCAGAGGCACAAATTGTGACACGCTGTCAAAAAGTGATGCCTTTGAGACAAACATTGATGAATTATAGGCAAAATTTAGCGGGCAACGACAGTAATTCAAATTAACAAATCAAATAAAATAGGTCCATGTTGTTACCAAATTAATATTATGCTTTATTGCTGGTACCAAGCGTTTAGCATATAATCCTTTCAGATATTTTGCACATTCATGCACAGAGTTCCGTTCACGGATGGGATACTAAACCACTCTCCCTGAGGAGGGATCCACTACCAACCACATATCCTCTGTTCGATCATTAATTTGTACCCGGAGCACTCGCGGTCGATCTTCCGGCTGATGGAAGTTGCTGCTGCTGGATCGATTTTGCATTTTCCGTCGAACCCAGCCCACCATTGGGAACGCCACACACACCCACATACACCCACATAAATAACGATGCACCGGACCCGTTGACCCCGGAATGGTTCTCGATTTCATTTCATCATCGCCCGAATGCCTGTTGTTCTTTGAATGGAGCGGTTGTCTCTAATTGCATTGCCAGTTGCATACACGGTCTAAGGGTGTGTGTTTCGCCATACACATCCTCCGAGCGTGGCCGAGCGTGAGGGGTATAGAAAGCAGCAGCACCAGCAAGGAAGCAAACTGACCGATGCGGTTGCATCCTTCTTGTCAATGCACGAAACACGCAATCCCGGGACCCGATAATCACACGGCTGAAACCAATAAAGCACTCAAATTGCATTTCACCGGACCGGAGGAGGTTTCTGGAGCAGGATGAAATGAAATTATGCAACAATTCAATTGCGCAACTGGATGGGTGGTGCGTGCATGTGTGAGTGCGTTGCGTGTATGCTGTGTTGGAACTATTGGCATTGTGGGTGTAGAACAATCTGCATACAGTCTGTGCCGTGTTCCACCCGGTTGCGTGCCGGCCAGCTCGCTTAGAATGCTAGAAAATAGGTCACAGAGGTCAATGGGAAGGAGAGAAGGGGGGGGGGGGGGGGGCACGTGTGCTGCTAGCAGTAGCGTTTGCATATTGGCTGTCGTATCGAATCCTTTCATGTTTCAATTCGATTGATTTCCATCTCTTTCCTCTCTCAGATCAGCTCTCTCTATCTTTCCTGAAGGGGAGTGAGTGAGTGAGAGGCTGTGGGAAAAAAACGACAAAACACGAGGGTGGAAAACATCTTTTCCATCCAGAATGCAACAGTACCCGGAGATATCAATCAAACCGACAATCAAACTGGATTCTAAACGGGGCAAATGCTCACTCTTTAGTCTTCCGGATGGTGTACGCGTGTGTATGTCCGTTCGGTATTGTGTGCTATCCCCGGGAGGATCGCTGGTAGGACATATGGCCTACTGGACGGGAGGGCTAGCGAGACCAGAGCGCAATGTCTGCGAACAGACGGCGTCCACGGGCCTGCCCATGCCCTAATGCAGAGCCAATGGCATACGATTCTATCTTCACCATTAACATGAGAGGGACAGAGCTTATACCTCGAACGTACCCGAAAGGTATGCATGCTTCACTCATCAGGATCTAAAGGCAAGGACAAGGCAAAAGAGAGGGGCCCTTCACGATTCTAGTCAGTTTTTTGTATGGAGTTTGACAGTTGGAGGCTGAAATCATGTAAACACTCCATACAAAACCACACATAAAACTAGCCTGCAATTTTCAGTCTAGATTTCTCAAGGCTCAAAGCTAGAATTAGATTCGAGTACCTGCTCGAAAAATGGCAAAACAAGGTGGTGTTTACATTTGTCCCAAGGTGCATTAAAGAGATCAGGTGATGGAATCCAGAATCAAAGTGTATATAGTCCTGGTGGTCTTTTTATAACCAAATTTGAATATCACTTTTTGACAGGATGGGTGAAATTTTTTGTTCAAACAACCCTTCTGCAGGCTTGACGAATACACAAAACACTCCTAAAATCTTCATTCAGAAGCAGAAGCGATAAAAATCAGCCTTCTAAATACATACACCTTGGGATAAGCCCACCTGTGTATTATACCCACTTAGATAGCTGCTCGAAAACTGCTATACAATGAAAACAGCTGACAGGCTGAAATTTCAGCCCAAGGTGTATGGATATTAGGAGGTGAAGTGCTTCAGAGCAAATTGACATTTCACGACTTGACATAACAATACTGGGGGCTCCGGTATTAAAATCGGGGAGGGCTGGAGGGGGGTATAGAAAATTGTATGCGATTTGACATAACAATACTCAATGATGGCGCCCGGAAAACGCGCTAACAATTCACCTCCTTAATAAACACACCTTGTTTCAGCCTACGAACTGAAAACAGAAAGGGCCCCAGACACAGAAAAATTTCCTCACGGCTACACATGTCCTTTTGATGCGTTGTCTATGCGTCTCGCTCGGTATCACAGCGGCATACGGCAGGTAAGCAGTACAAATGCTGCTACCTGATACGCACACATGTTTATTGAACACAACTATTCGGTTCGGCTCGGTAAACTTCACGAGGACGCTGGAACAAAAGGGCGCAGACTTTTTCATGATTTTGTATGACTTCGGCTTTTTTTGGACCATACGTCTAGGCGCAGGCAATGAAAGTAAAAAAGGTAGTTCTAACAAGAACGCGTCGGTTGAATTTGGGTTCGCTCGGGGGAGAAAATATACATTCGCTTCCATGATGGAGATGATTTTTTAGCTGGGCAACTGTCATGTTCAATTTCAAATGCCAATATATAAGATGTAGGCTGTATTGTAGTGGTGTGCCGATTGATTCGGCACCGTGCGTTCAATTCTCATGGAACAATTAGTGACTTGGTCCAGATGATAAGATTGAAATAGTTATTTCTTGTCAATTGAATTTAAAAAAAAACTTACTATCATAAATGTATGATTATTGAAATCATTGGTTTGGACTAAAGAACTCCAATCACTGCAAGAAACTGTCAAAAATTTCTAATCAAATCCTATAATTAAATACAAAAAAAAAACATAGGTATGATTCAAATGCTCATGTGAAATTTTCTGAAGTAAAATAAACATCTATAATTTTCGGAACTCAATATGGCAGCCTTTTAACTGTCATCTGCCTAAGGAATGCCCTTAATTGTGATGATTTTGTAACCGTTTTAATTTTTCTATGCTATAGGTTCATTTTCTGTTTGTTGTTCAAATGCTTAAAATTTTTACTTGTTAGTGGAACGATATTCCAGGTTCCATCCGTTTGACAGTAACGGTCTGCCATATACGATTGTGCAACATTTATGTTAAAGAAAAGATGCATTTAAAAAAAGCTCGATTTTTCTTTTTGCGTTTGAAATGAGTTTATAGTTCTTTTTTATTAAACTGAAAAAACAATCCAAACGATTTTTAACTTTTCTTCGCACATTATCGTAAAATTCTCCATAATTGACATACTCCATACTATAATAGGGTCGAATCAACACTACACTCGATTACTTTTAACTCTTGTATGTGCTGGCCCAATCCGAAAGGATGCGTTGATTTGCTCAAAACATTATGTTAAATCTTTTGAAGTTGTTAAACTAGTTTTTGAAGTTACTGCTCTCGTTCTCAAATTTGAGTGTTAGATTTTAGTTTGTACTAATGTTGCTTTATTCAGCATAGTACAATTGTTGTATGTTATTGTGGTAAATATTCTTCTTCTACTTGATATTCCTTAAGGCACCATTTCCAATAAATTATATTGCCAACAAACGGCCGTGATACATCACTGTAAAAGCAAACCCAATACCTTGGAACATGTTCATTCCGCTCACTGTGTTTAACCGACCATTATTATATAGAAAATCCCTTCTATAAATAAATCCCTTCTTACACCGAAAACAACCGACAGTGTGGGCTGTGTCTATATAACTAGTTCCGTTCAGGGAATCGCTTTCCGGCTCACTTGATGCATAGGGGTAATTAATGTAATTTCATAACACACTGCCACCATTGCATAGGGGTGTAGAATTTAGCCGTTTTTTGGATTAAAAAACACACATAACTAGCTGTTAAACTTCCGGCCCAAGAATTGGAACATTTGTTTGAAAATATCAACGAAGCGATCTTTCCCGCCAGCAAAAGTGCTGCTAAAGAAGACCGCAATGCGTAACTGAACAGATGGCACTCGGGGGAAGATTTTCCCAGCTAAGCGCACGCCGCTGCCGAAGTAACAATGTCGACCGATATTGCCGTCGTTTTGTCATTGAAATTGCAAAACCAACCGACGCGCAAAAGCGCGTTGAAAAAAGGATGTGTATTTTATGTATTTCCTTTCCAAGGATTTCATCGTCCTTGCACCCATTGCTTCACGGGGGGGGGGGGGGGGGGGGGGGGCTGTTTTATTTTATTCTTCCTTGCCTTTTACTATCCACTGATTACATGTTTTGTATACATTCTGTTTCACTTATTTTTTTCCTCTCCGCTTCGTCCTGGCTTTCTAAGGATAATCCTTGCTTTTGGTTAGTGTTTGCCCATCGCGAATCACTGAAACTCGCGCATTCCGGTTAGACGGGTTAACGTATTTTCTCCTTTTTTCTACCCTCAAACAGGGATCGTTTGAGCGAATTCACTAGTTGTGCGGTATTTCGAGTGGTTAGAAACTCTTTACTAAAGTCTGGCGAGTGTAGTGACTTTTCCCCGACTAATCCCATTTCGGGTACGGTACGTGGCACACTCTTTACTACGGGCTTGAATGGAACTTTTTGCTCAACTAACCTCGCTAGTGTGTGATGCTGGCAGAAAAGACCTCAAATGACAAAAAAATGAACAAAAAAAAAGTCCCCAAAAAGTTAAAATCAAATGCCAAAAGAATTGTCAGCTGCAAACGTCCTGCGTTCGGTCGGTGTAGCAGCGATGGAAGTTACTTTTGGTTTGTTCTGCGCTTGGACGACCTCTCTCACGCCACCTCCCCATTCAAAAACTGTTCCAGTGAAGGAGGGAAAAGTTTTGACTAGCGACACAAACCTAGTGTGTTTCGTTGACCGTTGTTTCCCATGCGCTCCGCTCCAATGCCCGCACCCGAGACTACTTGTCATCACTTCACGATGACGATGGTTTGTGCAAACAAATGACATGGCCGGGGAAAGGGCAAAGGTGTGGTGTGTGGTGGTACATGATCATCCGGGAAATTGCGTGGAAAAGAAACAGTGGCCGCAAAACACGACAAACCCATAAATGTACGAGAGTAACACCTTGTGCATGTTCTCTCCCTCTCTCCCTGGCTCTGTCTGGCAGCGAATAGCGCGCTCTGTATGCTTTACACCCAAATTGGTCCTCCCGGGGTGTGCAACGTTCTAATCAATTACGGCCGGAATTAGAAAGTGGCAGAACATTTTTGTTTGCAGCAGCTAACGCAGTCCTGCGGGCGAAAAACAGACGGTACAGTACGCCCGAGCGAAGGGTTCGAGTTTACTGTTACCCCTCGGGGTTGATACGCATTTTCGCCCCCTTTCGCATGTTTAAACCCGGACAGAGGCCATTCACCCTTCAGCGCACAGTGCGTGTGGTGACTGTGTGCGTAGATGGCGTCCCCTATGGTTTTTGAGCATCTTGGACAAGCAATTTACATGCACATGAATCATGAATATGCGTCCGTATGCGTGCTGTTTTTTTTTTTTTACTAAAATGGATCTGAGATTCAGTTTACGATTGTTTGTCGAGTTAGCAATCCATTACGACAAATTGATTGTCTAAGTATGGTGCGATGTTTGTAGGACAGTTTATTTATTTGTTTCTTTGTATAGTGTTAAATTCTTAATCAGAAAAGCAAAATTCATTCATGAAGCCTGAATAAACAGGGTTTTTATTTGTTTTCGCAAGCGTAGCAACGGTTAACGCAACTACAGCATTTATCATGACAAGCGCATCAGTTGTTTTCGGAACGTCATCATGCTTACAGGGTTTCACACTTTATCTCAAGACCACGAGTCCCCTTCCCGAATCTGTCTTAGCCAAAGCCAAGACTGCGGTATGATGCTTGAAAACGTTGATGATACCTGAATTCATCGGATGCAATGCTGAATCTGCGGCACATTTGTCGAACACACTGGACCGCGCCGAGGACATGCGGTCGAATATTTTTTTACACGGATAACCTTTATGTACATCAGTATATTAGAAACACTCAATTATCCTTTTCGTTTTTTTACCAAAAAAGATTATTTAAACAGCTCAAACTACTTTCTTAACACTTGTAAATATTTTCAACGTTTTCAAGCATCATACCGCAGTCTTGGCTTTGGCTAAGACAGATTCGGGAAGGGGTCCCGCGGTCTTGAGCTAAAGTGTGAAACCCTGTAAGACAACCTTCGCATTTGATGTCACAAGCGCGATACACAATATCACAAAGGGTTTTGCGGCTTGAAGCAATCATTTAACCAGCGCCTATACACGTTTCCAAAGTAATGCACACATTGCTAAATTGAAAGTACAGGGTTAGGGCAAGTGTTCGTTACCTTGAAATTGTGAATTTACTTGAAAAAGTATTTTGGAATTTTGTCTCTAAAACTCGTAAACAATCAAATTTTCCTGCTGTGAATTGACCTGCATCCGTTTAAACACAGCTAGTTCAATACTTGATTGAATCTGCAACATTGGAATTGTGATATTGTGTACCGCACTTGTGATATCAAGTGCGAAGGTTGTCTTAAGTATGATGACGTTCTGAAAACAACTGATGCACTTGTCCTTTCAAATGTTGCAGTTGCGTTCAATGTTGCTACGCTTGTGAAATTAATTGAAAACCCCTGTAATGTTTGATCATTATGTTGGAAGACGCATAAGTTTTACTTTTGCATGGTAGTAATGATATACTGGATTTAGCAAGAGCTGTGTAGTTATCATTACTATTGTTTAAATTAAAATTTTGAGCCAATTAGCCAATTGCATTGTTTGTGTTTTATTTACTTCAAAACTCAATGATAATCTGAATGATATGGTGTGTATTTTAAGAAAATTAAAACAAATGATTTCATGAATTTCATGCCGTTGCCGCGAATGTTTGTCTGAACATCACTGTTGCTTATCAACGTATGGTGTTTGAATTGTGGCGAAATCAGTGAGCGAGATAGGTAATACAAGGAGCTATGGCGAATTAGGTGAATTAGTTAGATTAGGTCACATTCATTACAAAGCGATTGACGGGCGTTATGTGTAACGCTAGATAAGTGTGTAACGGTCGCCATCGGATTTGCGCGAGCTTTTTTAAACGGGCTTGAACCTGCGAATAAGTCTAATTTGATTAAGCTTGTCTTAACTGTACTAGAAAGAATTTTTAGAACTAGAAGAAAGAAGAAGAACTGCAAATTTAAAATCTTACACAACGATTATTGAATGCAACTTCATAATGGGTAGTAAGTTTTTGTCCCCTTATAACGGAAGTGCTCCGGCCTTATGAAGTAATACAGTATTAAGACATCGATTCAATTGAAATGCATTTAATTTTAGGTTTTATTTTTAATCTGAGGTAATAGTTTAAGAAATTGTGTTGTTTTAAATCGTTCTTGATTATAAATATTAACTGAAATAGGACAACTCAAACGTGCATTAGAGCTACTCTTTTGAGCACACCCTTATCTTGTAGCTCTTGAGCACACCTTTGAGCTCTTATCTTTCCGGAATTTGATAGCTGAAACACTGTGTGTGATGATAAATTTCATATAGAAATGCGTTACTCTTGAACCAGTAGTATTCTAACACATTCCGACAAGACTTTAACTTAGACCGCCAATGTATGTCGTCCTGTGGCTAAACTCCAGAGACAGATTCCAGTTGGAATGCTCCAACGAGCAATGATGGTTGGTCAGCACAATGCTTTGTGTAGCACTTGCACTCCCCCCAAACAATGTTGTGTTGTTTATGCACTGCACTTTAATACAATCGACCCTCCCGCCAAAGGAAGCTTTCTAAACGTCTCTTCTTTCCGGTTTAAAGTGCATTGTCGCCCCTGTATCGCCTGCACTACAATCATCACAACCTTCCGTACACTTTACCGTCCCGAGCACGATGAATGCAGCCGGTGATGAATATTTTAAACCCGTTAATCCCACGCGGCGGTCAACGTCAGCGACAAATCCTCCGATTGCAAACTCCGTTTATCTGTCTGCGGGGCGGGAATGAAGCAGGGCAGACGATCCTGGGCGGATTCCACCCGGACGCAATGATCATTCGACCATTAGTAACGAGCAAACGAGACAGCCGGCCCGGGTCCCCGGGAGACCTGTCACGGCACTGTCAGGACATAATCATCAGTTTTATCTCTTATTCAAGCCGCTCCGAGGGATTTCCGTTTGCTTTTTTCTGTTCTGTTGTTGTTGTTGTTGTTGTTGTTGTTGTTGGGATGAGAGCTAGAAAGGGGGAATAAATATACAGTGGTGCGACGTGCTGGCTGAGCGAGTACCGTGTGCTAACCTCTGCCAACCTGGGACGACGACCCCACGGGTAGCCCATAATCATAATCATCATCGCGCGTTTGCGAACGCATTGTCTGCGAGGCGGCGTCCAGGTTCCTGTCAGCTTCCGGCGTCCTTTTATATGTGTGTGTGTGTCTGTTTGGGGATGGGGTGGGTTTTCCTTCCCTCGCTTTGGCTCGCTCACAGTCGCAATGGGATCTATTTACTTCCGGCGTGAAGCGTGCAGTGAAAACCTTCATCCGCGAGGTACGAATGTGTGCGCGTTTTGCCCATCGGCAGCAGCAGCATCAGCAGCATCATTATCATCACTTTCATCGCCGGCATTTGCACAAATGCTTGGTGGCCTGGGACCTGGGGGGGGCGTGTAGTGGGAAGCCCGCAGAGGAAGTGGACGGATGACAAGGGTCCGTGAGAAATGGTGGCAATTTTTAGGACCATTGTTTCGCAATGATTATGTTCGGGGTTTAATTAATTTTATTCAAATTTATTCGATTAGAATCTCTCTCGTGCTGTAGCGAGAAGCGCGACTAGCAGCAATGAGAGAAAAGCAATCGTGTGCCTTTCGTGGCATTTGTTTTTGCAGCGCCTCGGGAGGTGTCACCCAGCTGCTTCTTCGTTCTAGAATAGGGTGTGGCAGAGCAAGGATGCAAGGATTAACCAACTAAGTAGCTTAAAACGAATTTCTCCGGTTTGCTGCGCGGTCGTGTGACCCGTCAGCACATCTTTGAAGTTGTTGCTGCTTTTTCCTTTTCTCGTAGCCGGTTTCTTATCGGTTACTTACCCCTTCGTGCGTGTTGTGAAAGCAATTAATCCACGGTGCTATGGAGAAGACATCGCCGAGACTTGGCACGTGTCAATTTTCCAAAAAAGTGTGATATGCAATGATGAAGGTATGAAAATGAGTACAATAATTAAGACTAGTACGCGCAGAAGTAGGTCGACTAAATAGCTTTTATATTAATCAAAATACATCAGTAGAACATCTTCTTCTTCTTCTTTTTTCTTCTTTATTTTAATTAATCCATATATAGCAAGCGATAAGGTTCCTGAGAAATCACAAAAGCAGGTTGTGCAAAGGGAGACATAGGTTGAAAACCTATCCTGGTATAGGAGAGCGGTCGGCAAACTTTGCGACCGAAAAAGCCAAATGTAACCGTGTAGCCAAAAAATGTAGCGAGCTTGAATTGACCTATTGAAGCATTTGTAGGAAATGTGTTTGCCTCTTTTGGGGGTGGATTACGTTATCTTATCTAAATCCTGCCACCATCGTACGATTTCGGATATCAGAAACACGTATTAAAAGATTCAACACTAATGCGTGTATGTATCTACTCTGTATTCTTCAATTAATCGGTTGTATTACATCATCATTTATAATAATCACCCACTCTCCGGTAGACGCTTGTACACGGCGAGGGTATAAGAAATGCGTGATACCATTTAAACTATTCACTAAACTTTCTTGTGCGGAAGACGTTTAAAGTGGCTCCTCTGGTTTGTTGGCCCACTAGATTGCATTCACAGCAGACACATTTCGGCGCGGTTCGATCCATTGCCTCCCCCTCGTCCCGTGCCATCGCCCAGCAAGCGCTGCAGCTGGACGCTGACGAGGGTCTCCACGATGCAGCGCCAAATGAAGCGTATTATCTCGATCAGTCCTCCCAGATCGCATCCAATCAGATCCATCAGATCGATTATCGAGCGCAGAAGCGCCATGTTGGGGCCGGTCCCGGTGCGACGTTACTTCCTGCTGATTCTGTCGTTGATTGTGGTGGTGGTGGTGGTGGCGGTGGTGTTGGCGGCGTTGGTTGTGTCGTCACGATGTGACGTACTTGCTACTTTCGCTCTACCTCCTCTTGTCACCCGGGTGTGATTTCGTTGGTGGGATCGCTGCAGCACAGGCGGCGTACGTCGGGCGCAGTCAGCAATTTCGACCGGTCGTACACGTACACGGACTCGGATTCCCAATTCTGTGCAGGGATTAGAACGGACGGACACATTCGACAACACATATTAGTCACAGACGAACATTTACGCACCCATTTGCTTTCAAACAGTTTTCGCTGGCTCGTCGCGAGGTTGTTGGGGTTATTTTCTTCACTTTTTACCATGCTGTCAGTGAGCATTTTGGGCGATGGTACGATCGCGGAACATTGTTGGCCAGTTTGTTGAGATTCGTTTCACCCCCCCCCCCCCCCCCCCCCCCCCCCCCCCACTCTCGGCACTAGCGATTGGTGCAGGAATGAACACGTTTCACTGATGGCACGTCACGATGCTTACCTCCTGTTCCATGATCCGACTCGTCCAACCGCTTCGATATAACTGTCGAACCGAACTCTGTCGAACCAGCACCGAGCGGCTCAGGTGCTGCGCGATTCACTTGTACACAGACACAAAGGAAGGTTTGGTGACGGTGGTGTGCGCAAACCGGTTTGCGCATACAGTGAGGGACACATGTTTATAACAGTTGCTGTTGCTGGACAACCCAACAGTAGCCTGCGGAACATTTACCGCAGACTCTCTTTGTGCTGATCAACTATCTTTGCTTTAAAACAGGACCAAAGAAAAGCATCATTGTTGTAGGTTATAAGATTTTGGGATTCACTCTAAATTTATGGATTATACTTCCATTGACTGGCAATAATTGCATACGTGCTTTCAAATTGACATGTTTTTTGACAAAAAATAATCCAATTTTTCTTTACTTGTTGAAATATTGCGGCAATTTTTAGTGCCTCTAGAATCAGTGTGAAGCATGTTTTAGTGAATTTGTCCTACATTTACACCGTTTCCGTGCCCAAGTAAACAATGTTAGGCTGCTTTTGAACATTGTTCAACCAAAAGTTAACATTTGACGTCTAACTGAAATGCTGTTGTCTATCTGCACTTTGTTCAATCGTAAAGAAAAAGTAATACCCCTAACTTGATCGTTTGATCTGTTTTGAGTTTAGACTTTTGTTTGTGCATTAATTTACAAAAATAGTTGGAATTTATTGGTCAATAATTTATCCCAATATCTTAAAAATTAAAAATTGATTAATAAATTAGTTCAAAATAAATTCAAATGAAGTTCAAAGAAAATTAATTGCAACAAAATGATCACCGAAGAAACGATCCCGAAAAATATAAACGCACGTTAATATTGGGGAAAGAAAATGTTTAGTTGCGATTAAAGAATATTCAGAAGGGCATCAGTATTTAAGTTAGGCGTCAAATGTTTACTTATAGTTAAACAATGTTCAACAGCAGCTTAACATTGTTTATTTGGGCTCGAAAACGGTGTAATTATTGCGTTTTGAAGGATAGCATGATCAATGAAGATTAATTGGACTTTTTGTTTAATGTTTTAGACTAACATTATGAAACAATTTATTTCAAAAAAATTATAAAAATATAAAACAACACTTGATCTTGGTGCTGGTTGATTCGGATCTAATTTACTAAAATATCGGTTGGTACTTGTTTATAATTCGAAAATATGATATTCCATTTGGTAAATTTTAGCAGATCCTCAGTATAACAATTATTGCGAGGTTTGTTATGTGTTTTGTTTGTTTGTTATGTTTTTTGTTTGTTTGTTATGTTTTGTTATATCATGTACCTCTTATTTAGTAAGTTGTATTGCCTAGATTTTGTTTCCTGATAATTGCATTAAGAACTGTTTAAGAAATAGAATACATCGTGGAAGAATAAATAAAAAAAAATGAACAAAAAAGAGAATTTTTCTCCGTAAACTGATAATTGTCATGTTATATTGATTCTAAACCTTGTCTGGTTATAACTGAAATTGCCATTACCATGCCAGTGTTGCAATTATTGTCCGCACTGTACGCGAATGATTTCTCCTCAAGACAAAGACAGACCCCGCGAAGAAACCGATGAGTCATGCGTCTTGACCGGGAACAAAGTCACTTATACCTGTGCGCGCTCCTGTCCATGAACTTGCCTGCAATAACCTACACACATGCAGACACGCAGACACCAATCCCATTACAGATAAGTACTGTCCGACGTGTAAACTACCTTTTGGCGGTGGTTCCCCCTGGGTTGGAGGCTCGTAGCCCGACCGGCTGTCATCGATATGCTCCCATCAAGCCGAGCCTATGCGTGAGGTAATGTCACGGTAAGAACCGTGCGAAATATAATCGTTTGAGTGGATGCGTTTGTGTGTGTGAGAGGGAGAAGCGTTTGCCGGCCAGTTCCTCAAGATGGATGAAGCCGTTGCTTTCCCGTCCGTTCATCTTCTGCTTGCCAGAAGAATTTAGGTCAGTGACTTCAATGATTCATGTGGGGCTTTTTGGTAGTGGCACGTGTGTACTGTAATACTTTCCACAAACGACCTTGAGGGATGCTGTTCACCTGGTTGGTCCGATTTGTTTCCGCGGGTTTTTTTGTTTTGGCACTTGTATATTCTTGTATCGATGGCACAGGAGAATAAAAGTATATTTAGAGGCTCTATTATTATACAGGAATAATTGCAAGATTTAGCTTTGTATTCACTTTATTTGATATAAAATCGGCAAATGTAATATTAAATCACAAAAAAACGAATATAAATGAATACAATACAAGACTTCTATTGTTGTTAAAAAGAACATTTTTATGTTCAAGAATGTGTTTAGCGACGAGACGTTGTGATCTTGTTTAGGTGTTTGTTTCTCAAATAACCACCATTTTACACTTTAATCGTGGATTTCCCCTGCTCGGCATAATCTTCATCGACCAGTGGTTGGCAATTTAAATATTCCCCAGTATCATAGGGTCTCAATAGAGAAAGGAAATATTTAGTATTACATTCCTTTTCTTTGTATGTTTAGGTGATAGTATAATTACTGAGCCAGGATCATGTACCTAAAAATCACAAAATTTACTACTGTACAGAGATCATAATTCTGCACCCGTATTGCAAATCGTAATTTACTACACTCAGACACCAACTGCCGTGCGGTCGCCGATGCCATTAATTTGAGTAGCGTTTTCAATTACTCAAAGTGTCCATCATAAATCAGAAATGATACTGTACCGGCTTCCGACGAGCAGATAAGCCCTGCGTGTACACACTTGCACTGCGTTTCGCCACTGGAGCTGGTCGCCTTTGCCGTTCGATTCCTTCCGCTCTGGTTGTCCGGTGCGTACGTAAGAGGGGATTAATAATGGTTTTGACACGTTATATGCTCCCGGTTTCCCTGCAATTAGCTGTGCCGGGGAGGAGGACCCTCCTGTCCTCAAGATTGTGTTGAAATCCGTACTCTGGTTGGTTCGAATCTGGGGCCACCACAGTCTACTCTGTAGCTCCTATTACATCCTGTGCTGCTGCATTTGGCATGTATGCGTGGTGTCCATTCTTCGATCGATCACGATGGTATTATGGTCATTTTCCATGCAGTGCGTAGTGACACCATGGCACCTCGGATTGGCCGGTATGTCAGACACGATGGAGGAAATGAGCTGTACTTACCAGATAGTTGGTGTATGATGCGGATGTACAGGCACAGCACTGGGATAGTGTAGCACTGAAAGCTAACGTGTAGTTGGAAATGATTCGTAGAATTCTCGTTGCTTCTGTACAATCCGTCTGTTCCATATTTGAAAGTTTCATTGTCTATATGGCCATGTAAAGCCAAAGTCCTAATTCAGAGAAATTGAGCAGTTGGTATGTTATGGTGAGCGAGAACATATGGATTTGGAATTTTTTTTAAGCTTTCCGGATGTTAAAGCATACAGCAAGTTTCGCTCTGTTCTCGAAATGAAACATTTAGAATTTAGGCAATGAGAGTGGCTTTGTTGGTACGTTGGTAACTGAAGTTAATTACTCATAAGTTTGAACCATTGAGACGATGAAACCTTTTTCAAACGTTTTTAACACTTATGGACACTTATTTTTGTATCTTGGTTATTTGGGCTATGATTATCCTTATCCTTATTATTTTTGTCAAAATTATTGAAAGTGGTGTTAAACCTTTACATTCCGTTTGATGTTGATGATGTGCAGTATCAGTGGTTTATTGGAGAAGGTGCACCAACATCATCCGTCGTATTTGGTTAGTTATCTGTTGTCGATAGATGCCTGCCATTCTAGGATTATACCATACTGAAAATTCAAGATGATAGTGTAAACGAAACATCTCAGTTTAATTTAGGTGATTTGCAGTGCAAACATTTTCCCAATTCTAGTCATTTTCACTGGATGTAAGTAAATGGAATTGTAAGCAGAAGTAAATAAACTGAGCTGATTCATATTTAGCATCATGACTAAGTGCTCCAATCATTTTTTTTTTTGTTTGCGATAACGCTGCCCTTATCATCGTCGAAATGGTCAGACATACAGTCTGGGTCGACAGAAACCAAAAAAATAAAAAATAATTAAAAAAATATCACGTCACTTGTGTAAAAAAAAGTGAAATACGATACCTCCTTATCGCGTTACACATTTCATAACATTATTTAACAACCTGTATTATTTAAGCTGCGTTTATCTGCACCAAAATAAACAAAACCCGTTGACCAACTGCAAGGCTTATGGCATACAACTTTAATCGGGGCCGCTCTAACGAACTAATAAATTAAATACTTGAAGAAACATTTCTCAAAGGTAATTGCATGTAAATGATTAAATGGCTTCATGGTATGGACGTAGCTTTAAAAAGGGAGTGTTCTAACAAATGAGAAACATTTCGGCAGAAAATCGATTCCTATTGCGCAACATTGGCAATGCTTTAATCGGCGAGCAAAACATAAAAAAAAACTGTCACCTCCACCGAATATTTCAAGTTGAAATGTACTGTAATGGCAGTGAATAGAACTAGATCGACAAATTATTAAATTACGGCCCCGGATTTCATCAGGTGGAATGGAGTGTGACGCTCGTGAAGGTAGAGAAACAATCGAGCTGATTTCACGGGCCATTTGATTATGATTAAATTTTAGCCTTTAACTCTACATCAATTTGTTATGAAACAGGTGAGGACAGGGTTTAGAATTGAGTATTGAAGGGTTTTTAAATACTTTACTCAATTCTCAGAAAGCAACGATATCTGCGTATAGCACAAACGAAGCTTTTAACAGGGTGTCTAGTTTGTCTGAGCCAAGCCACAGATTCGTCTGAACCGGTTCAAAATTTATGTTTAACTATGGTTGCCACAAGGTTGCCAAAATTTATCATCCCGGAATGGAAATGAAAAATGAAAGTTCTACAAACACAACTATCTTGGCAACACTGGCAACACACCAATGCTTAAGCGGGAGCCGCCCTCTCTTTGTTGCCATTTCGGGTGAGCCTCAGCCGGGGGGACTGTTGTTTGCGGTGGTTTGCTTATTTTCTCCTTCAACATTGTACCACTAACCGTAACCACCACCATCCCCCCTTTCAGCGTGGGGCAAGTGGGGTGGAACTCTAGAGTTAATAAAACAAACATACCCGGACCGCTCGTTCGTTCGTCCGGATTTGACTGATAAATTACCGATCGTTTACCACTTTGAACGCTGTTTGCATTCTGTAATCGGTTAGTTTTGTGCGGGAGGCGGCGGGAATGTAACTGGCTACAAGGAAGGGGCCACCGGAAGTGTATTTGCTGGAGGTGACGACGGGAGCAAAGCGCCAGCGGAACTACGGGCAGAATCGATGTCAAAGATTTATCGCTTGTATATTCGCACACAAGCATACACTTGTGCTGCTAAAACGTTAGAACTGGTGAATAGACATGGTCTCTGCTTGGCGGGACGGCGTCGTCTCGGTTGTTGTGCTGTGGAATGCTTGTGGAAAAGCTTTTGCCGCCTCCATCGCCTCCACATTGCCTTTGATGTTCGAGTTTAAAAGCGTATTTTTGTATCTACATGTGTGTTAGTGTGCGTATATGTGTATGTCAATGGACAGGAAAACCGAACTATTCGTAGTCGTGTCCGCTTGTGCGCCGTTTCGTTTCGATTTCCATCAAACCAGAACGTCGAAAGGATGAAAATGGCATCGAACGAGATATGTTGCGTAACTATCGAGCGTTCGTTTCGCTACTACACAGTAGCTGTGCGGGATGAAAAATGTTTTTTGATGTTTTTTTTTTCGCCACGCTTGACCATGCGTGTCGTGATTGTTTTTACGTCGGTATGTTTTTCTCTAGTTTGGGCTTTCCTTTCTCGCCATCTTCCATTTTTCGTTCTAGCTTATGGTTTTGCAGACCTTTGGATGGGTTTTTGCATAGGAAGTGGTACTGATTGATGTTGTTCTAACAGACACTTTTTTTTCGTTGTTGATGGGAAAAGTAGGCCTCTTGTTCCTTTTGGATAGTTTGATGTTATAACATCATTTAAATTTGGGTTAAGCTGACTAGATACGTTTATGATGTGTTGGTGTAAATTGTTGATCTCGTTGAATCTTTTGCTCAATAATGAAAAACAAGTTTAACACATACATAAAAAAGGAAAATTGTTATTTTGAATAAGTTATTTAGCATAAACTTAATGTAGCTAGGAATGTGAGCAAAGGATACTCGTTTCTAATATGAAAACTGGTCAACTCTTTGGTTGGATTCCCATCACCAAACATTCATTCGATTCCAATCTCTACCAGAAAACTGTCAGTGAACGCTTATTTACGGCCTTTTTTCTTTCTCTCTCTCTTTCTATTACAGCCGACAAGGAGTACCTCCGGTTCCAGGGGAACGAATCGACGAACGACTTCTTCAAGCTGGTGCTGCGCGACCCGAACAGCAACAATCTGCTCGTCGGTGCACGGTGAGTGAGATAGGTTTTACGAGCGCATTATACATTCCACTTTCACCAGCACCGCGAGGTGCATCGGTCGAGCGCAATGGGGGGAAAGAATGGCGCATCACACACACACACACACGTATTTGATGATGCAAGGGGAGTTCTAATGGGATGCAAACGGAGTAGCCCAGCGTGTGGGCGCTATCGGCTTTCGTCGATCGAATCGAAACGGGGTACGATGTTCAATTTATGAGTTTGAAACCGCCGTTTAAGCTTAATCTCGTTCGGCGGTTGGGGTTTACGGTGAAACGATGAACGCCGAACCTTCGCCCTGTGCTGCTGAAGCTTCCTTTCGGTAGGGAGCAGTTCATTAACCTTTACGGGATTATATGGTTTTATATGTGCCATTTAGATAAATCACAATAGTTCATTACAGTTAAGCAGTTATGAAGTTTATGAAAACTAGCTCTTGAACGATTTGAAGTGAGTTTGTTTTGAGGTTGAAAATTATGTTTCAAAACAGAATTTATCGGTCCCTCTGTTTCTGCCTTTTATTATCGAAATATATCAAAATTTTACTATCGAATAATCGAAGCATCTCGACAGTTATTGAATGTTTTAAAGTCTTACGCTAAAGATTGGAATTCCATTACTACATCTTGCTATTGTAGGGTGACACCTTCCTGGCTTTTTATTGAATTGATTTTGCAATTCCATTTCCGCCCTCATTTGTTCCATCTTTTTAGCATGACAAGCTCTGTATTATAAGAACACTCATGTATGGATGGCCCTATGAGATTATGGTTGGGAGTTTTTTTTTGTTCTTTAGGAGCGAATTCAATTGACTTAACGAGTTGGATTCTGTGCAACGGTGATATGCATCCGCTACTTAGGCGAACGTTTCCGTTCAGAGATCGAGCCATCATCGTCGTGCTGATTGAAGCACGCACACTTTTCCCTCGCGCACTCCAACATAGTTACATGCCTCAGTGTTAAGGGGGTTCTTTTTTAAGTTATTGCCACTTCCACCATTCACAGGAGAATTTTCCACTATAATAATGCGATTTGCGTTCCGGGTTCCTCCGATTGTTTGCATACCCGATTGGTTGCTCTATCTCTTCTGTATTTGGTTCTTTTCTTTTGTGGAACAATTGTGAAAATGGAAGTGAGTTAAGTCCAAAAAGGATGACTTTTTACACTGGATGTTGAATAATGTGTTCGTTGATGTGGTGGTAATATTTTTCCGTGTGGTTTTTCACAGTTCTAACATAGTTATTCTGAAATATTAGTAAAATGAATATAAATTTAATTATATTTTTACAGAAAATGTTCAAAGAAATGATATAGGGGCCCTATACGATTCTAGGCAGATTATTTTATTTGGAGTTTGACAGTTGGAGGCTGAAATCATGTCAACACTCCATACAAAACCACTCACAAAAGTAGCCTGTGATTTTCAGCTTAGATTATTTTATTTAGCTTCAATGCTGGAATTCTTCTTTTTCTTCTTATTTGGTCGGTAGGATTTGAACTCCTATACTTTCGCATTCACAAATTGAGACCAGAATTAGATACGAGTACCTGCTCGACAAAAAATGGAAAACTGAGGTCGTGTTTTCATTTATCCTAACGTGCATTAAAGAGATCAAGTGGTGGAGTCCAGAATCAAAGAATATGTAGACCAGTTGGTCTCATAGCCTGTTTTTTTATAACCAAATTTGAACATCACTTTTTGACAGAAAGGGTGAAATCTTTTGCTCAAACAAGCTTTCTGGAGGTTTGACAAAAACACAAAACATCTTAAAATCTTCATTCAGAAGCAAAAGCTATAGAAATCAGCTTTCTAAATACACACACCTTGGGATAAGCCCATCTGAATATTATACCCACTTTGATAGCTGCAAGAAAACTACTATACAATGCAAATAGCTGTCAGGCTGAAATTTCAGTCTACGAACATTAAACGAAAAAGGGCCCATAACACGTTTTTATTTCTCATTTGTTATATAAATAATTGTTTGATATAAGACCCATTTATTCGCCATCTAAGTAAATCTATCTAAGATGCTCCATAGCATTATCAGGAATATGGCTTCTTTTCGATAGTAGTTTTGAAATGAAATGATGGCTTATTTTTTTTTTAAGGAACTATTTTTTGGCTGCATAATGGATCT
Organism: Anopheles gambiae; assembly: GCF_943734735.2. NCBI lineage: Eukaryota > Metazoa > Arthropoda > Insecta > Diptera > Culicidae > Anopheles > Anopheles gambiae. Next base: position 14,132,225 of record NC_064602.1, on the reverse strand, counting down.
AATAGCATCTTTGTTCATCTTCGCATCATAGTATAAGCGTACAGCAAACGTTCTTTGTGTGAATCATGAAAATGCATAGCTCGTCCGGGATTGGGGATATATTTCAAGCACACACACACACTCTTTTGTACCCGCTCGTCGTACAACAGATGCATTATTTAAATGCATTTGGTCGTGGAAAATACTTGATTGATGGGCTCTAGCACAGCAGTGCACTGGCGAAGGAGCAGAGCGAATGGAAAAGATGCTTCAGCACACGTTCAGCTCATCGCACGCCGCTCGGCACTTTCACCGAATGCTGCTTCCAGTTTGTCGAAAAGTTCTCATCCACCTAGTAGAAGCACCGGCTCTCATCGTCGTTACGCTTCCCTTTTGCTAGTGTTACCGCACCGACCGACCCGCAATACGTCTGCCACATTGCGTTGCAAAGAACGCACCGTGCATAACTAATGTTTGCATATGATGGCTGCCAGCAGAAGTCGGCTACAGTAGTAGTTTCGATTCGCACCATTAACTATTTCACTATTTCGGGGGTGGGGAGGCTGATAGCTTTTGCGCAGAGCGGCGCGCATTGTGCACCGATTGGACCTGAGCACACTCGCCCTTTGAGAATGCGCGTGGTTTTAAAGATGCTCAAAAAGCTAAACGTGAACACCGGATTGGGAGGAGACCGGGTCGCGGGTAAAGGTAGCCTAGTGTAGTGGTCCTGCTCCGGTGCACCTGAAGCGGCGCAGCGTGTCGAGCGAGCAAGGAATGTGCAATTGCAATGCTAACGTCTCTCAGGGGCAGGATGATTGGGGATAGAAGATCGAAGGGGGTGAACTCATCAAACCAAGCACTCGTCGGGACGTGTGTGTGTGGATCGCTCTCAGATGAAGGCAAGCGTTTCGGATATCCCCAATCAGTGCGAGAAAAGGGCGGGCGGACGGGTACGTACCGTTTTCTGACACGCACTCAAAGGCACGTTGAATTGAAATCAGCATCCGACGACCCATCCCGTTTCCCGGCAGCGACGACGGGGGTGGCGCTTTGTCCTGTCGCTGCCACTGCCTAGCATGCTGCAATAGAATTCCTTCGAGGCTTTTGATGCGGCAAAGCTCTCCGGCAGTGACCGGGCGAGGAGTTCTCGGACGGCGTCCCACTTGACAGGTGAAGCTGTCCGCAATCTCCAAGAGTGACCCCGTAGGATGACGATGATGTCGCTCGGGAGCAGCCAGTCTCGAAGCGAACTGGTTGATGGTTTGCTATACCCTATCGAAAGTGGAATGTGTGTGTGGCTACATGGGTAGAGATTTATCCGTCGTGCTAGAGTGACGTACGTTGGGAGATTTGTATCAGACAGAGTGGATGTGCTGAAGAATTTAAACTATTAATTTGAAATTAATCCCGAAGGACGTACGCGCAAGATAACCGTTGCCCTTTGGAACGCAAAGTCTGATAGAAATGTTCGGAAATTGGTGCTTTGTTTCATGAACAATTTCATGATTTAAATGTATTTGGATTATATCATAATTGTCTAAGTAAAGTTGAACTCATAGGCGATTGCTTATAGTAGAAAAGTAATCCATGTACTACGAATTTAACATTTGTATGTGTTTACATTTATCTGCATTTAAAATAAATCCTCAAGATTTACAATCGTTCACAGGAAGCGTGTACCTATGTACTAAACAAGACAAGTGTTGTGTTGTAACTATTTCCGAACATCAGATTATCTTTTGTTCTTTAAATAATCTTGGGGCTTCTGAAAGGAATGATGATTTTGAGGATGCATATGTCTGCAATTTTTTGTGATTTTCGTTGTATTTTCTAAGATAATTAATTGATGATTAGATCGTCGTTCCAAAAAGCATGGTTAATCAAACATGTTTCATTTGATTCGCGAATCGTTTAATTCTGACTCATCACAAGGACTAAGATCTTCACAGTGCTTAGATGAAACATTCAACATTTAAGTCTTGTGCACGTTAAGTCCTGTTCCGGTTGAAAACGCTTATTGATTTCACTTTCTTATCGATAGGACAGATCGTTAGCGGTTGATCAAAATCTCCGAATGAACTAGGAAAATTGATTTGGTCGTGTTGGTTGTGGATCACGAATCCAAGAAACCGGCACTCCTTAGCTGCGCTCGGGCAAACCTTGCCCATGGCATGATCGATGGTGACAAATTAGTTTAAATGTGCCATCAATTTGCAGTAAATTTCAATTTAAGCACGAGCGCAGTTAGCAAACGTGCTAGAGATCATTTGCAACATTTATCACACGGCTCGGGAAAACACGCGGGACCACGAGCGCGGCATTCTGCATTTGATAAGGACGAAGAGGAGGAGCAGACAGCTCTGTAATATCGGAAGAAACCATTCAGCGGTTGTTTTTTCTTGTGTTGGTTGTTGTTGTAGTAGCTGTTTCTTTGCTTCCATTTTTCCACACTTAAAAAAAAAAACGGCAAATGTCCTTACCCGTTATCTTCACTGTCTATCATCGCGAAAGACTAATGACGAAACACCGGGGTACACCGGGCCTTCCTCCCCCGAGGAGCCCTGAGTCTTCCACGTGCACGTGGAGAAATTCGGCAAAAGAAACAGATTTTCTTGTCCTTGGAGCGCGTTAAAGCGAGACAGAGTGTGTCGTTTTCGCTTCTTTCACGCTTTCACGCTTTGGTACATTGTGACCCAGCATCACCATTTTACTTGCTTCCCGCACCGGAGCCACAGTAGTTGCCACCAGGGGTGGAGGAAAACCCCTTTTTGCGCATTTCAAAGCCAGTGTGAAGGAAGGGCGTGAAAAACTCACTGCAGAAAGCTCTTTCCGATGAACTGTGGGGAAAAAAACAAGCACTCGTCATGATTGATGAGCCTGTCAGCTAGTTTCACGCCCGTGCTGATGGAGTTTTGTTGGTGCGTTCCTTTGCAGTGTGTGTGTTTTTTGCTGTTGTTGTGTGTGCTTTCTAACGGCGGGAACGCCTTCTACATTGCAAATGTTCTATGCTCTTGACAGCGTTATCTTTCCAGTGGCTGGTTGCTGGTGTGTTTGTCACCTTGGAGTTGCTTTGTGTGAGTTGGGTGTATTTTTTTCTTCTTCCCTAAGTTGCCTGGAAGTGATAATCAAGATACTGCGTATCCACTGCAATCTGTTTCATGAATCGGAGCGAAATTGCTGTGACGTGAAATGTATGTGGAGTGAAATTGTTTACTTATAACTATATTTCATGTATCAATTTTATGATTGTAGCTAGTAGTTTCTGTATGTATATGTCTATAGCATTGTGTTTTGAGGAGTTTGAAGAAGTTTGAAGTTTGAAGAAGCTTCTTCGTTATATTGGAAGGCTTTAAAAATGATGAATTAACATTATATTGGTTCCGATAAATGTAAATATTTTGTCCTTCTTTCCACTTCTTCACTCATTTTCGCTTAGACATTGTTCGGTAAACCATCAAACACTGTTGTGCTCGTATGCGAAAAACTGTAAACATATGCACAGCATACCATTTTTCCAAGAACAAAGCAAACTGATTTGTAACAGGCATTTTGTTTTCCTTCTTTGTGTGAGAATGTCACCCTACACGCTTTGGTAGAGTCTTTTTATGTTCTTTAGGTCGATGGCTTGCAGTGCACTGCCATTGCAGGATTACATTGAGCGACGTACCTAATTAGATGGTCTGCTTGGGCAATTAAAAAAGCTGATTGAAGCAATGCCAAACGAACACCTCGTGTCTATCAAGCCTTTGGAAGGATCAATAAATTGAGATAAGAATCCCAAGAAAGATAAACGTTTTGCAGTAAAAAGAATCTTCCGAACTATGATTCACCGGCAGGGGGTTTGACCGATGGGCGATTGTAGAGAAGGAATAGGATAGGAAACAAATGAGTACATTACACAGTTCTTTACACAGTACTTTATCCTCTCTGATAGAACGATATCTTATCTAAGCGTAAGCTAGGCATACGCAGAAGTTTGTGCTGAAGTAAAAAAAATAAACTATCTTCACTCACTAACATTCACAACACACAAACAAAGAAGGATTAAAAACGAGCAAATAGTTGGCTGCATCATATTTTTTTCTTGGAAATTATAAACACATCAGCTCTAAATCACATTAGTGCTATGCCACATTTAACCTAAAAGGAATGCATCCTTTTATTCCAACTAGAAAAAGGAAACTGAGAGCTTAACTGTATTACATTTTGGCTATTAGTTTGTTCAAAGTACTCCCTTCTCATTCGATTTCTGGCCAAACCGGCTAATGTTGGGCGGTTTGAACGAAAGCCTAAATGGTAAATGTAACCAATACCGATTTTCGTACTGGATGAATATGGGAGAGATAAGTAGGAGTGAAATAAATGATTCGGGTTACTATCCGCCAGCGTGGGGAACGAGAACGCCATTCCAATTGGATGGCACCGTGGGCGGAAAACTTACACATTCGGCCCCCGCTCCGGTAAGTAAGTCATCGACATGACGCGTTTATAGAGTGAGTGAACACGCCTCGAATAGGAAGGGGGGGGGGGGGGGGGGGAAACGACACTATGAACGGAGCCTCGGATAAAAGTCAGCAACCATCCATCCCTTCCTTCTCTGCATAAACGGGGTCCGGATGTTGTGGGCTAAAGCATCAGTTCGGAGTAAACATGCGCTCCACCAGCATCCGTCCGGGAAATACGGTAAACTTTTCTCGTTAAATGCTATTGAATTATTTGTAATTATCGACGTGGTTTACGAGTCGCTCGCTCCTACTAACGTGAAGGTTTTAGAGGGTGACTTTGGTTCTTTTTTTGTTTCTTTTTGTTGCTGTGCACACGAGCACTTTGCCGCTCTTATCGCTCCCCTGGCGTCGGTGAAGGAGGGTAGGAGAGCGAGCTCTGTGCCGTGCGGAAAAAAGTATGAATTGAAATCAGCTAACGCAGCTGTCGAATTTAATAACCAAACTTTCAGCTAATGCGCTTCCGATATCGTTTGGTGCTTGTTTCGGTGATGGTGGCTTTGGTTTTCCCAGTCGATGCCGCCATTTGAATAGTGTATATGAATATGTGCTGCTGCGGGAAAGTGTGCAAAGGAAAGCGTTTGCATGGAGCGATTGATTGAAGTTTTAATCCTAGTTTAATTGGCAACATTGCTAAAATATGTTGCACCACTTTGGATCGTACTTTTCGTACTGTTGTTGCCCGCGTCGTACAGGTTCCCTGGCAGCTGGCCAAGCATCGTCGATCGTGAATGTGATAATATGTGTTTGATTTATACTTCGCTTTAATCATCCGGGCACGGACGACGACGACGCCCAGGAAACGGAAAATGTGCCAAACTTTGAGGATTTGCTGCAGCGAGATTATCTTCCTCGAACGCTGCGGTAATCTTCCCTCATCTCTCGGCAACAAATACATCCCCTAATGGTGGCGAAACAGCCTCAATATCCTTTTGGGGAGTCTCCCTTCTCTCTCACCGCAGTATTCTCTCTGTACACAGTATTAACGGTGCCAAAAAGTTAAATCATGTGTGCTGCCATAAGATAAAGCGAAGCGTACTATCTCGTTGCGTTGGAGTGGTATTTATATATCTCCCGGTTTTTCCCTCTTAAACTTGTCTCACTCTCTCTCTCTCTCTCTCTAGCTCTGTGTTGCTCTCTTCCTCTGTTTCTCTCTTGAGGTTTTTTTTTGCATTATTTGTAGCGTTGGTAGTTTCGAGCACAGCAGTCGATGGTACTTAGGGCAGCTCCCGATTCCGACCCCACCGTATTGTGTCGAACGTGTACGGTTACTTACATCCGCTACGAGAGTGGGATTTAAAGGAGAAAATGTGCGCGGGGGGAAAAGGGCGATATCTTTGCCATTGGCGGTGGCAGCTTACATGCGTGCGTACGTCGAGCATACAATTTGTACCCAGATAAGGTGGAAGCACATTATGCTGCACGTTTTGGGAGGCTTTTGTTGGGGGGGTAACGTGCCAAAAAGAAAAGGAAAGAAAGATGGAAACGATTACGCAACCAGATGCTAGGTTTGTTTTTTCCCCTGTTAAATCTACTCACCAGGAGGAATCCTCGCGCACACACACACTCACACAAGCACGCCCGAAAGTGCGTATCCTTAACGCACACGATCACGGGCTTCTCCATTGCTCTTGGCTGGCTGCTCACGAGAGAAGCATAAAGCGCGTATGGATGAATTTTTAAGCAGTCCCTCGTGCGTATCCTTCCTCTGTCTCGTGGTTTGTGTGTGTGTGTGTGTGTGTGTGTGTGTGTGAGTGTGACAGAAGGACAATTTTTGCTTCTTTTTTTGTGCAAAACTGGGGAGGGAAATACAGTGGTGGATCGATGCAGCTGGCATGTTGAGGATGTGAAAAATCGATAAAACCCCACACAAGCCGAACTAGCGACAGGGCTGTAGGTAGCTGGTAGGTAGCTTACAGGCATTGATGAAATGCCATTGGGTAATGTCGATTCCTGGATTCGATACGGTTGGTAATAATTCGATTTCGTTTTGCTTTTCCATCAACCTCTTGGAGGAGGGAAACTGATAAGTCGGTCGGTCGGTGGCCGTGGTCGCCGTGGCGGTCTTGTGCGGTAAAGCGTGCGAGAAATGTTGTATGCGGAAGTTATCGTCCTTGCGATAACATCATCCACCTTACGTACGTGTAAGCAAATTACGCTTCCAGATGTGAGCAGCGTGTGTGTAAGATTTTTGTTTTTTTCTTAGGCCGAGATTGTCTTATCGAGAAATAGTAGAACATCTGTGAGGAATTGATTGGGATGAATTGTGTTTCCTTTTCGCTGCTTTTCTGTGGTTTCATTTGGGGCACAGTAGAATAAAATATGAATTTACAAATATTTGTTGTACATTCACAGATTATAATTTCGTAGATTGAAGGATTGAGGGCAGGACGAACGATGGAAACATAAATCAAACGCATTCGTAATTTAATTTTACTATTCTATTTATATCAAAATTAAATGATTGTATAGCATTTATATTTTATACACCCACCGGGTTCTTGGAATTCTGATTCAATTTCAAACAAATTGCAGTACACTTTCAACCGGGCCTGTTGTACAGTGCGATAGCAGCGAACGCAAACAGTGCACAAGCCTTCAGGCTAAACGAATAATAATAGCGGGCTTCGTTGTGTTGCAGGGAAATTAATTTCCCATTATTCTATTCGTAATGAAATTCACATTTTTTTTTCATGTCCCTTCCGCCTGAAGGGCCTTATTTGGCGGAAAGGGAAAAAAGCATTGGATTGTAGAAATTGAATGGAGTTTAGTGCTATAGCTGATTAAATTACTAGCACACGAGTTGCTTGTTTTGGTTAGCAACACTCGCCTGCTAGGTAGAATATGGAGTGCGTCATTTTAATGCGACGAATGTATGGCGTGGTAATTGTATGCTTTTGTCAGAATTAAATGTGTTTATCTCACAATAATTCGTAGTTTAAATAAAAATAAGCTATTTCCATATATGCTTTCAACTGCATTAACTATCGACTCCATTAATTCTTGGCAGAACCCATAAAATACAATTTGCCGTATAAAATATGAGCTTCTAAAATGCTGTATGACTTCGATTCTTTCGGGATCTACTGCCTCGTAGAATATCCTGTAGTGTTGTGCAATTCAGCCTAGTGAGCTTATGTAAGTCTGGCATGATTGCATAGGTTGCTGCACAAAAGTAAGAAAACGAATAAAAGTGTATAAATTATTTGCCAATAGCAGCTTGAACTTGAAAGCTATCGTATTTGAACTATGGAGATGAATGTATCCTATTCGTTTCCAGTCATATTTTGTATTCCTATTAGTTTTCCAGTCATATTTTATAGATGCCATTTGCTATCAGAAATAATATCAAAATTGCACAGTAATTCTCACTTCAAACATGGCATTAGACGATTTTAGTTTATGTTTATCTCATGCTGTCATCCCTGATTGGGTAGTTCTAGCGAAGATACTTTAGTACATTAAGGTTAATCATGTAATTCTCAATTCCGTTTTAAGACGAGATAAAAAAAATCGATACAAAATGAGCTAAAGCTCTAGAAATTCCAGATATCATCATAGCTTTACGCGGATATTTAATACCCATCATGCATACAATATTTCACTTTCCGCCATACAATATTGGGCATTAAATATGTTTCAAAAATATTTTATTGTGTGTCGGTAAATGGAAAGCTCATCATTATTCGAACCGAGCATTCAATTCGCGTGAATGGTATATTTTCTCACAAAAAAGGCACAGTTAACAAGCTTTTGTTGGTAAAGTTTTTCCAAAGAAGATATTGAATTTCAAAATTAGCTTGCACTTCCGAACCAAACCTCCTCCTGTCTGTTTCCTCGCTGCAAATAATCATCATTCAATCAAACATAAATGAGGGAAAATGCAAACATCAATAAGTAATTACGAGCATCAATAATTATTGTTGTTGTCGAGTGTTGGTGTGGTGTGTTGGTTCATCAAAAGGCACTGTTCTTCCAGCACTGGCTGGGAAGAAGGGTGCAAGGTACCTTTCACGCGTTCGCTTGCGAATATGCACTGATGTCATCGATAATTTTAGCAATGATCTCTCTCCCGCCCGCCCCTTTCCCGGGCCACACATCACACGCGCGAAACGCTGCTGGAATTCATATCATTAGATTTTAATGCTTGTGTGCCGTGCCGGGGACACAACCGAGGCGTTTGTGAATCGCATTTGCATTTGCAGCGTACGACACATGTTCCAACACACACACATACACACAATCGCGCCGACGACAAAGGCGTATCGGGCGTATACTACGGTGGAGAAACACGCCACTACTAGCCGACGGTAGCGCACCATCAGGACCCTGTCGATCATCATAATCAACGATGCCCGACACATATGCTGCTGTTGGTGTGCACGCACACACATACACACACCCGTTCATGATTCGTTTGGTGGTTCCGTGGAAAATCAATACGAACCAAATTTCACATTCTACACGATTGAGGCATGTAAGGGGGGAAGAAATGGGGTTTTGCGTGCTTTCATCCGAAGCGTGTTGTTGAACGCTAGAGGCGGTAATGCAAAAGGTCCTTCTTTGCTAACGTGTTGTGTGTGTGTGTGTGTGTGTGTGTGTGTGTGTGTGTCTGTTGGTGTGTTTGTGTGCATGGTTGCATGTGTGAGTTGCGTTCCGTTCTCGTCCAGACATCCGCCCATACATAATGCAACTAAATTATTGATCAAATAGCCCACAACACCATCAGCACGAGTCCTGGAAGAGGCGAGAGAGAGAGAGAGAGCCTTTGACACATTTGAATCAGGCTTTAATTTGCGTACGGAATATTAATCACTTAATGAAGGTATACGTGTGTAAGGTGTTCCGGCGGCGTTGGCCTCTGGGCCGATGCAGACAGGTGCGCTTAAAAATATGTCATGCTGTTGGTCGATTATTAGAGGGTAGCCGCCAAGGGTCGTAAACTAAGCATGATATATAAGGTAGTGCTGTTAACAGGATAAACAGAGTGAGCAGAAATAGCAAAGCATGCAAAGTGAATGTGAGAAGTGAGCATGGCATGAGATGTAGGATGGCACCTGAAGAACAGTCACATGAGTCGTTGATTCCAACTTTGGAATTATCGTATGAGAAAATAGGATAGCTTAATTTGTCAAATAGTCTTTTTGAATGGTATATGAATGTTCAAAGAGATATAGTTGTTTCTTTTTTACGTCAAAGAGCTTTTGATAGCCTGGTTTCATTCGTCTGAAGCGGTAAAGAAGGTGAATGTTTTTATCAATTTATAAAATTCTTATCCATTAGATGAAATGCTTAAAACTATGCAGTATTTCATTGATTTAAAGAGTTATTCAGTTCCACGATTCATGTTATCACTTCAAATGCAAATATTCTAATAAATTCACAAGCTTGATCCATTCATTCGGTATAAAATATAAAAATCTAATTCGAATGCTCACACCACTCCTGCACCCAAAATACAACCGTATTACATTCCGCAAGTCCTTGCTATTCTGCCACGATCTTTAAAATGTCTTGTTCCCCGCTAAGATTCCTTCGCATTGGCCAGCAACGCCTCCAGTTTGCAAACATCGTCAGAAGTAAGCAGAAGTAAAACCCCAACGGTAAGGAAAAATGAAAACAAACTGACGAAGATCTTAATTATCGTGGAATATGAAAAGAACAACCTTTCTTCCCGCCCCGCGCACACCGTACCTGCCATTTGCACGAAAGAGTGCTGCTTCCGGTCCAGCCACGACCACGACCGTCCGTTCCGATGGTTTTAACTTTGTTCGGTTACTAATTAATTTCTGCTGTTTATATCTCTATTAAAAAACGTGACTGAATGAAAAACGAAACCGGCTGCTTCGCCAGCGCCATCCAGCTCCTTTCTTCTTCAGTTGGTTTAGCGCGGAACGGAAAGGGCGGAAATATCTTCGCCGAAACGAAACCCAACACACTCAAACAAACGAAATAACAGTGAGAAAAAAAAAAATAACGAAACGGACGTCACAAAGAAGGTAGAACAAGGGATTTTTCTAAAAATTTAGCGTACGCAATGCTTGGCAGGATAATGAAATAGGGCACCGTTTGAAAATGAGAAAGGTGGTGGCATCGACAGGGACAGGGCTTTCTGTACCGGGCGGGGGTGGGAGGTAAAGTTTTGCGATAAATTTAATAACTCCTTAATAAGTTCAGCGGGGTATCGGGTGTAAGATGTTGAGTGAACGGGATTAGTAAAAAAAAGAAGGGAAGGACGGAGTGGTTGGTATGACGTCCATTAAACCCCTTTTATTTGGTTGTGCGTACGTATTTGTTCGGAGGAATTTAGCTCAATTTTAAACCAGCGCCCTTTTTTCGCTTTCATCAAGAATGCGTTTGTTGAGGATTAAATTAGCGCACAAAACCACAATCATGATGGTGTGTAGGCTTTCCAGTGAGCGCAGCGCAGTTTGTGCAACGATATTTTACATTTTTTGAGGTGTGTGAGTTCAGTTGTGGAAAAAGCAACAAAATTAATTTTATTTTAATCAATCACTAGTTCTTGGCTATTCTTCATCATTTTGTACATATATCATTTAAAAAATTAGAACATGATGAAATTGCATAATACTTTGAAACCGAATCATTCTAAGTATCTAAGTATATGCGCGCTTCAAGCTAACAGTTCCCCTTATTACCCATATATGAGCAATGCGGCGTCATATATTTGCAAGCTTTACCGTAACGAGTTCAAGGGGAAAAAGGCTGGATCCACTTTCCCACGCTGTTACAGCTCATTAAGGGTCGAAATTTCAACTGCTTCCAACTGACTGACTTTGACGCGATTACACCAAAACCATTAGCAAAGCACTGCGAAGATGGAAGGCTCTAAGTTGGTTGCTCAAATTGCTCATCCACGCGGCAAAAGCGCTCCCCCTTTTCCCATCCAAACAACCATCCAACCAACCATACACGACGGTGACGCTGAGTGTGCCAGAAATGATGCTGTTGGGTTTGAAAGTTTAAATAGAGCACCCAAGACGGTAGTGGATGCAAAAAGCCTCGAAACAGTAATTTTGCCTATAAGTGTTAAAACAAGCAGCAGGTAAAACTAGTACCGACATCAGACCAATTTCTCCGACCCAATGCAATGTGCGGTATTTTGCTTGGTCCGAATTGCATTGCCCATCCCTTTCCCTTTCATCGTTTTATCGCCCATTAACCTTGGCCTAGGTACGATCGCTAGCGCCATGGAAACGAGCGGGGGCGCACTGTCTTACCTCATAGCCAAACTGTGGGAGTTAGTAGGGGAGGGTTTAGTAGAGTTAAGCACCCTGAGCTGGCTGAAAATTTCGCTCCTCTGAAGAAAGCAGTAATTTATCGTCCCGTGATTTATGCTCTTTCATCTTATGTTAATTAAATGAACGCAGCTATAAATTACTAACCGAGCGCGACAGAAGTCACACCGCGGACGGGTTCCGTTTAAGTGAAGGGGGGTGGAGGGGACAAGGATATAAGAAGTTGCCGGTTTAACGCTTAGCTTCCGAGTCGAGATCATTTCTACCGTGGATGGATTTATGCTAGTTAAAAAAATGAACAAAAAACATGAAAGAACCCTACGCTTGGCGTTCGCGGAAGGATATGAAGAAAAGTGTTCATTAGGAGGAAAGGAATGCGAAATTTATTGCTGCACACGCATAAAATTGACAGCTTTCGTGGAATTCATACGCTTGGTCGTATGCGTGTAATTGCATAATGGAAAGTTTTGGTTTTTTTTTAGAAAATTTTTGTAATGTCAAAACAGAAAATTGAGTTGGCCAACTTAGTTCACAACGAAGGACGTGCATGTGAACTGGTTTTAATGGTAATTTTTTATGTTAATATTAGTATTTAAATAAGTGGCCTAATTTCTCACTCTTATGCAAAGACTATTTCACCAAGAGAGATCAAAGATAAAATAATAGAGAAAACATGTAAAAAGAGAAAACGAAGACAAACAATTCACAGTTAATAAACCTATAGATGTGGAACAAAATAACAAAAAAACAAAACCAAAAGCACAAAAATCCAGTAATAAGTAAAATGAAACTCATTCCAATGTGATGTGATAATGTTCCAATGTGATAATGTTCCAATGTGATAATTTTCCAATGTAATATTAGTATCCTAGCATGCTGATACTCAGAATGTTTCTCCTTTACTTCGTATATTTCAAGTTATTTACATTTCTTTTTGAGTTGTGACTGTTAAAGTTTGCTATCAATTGAGTTGAAACTTTAAAGATAATCTGTTTGATAATGAAATAAAGCTTCGAGTAATATAATCTGTTTGCTGAAAGGGAACATTTTCTAATGTAATATAGAGTTGGATTTTTGTTTGTATCATAATGGAAATAATGTTGATTCTCGTTGCTCAAATTGTATATCTCCCTCTTAGTGCCATTCTACGCGGTGAGGTATAGAGCGCCATCATGATAAGTACGGGCCGGGTTCGTTTTTGTGCCCATCCCACCATAATCCATCCGCTCCTCTTGCCTCGACGTGTGTGCGTGCTTTATGGCGTTTGCTGGAGATTCTTTGCTTCTTGAGAAAATCGCATTTTCTTTATCGTTTGCCGTATAATGTCGACCGCCGTTGTACCATATGCCGCATGGTGGTATGTCCATCACGATGAAGGAAAAAAAAAAACACGCAATCCTTTTGACATGATCTCAGCACTCGGGCAAGAAACGGTGCTTATTCCTTGGCACAAATCCCCTGCCCGTAAGGAAGTGAAATGATACGATAAAATGCATCGCTGCTGCATCAGTACGAGCAGTGGTGGTGGAATGATTGCACCAGAGTATGTTAGAGAAAGAGAGAGAGAGATGGAGAGAGGACGGATGGTGATAAAGTGACATTAAAAATAATGTACCATAAAAAAAGCTTACGTGCGCGAGAACTGCAACTGCTCCCGGCAACGAGATGAAATCGCGGCACGGTCCCATCATCTCAGTGCTACAGCCGCGGACGAGGCTCGGATTAATAAAAATGCTCATGATACACTTTTATTGCATCATGGCCGGGGACGGAAGAGAGGATACTACCGTGCTGCTGCCACTACCCACACCACCAGCACCACTGCCGCCGCCGCAAAGCAAACTGGGACGATGGTACAGTAATATCCAAATGAAAATCAAGTGGGAAAAGTTTTGAAGTTATTGTACACGCGGTTATGATAGCGTCTCGTTCCTTAGCAAGCGGTTTGTGGGAAGCTAATGTGTGTGTGTGTGTGTGTGTGTGTGTGTGTGTGTGTGTGTGTGTGTGTGTGTGTGTGTGTGTGTGTGTGTGTGTGTGTGTGTGTGTGTGTGTGTGTGTGTGTGTGTGTGTGTGTGTGTGTGTGTGTGTGTGTGTGTGTGTGTGTGTGTGTGTGTGTGTGTGTGTGTGTGTGTGTGTGTGTGTGTGTGTGTGTGTGTGTGTGTGTGTGTGTGTGTGTGTGTGTGTGTGTGTGTGTGTGTGTGTGTGTGTGTGTGTGTGTGTGTGTGTGTGTGTGTGTGTGTGTGTGTGTGTGTGTGTGTGTGTGTGTGTGTGTGTGTGTGTGTGTGTGTGTGTGTGTGTGTGTGTGTGTGTGTGTGTGTGTGTGTGTGTGTGTGTGTGTGTGTGTGTGTGTGTGTGTGTGTGTGTGTGTGTGTGTGTGTGTGTGTGTGTGTGTGTGTGTGTGTGTGTGTGTGTGTGTGTGTGTGTGTGTGTGTGTGTGTGTGTGTGTGTGTGTGTGTGTGTGTGTGTGTGTGTGTGTGTGTGTGTGTGTGTGTGTGTGTGTGTGTGTGTGTGTGTGTGTGTGTGTGTGTGTGTGTGTGTGTGTGTGTGTGTGTGTGTGTGTGTGTGTGTGTGTGTGTGTGTGTGTGTGTGTGTGTGTGTGTGTGTGTGTGTGTGTGTGTGTGTGTGTGTGTGTGTGTGTGTGTGTGTGTGTGTGTGTGTGTGTGTGTGTGTGTGTGTGTGTGTGTGTGTGTGTGTGTGTGTGTGTGTGTGTGTGTGTGTGTGTGTGTGTGTGTGTGTGTGTGTGTGTGTGTGTGTGTGTGTGTGTGTGTGTGTGTGTGTGTGTGTGTGTGTGTGTGTGTGTGTGTGTGTGTGTGTGTGTGTGTGTGTGTGTGTGTGTGTGTGTGTGTGTGTGTGTGTGTGTGTGTGTGTGTGTGTGTGTGTGTGTGTGTGTGTGTGTGTGTGTGTGTGTGTGTGTGTGTGTGTGTGTGTGTGTGTGTGTGTGTGTGTGTGTGTGTGTGTGTGTGTGTGTGTGTGTGTGTGTGTGTGTGTGTGTGTGTGTGTGTGTGTGTGTGTGTGTGTGTGTGTGTGTGTGTGTGTGTGTGTGTGTGTGTGTGTGTGTGTGTGTGTGTGTGTGTGTGTGTGTGTGTGTGTGTGTGTGTGTGTGTGTGTGTGTGTGTGTGTGTGTGTGTGTGTGTGTGTGTGTCTCTGTGCAGGTTTGGCTCTAGATGCTTACAATTGCACTTGGGATAAAGCATGTTAGTCTCGAGTTTGTGCAGAGAGTTTCCCGGTTCCGGACGCTTGAGTCCGAATTTAATTAAACTTTTGTGCGTAACTTTTGACACTTGTAGAGTTTTGTGCAGTGTTGGGAGAAATTTGCTCAACATTGGTCAAGCATAAAATGCACACATTCGCTGGTGAATGTATTTTCATTTTTGCCTATTTTAAAACGTATTTGATATGTTGAGAAATGGTATTGGAAGTGCCTTGGGAAGTAAAATACAATTTATGTAATTTTAAATTTTCCTCAACAGCACAGCACACGGACTCTTTAACGATGATGAGACGGCACAGAAATAAAACCGTTACGAGATTGAAGCGTAACAGCAACTGGCAGCAGCAACAGCAGTGCTTGTAGTAATAGTAGTAGTAGTACCATCGTCCCTATTCAATGCACCAAGCGTGTAGTGCACCGCACAGTATGCGATCACTCTTTTCTGGAGCGGAACCGTTCGAGCAACGCTTGGAAAAACTTGTTGCCCGCGTTGTGTAAAACTCTTGAGTCTTTCCGAACCTCTCCGGGGCGGTACACAAAAGGCAATCGCTGCAGTATGGTGCTGGAGGTGGCGCTGGCGTCAGTGTGGTGGATGCTTCATGAGGTTTACTGAAGTGAAGTGATTGATTATTTACCGACGTGTGCACCGGGCTGGGCTGCCTTGTCCCAAGGACAAACCCAGGGCGACGAAAGTCAGACATGCACACGAACAGAGGTATCCTACGGTACCCATTGACCGGTTGGCAGCAACCGGTCGGCCGATCGGTTGCATAAGACCTCTGTGTGTGTGTGCTTTCGGGGAGTTTTCCTTGGTACTTCAATGGTTTGTGTGGAGTGGAGTGTGTGTGCTCTTCCCGCATGCTTGGTGGTTTGGAGAACTTAGGCGACTGCTCTGCTTGAGAATGGCTCCAGTCCGAAAGAAAAGCCAACTGCAACTATAGAACCACCACATATATACACACACACACACAATGGAACAGTGTTTCCGGTGCAAAATCATGCTCTCAACCCAAAACCCGTGCCGAGATATCGAGCAGGACGGGGCCGGGGGAGTGGATAGGTTGTAACGGGTTGTAATGGACTCATAAAAGCAGAAAACGCATACAGTCCGCAAGAAGATGGGGAAGCCCACGGTTGACGGTTGATAGGCGCCCTACGGTGGTAATTCAGTGTGATAAATTAGTTTGCTTTTACTCGTGAAATGTGCCACCGTGTGGAAGTGGAATGAAAAATGATTACGCGAGACGACACGACGACGCGCTGGCAGAAGGCAAGAAGCGCTGGTGGCTGTTCTTTTCCAACCGGGGCATCGAGCCGGGCGCGTTCTTTTGGTGAATCGCTTTATGACATGTTTGCCTCCGAGGCGGTCCATTCTATTTGCCTGTCGTCTGTGACTGTGTGCGCGTGGGGGAGAGGACTAGAATTGATGTGAGTTTTTGACACATCCCAATGCTCCACGTGCTCGTGGATAATGTTGCGAAATGTGATGTAAAACAGTGACGAAACATTAGCTGCATTGTGCCGGCTGTTTTAAGTGCTTTTGTTTGAAACAGTAGGTTATAATTCATCGTAATAAATTATTTTATAGTGTGTTGTTTGTTGGAAATTTTGGACATGGACTTTTCGGGAGATATAAGTAGTATCAATTGGGAAACTTTGAGGTTTTGTAAACTAACTACTAAATTTAAATACTCTTGCTGGAGCTAGTCTGAGTATCAATCGTCCACAGGAGCATACTCCACAAAGACTCACATTTTTGGCTTGGTGGCCGTTTGGGTTTGCTTTCTACTTTAGACATTGTTTTCTACTTTAGACATTCGAGCAACCGCTCGAACACTTACTTAAACCTTCGATCGCCTGTTGTGTACGCATAGAGCACCTCTCTGGTGGTAACTTTCGTCTAGGAAGTTGTGTCCTTCAGCTATATATTTTCCAATTTATATCAGAACAAGGAAAGCGTAAATCATTCTGTGGTGCGCAACTGTCTAAATTTGTTGAAAATCATATCGAACGAATAGAACAACATGCTCATAAAAAGAGAACCTGAAGATAATTGAAGAAAGTGCTTATTCAAAGCTGAACCGAGCTCTCATTGAACAATGACTCGTAAAATACTTTAACAGACTCTTAAAACGGTGTAAATTAATGTTAATGGATACGTTGACAAGATCCGACTTCTGCAAACCGAAGTTCAAGTAGCTATTCTGTTTTATCATTTTATTGTGTACAATTACGAACACATTTAATTACCATTTCCATATCCGAATGACACCAGCTGGTGCTTTGGGTCTTACTGCCGTAAGATCATCCCATGGAACTGCCCAATAAATGTGTATGCTTTCTTCATTAACCTTGAACCAGTTCGCAAGCCAGCCTGCTGGACTGTATGGGGTGAAGAATGCAATAAAACAGCCAATCCATACTGTCCATCGTCCGGGGATGATATGTCTCCGCTAATGCCCGCTATTGTGCAAACGCTGGACGCTAGAGCTGTTTGTTTATTGATTTATGGTGACCTTCCGTTCTCATGCACTGTCGGGCCTGTCGGGCGGCATTCTGCTGCTGCGGATTCTGGTTGGATTTTGTAGTGAACAAGTCACTAATTTGTGGCGCTAGTGATGTGCTCCCACACACACACACACACACATTCTCATGGTAGCAGCGAATTGAGGCCCCTCCATAAATTAACATTAATTGTAAAAAGTTTAAACTCTTCAAACTAGTGCGCTTAATATAATGAGCGCGTTGATTGGCTGTCGAGTGTTGGGTGCCAGCATATGGTGTTAATGCTGCTGCCAGAGCTAACCGCTTGATGGAATTCACATTTGTCGCTAGTTTGAGTTTCAGAACCTAAAGCTATCTACACACAGCGGATAGCACCGGCTCACATGTAACGCTCGAGATCGCTCGATGTAACGACATTAATTCGAAACCTCCTTCACCGCAGCTTTGAAGAACTAAAACATCCCGGGCTGTATGCTACTACTACTGCTGCTGATTGCCATCACCGCCGAGCGCGCAATTCTGTTTCGGTGGTTGACTAATTTAAATTGAGCGACGTATGTCCCATCACCGGGGAACCGGATTTGACAGCGCGCACGAACGTCACGTCAAAATGATGCCCGAACTGCTGGTGCTGCTGCTTGGTGCTAGGCATCTGTAAATGGGATTTTGTTGTACGACTTTCAATAAACACCAGACGTGCGTTAGATTGTTTTTTTTTTTGCGTTTTGAATTTTGAAATTCCACGTGTCCCTATGAACCGTCAGCATCTTCAGACTCGTCTGATTTGGGATGGGCAGTGGAGGTGGTGGTGTAGTGACTGTTTGACTTGCATATGTGTGACTGACGATACTTCTTGTGTGGGGGCCTGCGTGTACCGATGGCAAATGCTGATGATGATGATGCTTGCGACGATGCTGCCTGCCTTGGTTGGCCTGACTGGCTGGCAGTTACAAATTGATGTAATGAATATAAACGTAATTTATGACGACACCTAATTGCTGTCTGCCTGTATCGGGAGAGTATGTAGCACACCCCCGTGCTCTGTCAAAATGTGTCTTTGGGGATGATTGTGCGGTTGCACCGCTTTTGTATGTGACAGGCTCCTCACGCACGGGAAGATGGGTGACATTATGATGATGGGGTGTTTTTTTTTTGCAACATTTAATGGACTCGCGCAGCGCTTTTGTCCACATGCTGGCGTTATAGAAGGGTACAAAAAGAGACATGTTTTGGCGTTTTTAAATGATCATGTTACGTCTGAACGGACAAGCATATGTGGGATGATAATGTGAATTCAGAGATAACATTAAAGGATCGTCAAAAAAATTGGAAAATGTTGTGCTAACCCATTATTCAAATGTTATCTCGCAAAGTTTTATGAGAAATAACATTTTACGTTTGATTAATATTGCAAACATGTAACAATGAACCACCAAAGCGTAAATTTTGAATAGAATTTATTTATTTTTTAAGTGTTTCTGTGATTGCAAATTGTCTACAAAGACATGCGATATCCGATCAGTGCTGCAAAATGTCACTATCAATGTCATAAAAAAATCTGACTGAAACAAAATCCATATCGCGTTTGACTCAAGAATTCACATGTCGTGTTCAGCATGTCATGACGCACTTATATTGACTATCACCAATAAGCATCAAGCTACCACGGATATGTTCATGGTTCATTGTTCATCAACAACTAGCTCCTCTAACTATCTTTAACTGGTTACTGATGTCTAAAAAAGTAACTACCTTTTTATACCAGTTGCAGAAGAATATTCTCATCACATAATTACATGTACGCTTTTACATTACATTACAGATACGTTTACATTAGGCTTCAATGTAAATGATTTAACAAGTTACGCTTACCACTGCTGTGATTTAAATTATTCTCTCTTTCTGCCAACCGCACGAGCAAACATATCCCATTATACACGGCAGGTGTTGAAAATCACACATCCAAACGATCATTGCGTCGCTGTTTACATACATCAAAACTACATCCCCTACGGTCGGACCACCATTACCTGGCTGGCCTGAATGGCTGCCGCATCAAGAGACACATCTTCCGCCACTCCGGACACTCGGAAGCACTCGGCACTTGGGGAACATTTTTCCATATTGCTTCCCTATTGTTGCTGTGCTGTAAACTGGCCGACGTTTCGAGTTTCTTGTCGCCAAGCTCGCACCGAGAACTCTACGGATGGGAGACGAGTTTCTTTCAACTTCATCCGTAATGACGTTCTTTCGGTGTGAAGCATTCGTTCAGCAGTTGAGCAGCTAGTTACGTTCCATTCTTTCCCCTCTTGGAACTGGGTGGTGGTGACAAAAAAGAGTGCTGATTTTCATACACTCTCCAGATACGCGAGGGAGAGAAGAGCTTTTCCAAGTTCCAGCATAGCTTATTAGTAGTAAAATGGAGCAAACACCAGATTTGCGGTGGAAGTTATTCTCACGCGACAAAAGCAGCAAATTACTGCTGCTGCTTATCTTTCGAAACTGTAAACGATGTCGCATAACTTTTCGGGGGGGGGGGGGGGGGGGGGGAGGGAGCATTTCGTTTCCATTCCGTGACAAAACTGCCCCAAAAATTATTGTAAAGCATTCTCATTGTCCCTAATTTCAACGGCACTCGCTCGGCACAACCATGCACCTAAATGTCTTGCCACCTAATATCGTGGCCGGGCCGGGGATTTTTCTTGGAGCATAATTTAATGCTATTATCTGTTTCTTTTTCCCTTTCCCTCTTACAGAAACATCGTCTACAATCTCAGCATTTACGACCTGGCGGAAACGACGCGTCTCTCCTGGTACTCCTCGGACGACGACATCAAGATGTGCATCGTGAAGGGCAAGGATGAGGTACGTTCGGTTTCCAAATTAGCGCACCAAAGGCAAACGTTGTCACAAAGCACAGCGGTAGGAAACTGTTTGCTTTTCAACTGTACGATACCGACTTATCTCTCGGATTGATAATGTGGCCCCTTCTGCTCGTTTGGTTTTGGTGGTGGACTCGCTTAGGCGATAATCAGGCTTTCCGATGAGCTCTAATCGCTCCGAAACATATAGCTCAAGTGATTCTGTGTTGAAGATAATGTTTCGTCGAGCTGATACAAACACAATCCGTTCGGAAGGTCTTTTCTCTTTGGACTGCTTTCATTATTGAATACATTGCTGTTTCTCTGAAATGAAGTTTATCTGAACTATAGTTTAACTGACATATCAGGTATTAGGCCGTTTAGCTATGCAACTTAAGCATGTCAAAAACTCAACCTCGAATTTATAACTTTCAAAAGAATGCACAGAATCAACATCAAAATTAAATAATGCTACCAAACAAGTAAATAAAAGTAATAAAATGTATATGAAAGGTCAAGCCAGGTGGTTCTCTCATAATTTAAAGAAAAAAAATGAGTGCAAAGTGCAACGTATTAGACTTTTGAATAGGGCTTTTAAAAATATGTATTTTTTTCTATTTTTTTCTTAATAGTGATAAATTTAAATAGCAAAAAAATTGGCATCCATCGAGAGATCACAGAATATATGAAATGTCCATTTTTTTTCAAAATGCTTCATAAAAATGTGTATAATAATCCATTTTTTGTGTATCTGCCGGTTGTCTGTCGGATTAATTTTTTCTCTTGCTCGCTGTATCTTTTCATCGCTCGTCTCTCCGCCTGTCATGTTGAAGGACAATTTCTACGTATGTGTGTGGGTGTGTATTTCTTTTACCACCAGACGTGAATGCAGAAGGATAAACAAAGTTTCGGTAGAGGAGGCGCAGCAGCAGTTGGTAGAAAGCATCCTCGTACCAAAGTTGCTGCTAACGATTTGGTTATGCAAATGACCTGTGATAACGTGTCACACTCACACAGTGAACGTGAAGCTTTTTCGGTGGACGAGCCGGTGGAGTGTCCTTGCACGCCGCCACAAACCATCGGTATTGGCACCCATTTTCCTACAGCCGCTTGTGCACGCGATGGCTCGGTGTCGAGCGCTCGCCGGGAGTGTGTTGTGTGACCGAAAGCAATTTGGGCGCGCTCTGTGTTTGCTTATGATGCTATAGTAGTTGCGAAAATAATAATCCATAACAACGGCGGAGTGGGTGGAGTGTTACACAGCAGCCCCTGGCCCCAAAAAGGGGGGTTGGGGCCGAGAGGTAAAAGATATAGCTGTCCAAATATTCTATCTCACCATTCAACTTAATTAAAATTATTCCAGCTGCACTAACAAAAGCAATGAGAACGCTACCGAAGCGAAGCAGGGGGTGTGTGTGTGTGTAACACTAGGATTTTATGTAAAGGATGGAGCAACACAGAATGATAGGCAGAGATAGGGAGAGAGCTTGTGTTCGTGTTTGAACAAATCCTATCTGTCCCGAGGACAAAGAGCGCTTTCTTTCGACCAAATGCTTGAGGGCTTCCGGAGGTAGCAAAAGTGTTTTGCAATAGCTTTCTCCATGGGCGCACGACGTGTAATCTCTGTATAATAAACACATGAAAGTGGAGAATGGCCGGTAAGATGCTTTCAGGGGAATTGAAATTGAAAACGATTGCCAATGCGAAGGGGCTGTCTGTCTGTGTACGTAGAGTGGACGGAAGTAGCAATTACATAAGTCTTTGCGATAAACGATAGGCGTATTTGCTGCTGGAAAGTAGGATGTGATTGAGTGTAGGAAGCAGTTTTGTTTGTGTTTAATGGGTTTTATAAAAAAACGTTTTTTTTATATATTTTACATTATTCAGGATAGTTAAATGTTAGGAAAATAAGCTCGTTTGATCCTGCAACGTGACAATCAAATTTGGAAAGAAAAAAAAAAACCATTCTGTTTGATTTTAATTTCTCTCCAATCCGTACCTTTTTCTGTCCACCGAATGTTGTTTTGAGACCAAAGGAAAACAAATGTCTCAAAATTTGATTGGATTTAAGCTTATTCCGGCCGGCGCTGTGTTGACATAGCGTTATGGTGTCTCGCATGCCACACAAACTCTTCTCTACGTCCCCCCCAGCCACAGTCTCAGTAGAGAGGTGACGAAAGTGTGTGTTGATCGATAGCAAAGAAAAATAGACACACATAATTTAAACGAGTTCTTAGGCAAACAAAGGCTCTCTTTATTCATACTTTTAAAACAAAGAAACAAACCAAAAAAAAAAAAAAAAACCATATCGCCTACAGGCGAACTCGCCTGTGCCATTTTTATACAATCCGAATAAGCGTGGCAACACGAATCTCGGGGCAACGTTTTTTTGCTCCCCGTTTGTTTGTCTTTCATTTGCATTCTGTGGCACTGGAGCGGCCGCCACTCCTCCACACACGCTGCCACGCTGCTTCGAGAGTGTGAAGAACTGTAGCAAAAATTTAGCCGAAATTAATCATTCTCTTTGTTCTGTTCTTTGTTTTTTCTTCTTTTTTCGTTTCTGCTCTATTTCACCTGTCCCTTGGCGTACCTGTACGTGTATGTGTGTAGGATCTATGCCAAAATTATATCCGGGTGTTGGCCATTCCGGCGCAGGGCTCGCTACTTAGCTGTGGGACGAACGCATTCCGGCCGCTCTGCCGGACGTACTCCATCAACGGCAACAACTACACGGTGGAGACGGAAAAGCCCGGACAGGCGATGTGTCCGTACGATCCCACCCACAACTCGACGGCTGTGTTTGTAGGTGAGTAACGAAATTTGGCATTGCATTGCATGTATCACTTACATTTTTTAACTGATTTTTTTTTTCTTTGCGTTTATTTGGTTTTATTTTGTTTAATTAAAAAAAAAAACGTCATCTTTAGTTTAAACGATTAACATATGTAACATTTAACATTCAAGGCACTGGCGTAGATTTGATTCTGTTTTTTAATATATTTACGAATAGAATGATTGAGCATTGAACACCGTTTGTTTTTCGATTTTCAATTAAGTTTGCTTCACATTTTTGAAACTTTTTATCATTAAACTTTTTGAAAGGAGAACATAGTTCCAAGTAATCCCATTTAATGAGTAAATTACATGGTTTTCATCCCGAAATCATTTACAATCATTACCTCCTAATTTTGACTCTGAGGCACCAATTTTTGGAAAAAATAATAAAATTGCATAAATTCCAAAGCCCTTGTTTACACCAGAAAATACATGCCAATGCTTTTGCACTGCATTCAAACTTCCAAAATTGGTATAACAAATGATTTATTTTTGATTCTACCAATGAACTTATTCGCTACTTAACTTAATTTCAATTATTTCAGATCACACAGTTTCAGAACTTACGTAAAATGTTGTAAATAGAGCAATTGACTCATAGTCAAAAATTGATGCCTTCGAGGCAAAAAATGTAAAACGCTGTCAAAAATTGGTGCCTTCGAGACAAAAATAAGTGATTCAGAGTCAAAATCCAGCGCCAACGACTGTATCTAAATCAGAGGTTTCCAAACAACGTCCTGTGGGCAGCATGATGCGGCCCTCAAGAGGCTATAATGCGGCCCGCGATGACGTTATGAAGGTCAATAAATAAATCATGTCTATTATTGTGACTATTTTAATGGATTTTTTTTTTGACTTTTTCAAAACAAGAAGCAAGATTGAATATTAGAAGCTGAAGATTTTTTTTTATATTCAGCTAGCTTTTTTTCTTATCAAAACAAGATTTAAACATTCTTGCATTTGATAGAAGTAACGTCAAAATGATCCTCAATAATTTTTTATTGCAAAAGTCTGGATACCCCTGCTCTAAACGGTGCGCTTATTTTATTGCTGCATATTATCAACACAGTTGCATTGAATAAGGGTTTGGTGACCGACTTTCTTCTTGCTGCAATGTAAAATATTAATCGAGAAATATTAATAAGCTTACAAAAGCACTTTCTCCTGAATCTTTAATCCCTTGCATATTCTAAGTTGCCCCTCTGAACAGCAAATAGGATCCGTCCGAAGGAAAATCAAAGTAACAACTGCATAACTGTGCACTGGAGCTAGTTCGTCACCAGGCCAGTGTCCGTCTCGCAGTGCACGCCACGATGAATGGTTTCAAATCGCTGCCTATAACACAACACAAGCTCCTATGCTTGTCCACACTTCCTTTCAGCACACCCATCACAGCTCAGCTCACATCCCCACTGGCTCCTGTTTTCTCACAGGATAATTCATAAAGTTGGTGGAAAAATATGCATACAATTTCTGCACATCGCATGGTTTCCTGGTACGCCCAGTCGGGATCGTCAAACATAGAGACAACCCGGGGAAAAAGGCAACAAGACACGACAAGGCAAAACTTTTTCCCATGCATCTTATTTTTCTTCCGCTATAGGGTGACCAGCGCCCCTTTCCTCTCTCTCTCGCACCACCGTCACCTGCGTTCGTTCGTCCCGTGTGTGTTTTTTTTTTTCTTCCCGCTCGTGAGCGCGGAGGACAACTTTTCCACTTGAACTGGCGCTTTCTTGACGGGTGCTTTTATGTTTGCCTTTCCCGTGTAGTAGTGTGTGTTTGCTGTGAGCCAGCATGAGGGATGGGTTTGCAATAGGAGGGGGGGGGGGGGACGTAACTTTATGGTATGCCGTGACGCGATGCTGCTGTGTGTGTCTCGGCTGCTTGTTCTTGTGCTCTGTTTCTTTGCACCACAGGTCGCTGCTAGGAAGGAACAAGTTTGTCCTATGTTGTTTTTTTGGGTTCCCCACTTCCTTTCCTGCACCGTACACACCGACACGAAGTTCACGGTTATAATCCCTCCCCCTGGCAGTAAGGATTCTTTGCCACGGGTATTTGTCCTACCTGCAAATATGCATCCCCTTCCGTCATCTTTCAATAGCGGGCGTCGTCCACATTCCAGCGGTGACTCGGAATACGCTGTGGACCAAGGGAAGGAAGCACCGTGTTGTGTTGTGGAGGACATTTTCTTGCCCTTAATTTTGGAATTCTTTCCGGTAACGACAATTGCAAAATGACCAACAATTTCGCAGAAGAAGGAAGGAATGAAAACACAGACCATCACACACAGTGCCCTTATTTTGGCTTTTTGAAACATCTACGCGAGAGAAAACATTCTTCGTTCTTTGCGTTTTCTCCCAGTGCATGATACAAAATGGCGAAACGACAGTGCTGGGGGAAAAAACTGCCCGAAGTGGACGCTACGGGACTCTGCGGCAGTGTAGTAGAGTGGCACAGCTGTTCGTGGGTACCGCTCCTTCATTAGTCACACAGACCGGAAATCACGTAACCGTTTTACGTAACGATGGTTAGGAAAAAAAAGTTAGCCGGAAGAAGCCCTACTTTGCCACGGTACAATTCTTTCCCCACTTCCTGCCGTCGCTGGCCGTAAGTCGCTTCTGTTCATGACGATGGTCACCGCTTGTGTGTGTATGTTTTCTTCTTTTTTACTTCCAAATGTCCTGTTAGAAACGAGAAACGAGCGCAGGTGGGGGGAAATATAAACCGCTTCTTTTCGTTTCGAACCGGAACCAGTGCTACATAAATTGGCTTACCAAGTAATGGGCGCTGACCGGATGTGGGTAGATTTTTGGCAGCGAACAAAATTTGAGAGGAAGCAAATTTAGCAAAGAAAAACAAACTTAAACCAGGCGCATTGAAGCAGGAAGCTACATCCTTTATTCAAACGACGGTGGGATCGTATGCAGTGTATGCAATGCTGAAATAATCATTTGCAATCCTCATGTGTCTTATGTTATTGGGTTGTATGGAGGAAAAGCTATGGTGCAGCTCCAGTTGTAGAGTTGTAGAGTAGGACGCTTTATTTCTTAGCATCCATAAATGTGAATGTACGATGGGAAGGCTGTAAATGAGGTTTTTGTGATCTTGGTTATTGCAAACTCTTTAAATTATGTTTGTAATTTGACATAATGTACCATTTCTAAATCTAAATCATGGTTTGTTTTCCCTGTGCTATGTGTAAAAAGTAAAAACAATAGAAAAAGAAACCGCGAAGTAGAATTGTTGGCATTATTTTCGTCATTCGATTCTCATAATTTGTTTTTGTTTTTACAGTAATTGAGTAATTTATTATTTAAATTAATTGTTTAGTTATTATTTATGACTAAATTGGAAAAATAGATAGAAATAGAATATAACGTTTTTCAGCCAAAATATTAACGATGAAAAGTAATTTATGATTAAATTTAATGATGACATGTTCATTATTACTTAATTCATACATTTCGTGTAGAAAATTCGTGACTCCATAAATTCTGTGTATATAGCTATTTCAAACTTTTAGCAAAACGGCAATTTATTTTGAATTTGGCTTTTTTTGGAGGAAATTGTGCCAATTTTCGACGTATGAACTGTCAATGAAACTGAAATTCGCGTAACTCGAGTGTCGCGTAACTCGGGAAAGACTGTAATTATTTTAACTTACTTTTTAAAGTATTTTTCTGGCACAAAGTACTGGGCACCTCCATCAGCTCCGTATCACGTTTGAGAATAAAATTGTAACAAAAATTATTTAAAAAACGACGAATTCACTGTCCAGAAATTTCTTACTAAGATTTCTTTTTACATTAAAAAGACCATTTAGGATGGTGAATATTTTAGAAAGCACTGATACTAAATAGGTATCAGTTTAACTGTCCATAAACTCCATAAAATCCTTGCGTACATAAATGAGCTTTGTCCTTTGTGTATACGATTGGAGTTTGCAGGAAATTTCCTAATTGGAGTCAATAATTTAAAAAACTAGAAGATAACCACTACTGGAAGTTATTTTTGAAATGTCGGGAATGTATCCATCTTTAACAGTACATTACAGCTTCCGAGATGATTTTAAAGCACGCAACTCATGTTTTTCAAATTTCAAACGACACAGGGAAGACCAAAAAAAAAACACAGAACAAAAAGCTTTATGCTCAAAACATCTTTATCAAAGCACAAGCGCTCGTACTGCAACGTGCAAGTCGGTTTTGCTGTTGTATGGGAAGCAGAACACAGCTCCCTCATCAAATATTCTGCGCCATTTTCTTGGTGCTACTGTGCTTCAAATTTGTTGCAATACCCGTGCGGCTCCGCAAATGCACTCCGGACGGCCATTTGGACTGGGGTCTTGGGCTCGGGTTGGTGAAAATCTCATCGTTCGTTAGCTTGTTAGCTTAGGACAGTGTGGCAGTTTATTTTCTCGCGCAAGTAATGTAGATGTAAAAAAAAGGAAGACATGGCCAGCACCGAAAACGGATTTCCGCGGGCACGTCGGGATTGAGTCAATTTTTATGTGTGTTTGTGTTATGTGTATATGTGCCAGACGCTGTAGCGAAAGCTTTTATAAAGCAGGTCATACCCGAAACAATGCATACAAAATGCAAAAAAAAGGACGGGACGGAGGCAGTGATGCTTGTTTGTGGCCGTAAGCAAACCGGATCGGATCGAGCGGGGCCGTGTGCTCTACAAGGATTTATTACTTATTTACGTGCTCAATTTGCCGCACAGAAGTGAAGCCACACACACACACAGTGAATGCAATGGCTGTCGTAGCTTATTCCGTTTTTGGTTTATTTTTGCAAACGGCTTTCATATTGTCGTGTTATTTTTCCTTCCCTCAAGCTGTTATGTACCAGTTGATAAAAAAAAACCGCCATTGAAGTTACACTGAATGCTGAAAGCAGTATGAATTTAATTTGTTATCGTTTTCCAACATCCACATTTTGCGACCGACATCATCGGTGGCGTGTCTGTGCAAATGTATCGACCAAATCCCTTCTCCCTTTTTTGTCGACTCTCAGCCCTCCCTTTCCTCTGCACAGTGTTGCCCTTCGATAGGACTGACGTACCCTGCAACGGATGGTGCGGTAACGCGGATGTATGCGGTGTTCAGTCGGTTTCCCGCAGGAATCTCATTATCCGCAGCCCAAAGCCGGTGAGCTCCGGGTTTGATTTTGCCCTTCCCCGTTTAAATCGCAAACCCCCGCTAAACAAGAGCAACAAAAAACGTAAAGAGAACAAACACACACACAAACTCCCACACTTACTTTAACCTATCAAAACACAAAATGAAATAAAGTAAGGAAAGGGGGAGCGAGCGAACGTATCGGTAGCTCAAGCGTATCAACCATGACGCTGGAAATTACGACACTTGAACTCTCTCTCTCTCCCTAAAGAACGACGCAAACCGTGGAAAAGCGAAGGGCTGAAGCAGCAGCAGCAGCCGCACCTTTACCCAATAATGCTGCCATTTACCCAGGGTGTGCGGTTATAATCTTCTTCCAAAGGGTCGCCATCATCCCTGCTCGCTGCTGCGTATTATGTGTATCCTTCCGGTGGAGGTTTTTTTTCCGTTCAATCGGTTTCTGATCATTATCCATCAAGCGCGATCAACGTTTCTTTGCGCTTTGAAACAGTCGCCGACGAAAGCCGTAAGATGCAATCACCGGCGGCGGACTGGTTTGGGGGTAAAGGGGGCGATGGATTTTCATAAAACCCGGCGCCATACCATCGCTGCCGAATCGCCATTCTCCTCCTTCCATGATATTCGTTCGCCGTTTTCGTTTGATGTTGAACGCAGCGGAAAAAAAGTCAATTTCTAGAGCGCGCGCGAGACGAGACGAAGAAAGCCTCGCTTTTAGCGCGCGCTTGCCACGGTGGTGCGTGTGCGGTGGTGCAAGCAATAAACGAACCGAACGAACCGAACATACTCCTATATCATCGCAGATTAGATTCCACTTGCTGATTGTGCGTAAAGGCATATCGTATATTGCATTACAAACCGTAATGGGACCATGAAGTGTGTGTGTGAGAAGGATGCTTCTGGTGGCAAGGGGGAAGGAATTATGCGATGCGAAATGGTTAAAATAAGTTTTCGCTGAGGTCGTATAAGGTCGCGTGTCTTGGTGGTTTGAAAGAGATGTCGGTTATTGTGGAGAAAACTTTAAATAGCAAAAAATAAAAATATTGCTGGGTTTTCCAGGGGTTCTGATAGTTGTGATACACTTACTTGACTCTTTTTTATGTGAAGTGAACTTCAAATGATGGAAATTGGACTCTATGCCACCCTTGTTGGTAAGGCTCCTTGGAACTTCCTATTAGATATGTCCAACCAGGATGCTATAGAGTCCAATTCCCATTACATTAGGTTTATTTCATGTAAGAAAGAGTTAAGCAAATGTCCCACATCTATGAGAACTTCTGGAAAACCCTGTAATAAATAGAGACTTTAAATAGCAAAAAAAGTCAATGAAATGATTCATATTGGAATCAAATATGTATCTGTTTTGTTCTATTGTCGTAACGGGTCGTAATTGTACAAAACTAAACTAAACTAAACAACATTATTCATCAACT